>NC_091950.1:10457664-10757664 GCF_031021105.1 Erythrolamprus reginae
AGTCTTTCCTGATAAGTTTTATGCTTAAGACCTTCCACCATTATTGTAGCCCGTCTTTGGACCCGTTCAATTTTATCCATATCTTTCAGATATTGATAAAATCTTCAGCCAGCTGCAGACGTGGTTGGTAAATCCACAGGAACTGAATTTAAGCATTCCTGGGATAAATATATATCCATCCTAAGATAAAACACAGGAAATAGTATAAGGGCAGACTAGATGGACCAGGAGGTCTTTTTCTGCCGTCAATCTTCTATGTTTCTAGGTTTCTTCCAGTATTTGAGAAGTTGCTCAAAGTGGAGGGGGATCAACCTATTTCCCAAAGCACCAGAAGGCAGGACAAGAAGCAATGGATGGGAATTAATCAAGGAGAGAAACAACCTGGAATTAAGGAGGAACTTCCTAACATTGAGGACCATTTACCAGTGGAACAGCTTGCCTCCAGAAATTGTAGGTGCTTCATCACAGGAGGTTTTTAAGAAGAGGCTGGACAGCAATCAGCCTGAAATGCTATAGGGCAGTGATCATAGTTCCCTCTAAGCTGAGCAGTGAGCAATCGCTCACTTAAAAATCATCATCAACTCAGAGTTTTCCAAACCTGCCCAGAAGCCGAGAGGGAAAGAGTGAGAGGGAAGGAGAAAGAGAGGAAGAGAGGAAGAGAGAGAAACAGATAGAAAAAAGAGAGGAAGGAAAAGAAAAAGAAAAAGAATGGGAGTAAGGAAGAGAGAAAGAAAATCAAAATCTAGTTTGAAACTAGCTCAACTATTTAAGTGGCATTTTGATATTGATAGAGTTGCCCTATTATGAGCTCACTGTTATAGACACACAGTACAGTATTTTATTTTGAAATTCTCGGAGGCAAAACATGGTGGGTTTTTGTTTGTTTGTTTGTTTGTTTGTTTGTTTGTTTATTATTTCTGTGCCACCCAGTCCCGAAGGGACTGCCGCTCAGGCACTATACTTTTCCGCCCACCCCCCAAAAAAATTAGAGGGAATACTGGCAGTGATGGCAAACCTGTTTTGGTTCCTGTGCCAAAAGGGGGTTGTGTGGGGGTGCTAGCATGCACACACATGCCCACACTTATTCCCTCTCCCACACACATGCACACCCTTGTGCTGTCCCTGCACATGCACATAATCTGGAGACCTCACCTACAAAAAGATATCGACAAAATTGAACGGGTCCAAAGACGGGCTACAAGAATGGCTGAAGGTCTTAAGCATAAAACGTATCAAGAAAGACTTCATGAACTCAATCTGTATAGTCTGGAGGACAGAAGGAAAAGGGGGGACATGATCGAAACATTTAAATATGTTAAAGGGTTAAATAAGGTCCAGGAGGGAAGTGTTTTTAATAGGAAAGTGTAAAGACAATGAACAAGGGGACACAATCTGAAGTTAGTTGGGGGAAATATCAAAAGCAACGTGAGGAAATATTATTTCACTGAAAGAATAGTAGATCCTTGGAACAAACTTCCAGCAGATGTGGTTGGTAAATCCACAGTAACTGAATTTAAACATGCCTGGGATAAACATATATCAATCCTAAGATAAAATACAGAAAATAGTATAAGGGCAGACTAGATGGACCATGAGGTCTTTTTCTGCCGTCAGTCTTCTATGTTTCTATGTTTCTAAATTGTGCAGAAACGGACTGGCTAAGCATGGAATTGAATGATAAGAAGGACTCGAACTATTATGCTACCTGGACAATGAGGCCTAAATGGATACAAAAAGGAAAACAAACTGATAGTGAAAATTGGTTTATTATGTAGGACTATGTTTACAGACCTATGAACATATAGTATATGGACAAGAAGATTCTGCAACAAGAATAGTTTATGCTCAAAGTTGAAAAAATCAAAATACCCCCTCAGAAGGTCAAATGATTGAAAAAGTATACAGATGTGCAGAAATGGATGTGATGACTAGAGATGGGGCAAGGTATCATCAATACCCAGATGATACCCAGCTATACATCTCCACCCCATGTCCAGTCAGCGAAGCAGTGGAAGTGATGTGCCGGTGCCTGGAGGCTGTTGGGGCCTGGATGGGTGTCAACAAACTCAAAATTCAACCCAGACAAGACGGAGTGGTTGTGGGTCTTGCCTCCCAAGAACAATTCTATCTGTCCGTCCATTACCCTGGTGGGGGGAAATGTTGACCCCCTCAGAGAGGGTTCGCAACTTGGGCGTCCTCCTCGATCCACAGCTGACATTGGAACATCATCTTTCGGCTGTGGCGAGGGGGGCGTTTGCCCAGGTTCGCCTGGTGCACCAGTTGCGGCCCTATTTGGACAGGGAGTCACTGCTCACAGTCACTCATGCCCTCATCACCTCGAGGTTCGATTACTGTAATGCTCTCTACATGGGGCTACTTTTGAAAAGTGTTCGGAGACTTTAGATCGTGCAGAACGCAGCCGCGAGAGCCATCGTGGGGCTTCCAAGATTCGCCATGTTTCTTCAACACTCCGTGGCTTGCATTGGCTGCCGATCAGTTCCCGGTCACAATTCAAAGTGTTGGTCATGACCTTTAAAGCCCTACTCAACTCATTTATACCGCCAGGCATGGGGGGGGGGGTTGAGATATTCCTTCCCCCTAGGCCATTACAAGTTATGCATGAACACAGTATTCCAAATGTGGTCTCACCAGCGCTCTATATAAGGGGATCACAATCTCCCTCTTCCTGCTTGTTATACCTCTAGCTATGCAGCCAAGCATCCTACTTGCTTTTCCTACTGCCCTACCACACTGCTCACCCATTTTGAGACTGTCAGAAATCACTACCCCTAAATCCTTCTCTTCTGAAGTTTTTGCTAACACAGAACTGCCAATGCAATACTCAGATTGAGGATTCCTTTTCCCCAAGTGCATTATTTTACATTTGGAAACATTAAACTGCAGTTTCCATTGCTTTGACCATTTATCTAGTAAAGCTAAATCATTTACCATATTTCAGACCCCTCCGGGAATATCAACCCTATTGCACACTTTAGAGTCATCGGCAAATAGGCAAACCTTCCCTACCAAACCTTCCCCTATCAATGATTTCTTCAGCTTCAACAATACACAAATGCACAATCGATTCAAATTCAATGTACACCCCTCCAAACCTGGCTGCAGAAAATAGGACTTCAGCAACAGAGGGATCAATGCCTGGAATGCACTACCTGACTCTGGTTTCTTCCCCAAACCCCAAAAACTTTAACCTTAAACTGTCCACATTCGACCTCTCCTCATTTCTTTTTTTAAAAGTAATTTTTAATGAATATATATATTAAAAACACAACACAAACACAAACACAACATGTAAACGAACACTTACACACATACAGATTAAATATTTTCAAGTGGGTCAGCTTCTGTATTTTAACATTCTTTTTTCCCCTTTTTAAAAAGTTTTATTTCTTGTTTTCAAATAAAAAGAGAAAAACATCTTTTTTTAAAAAGAAATTTTCTTGCAGATCGCTTCCCATTTCGTATACAGTTGTTATTAATCCATTATTTCAAATAAAGGTGAGAACAAAATAAAAAAATATAAAAACCACGACTTAGTCCACACTAGAAAAGACTATTAACATTAAAGACATAACTAAAATTATTTATATATACATAAATTCGTGGACAGAAGTAAGGAAATAGATAATAATGGAAAAATAAAGAAAAAACATTTTTCAATCATTTTAAGATTTGCTGTCTACATTCTCATTGTCAAAAATTTCAATATTCAAAATCAGGCATTGGATCCATATGTACCATTTTCCCCATAGTTTGTTGATTTCATTATCTGTTGCTCTCTTGATATTATAATAATAATAATAATAATAATAATAATAATAATAATAATAATTTATTGGATTTGTATGCCGCCCCTCTCCGTAGACTCGGGGCGGCTAACAACAATGATAAAAACAGCATGTGACAATCCAATAATAAAACAGCTAAAACCCTTATTTATAAAAACCAAACATACACACAAACATACCATGCATAACTTGTAATGGCCTAGGGGGAAGGAATATCTCAAAAACCCCCCCCCCCCCATGCCTGGCGGTATAAATGAGTTGAGTAGTTTACGAAAGACAGGGAGGGTGGGGGCAATTCTAATCTCTGGGGGGAGTTGGTTCCAGAGGGCCGGGGATGCCACAGAGAAGGCTCTTCCCCTGGGGCCCGCCAAACGACATTGTTTAGTCGACGGGACCCGGAGAAGTTGGCAGGGGTGGTTATGCACGTGGCCAAATATTTATTTTTTTATTTATTCTTTGTCCAATATACAATACATATGGAAGAGAATAGGTATTAAGTAATATATATATAATGATAGAAAGTAAAAAGAAGAGTAGATGAGAGGGAGAGAATATATATGATATAAAGAGATAAGGAGAGAATATATATGATATATTGTTGTGATTCAGTCTGAGGCTCCTCAGGGAACGGCTGGAACTCTGCCGGCTCCATGCTCAGAGGGGGAGGGGGAGGAACAGGAGGAGGAGGAGGACCAGGCAGACGGGGAAGAGGAATGTCAGGACGAGGAGGAGGGAGAACAGCCTGAGACCCCCAGGGGGGAGTTCTCCCCAGCGAGTAGCCTGGAGTCATTAGATGAGAACGCACAAGCCATCATAGATATGAGGCAGAGAAGGGCAGCCTAACGAAGGGGACAATTAGCCAGGTATTTCCATCCCTAATAGGCAACAGCTGGGTTTGGGTGTGGTTCTCCTCAGAAAGGTTGAAAAGGCAGGCCCGCCCTTCCTGTATTGTGGAGAGTTATCTTTTGGGAGCCCTGTGACCTTGCTTCGATCCTTGGCGTCTCTGATTCTGGCTTGTGGCCTCGAAGGCTGAAAACTTGGGGGAGGCGTGGGTTTTATTATCTGCAGTGGTGTGTGTGCCAGCAAGAAGCCTGTTGTATTGTCTGGCCGTCGTGACTCTTCTGTGAAGCTTCATAGCATTCCAGTTTGTAAGAACAGTTTTTGTTATCTGTGTTTGTTTTCAAAGATATAAAATGATTTTGCTTTTTACCAGCGTGTCTGGATACTCTTTTTAGTTGGTGTTGACGTCTGGGGGAACCCAGACAGAACATATATCAGTTAAGGAAAGACAATTGGACAGGGGATGATAGGCACATCAGTGCACTTATATATGCCCCTTACTGGCCTCTTAGGAACCTGGAGAGGTCAATCGTGGAGAGTCTAAGGGAGAAGTGTTGGGGGTTGGGAGTTGACACTATTGAGTCCAGTAATGAGTTCCACGCTTCAACAACTCGATTGTTAAAGTCATATTTTTTACAGTCAAGTTTGGAGCGGTTAATATTAAGTTTGAATCTGTTGTGTGCTCTTGTGTTGTTGCGGTTGAAGCTGAAGTAGTCGTTGACCGGAAGGACGTTGCAACATATGATCTTGTGGGCAATACTTAAATCGTGTTTTAGGCGCCGCAGTTCTAAGCTTTCAAGACCCAGGATAGATAGTCTATTTTCGTAGGGTATTCTGCTTCGAGTGGAAGAGTGAAGGGTTCTTCTGGTGAAATATCTTTGGACATTTTCGAGAGTGTTGATGTCTGAAATGTGGTATGGGTTCCAGCCAGATGAGCTGTATTTGAGAATGGGTCTGGCAGTCACCAGTTTTAGCAGGCTGCAGTGGAATAAGGGGTGGGTTTTCCCTAGGAATCTAGGTCATACAAGTTGCACCGTGACCAGGTTGATCACTTTCACTATTGGCAAAGGGCCTAGAAATTTGGGGGCTAGCTTTTTGCTAGGCAGTTTCAACCAAATGTACTTGGTTGACAGGAAAACCTTACTCCCTCCCCCCCCCTCTTAAAGGGGGTTGGTGTGATCAATGTTTGTCTGCTTGCTTCTTATTTTATTTTATTGATTGATTGATTTTGTCCATTACGCAATGAGGGTTTTAGTGGGTATACACATAGTAAAATACATAATAGAAACATAGAAACATAGAAGACTGACGGCAGAAAAAGACCTCATGGTCCATCTAGTCTGCCCTTATACTATTTCCTGTATTTTATCTTAGGATTGATATATGTTTATCCCAGGCATGTTTAAATTCAGTTACTGTGGATTTACCAACCACATCTGCTGGAAGTTTGTTCCAAGGATCTACTATTCTTTCAGTGAAATAATATTTCCTCACGTTGCTTTTGATATTTCCCCCAACTAACTTCAGATTGTGTCCCCTTGTTCTTGTGTTCACTTTCCTATTAAAAACACTTCCCTCCTGGACCTTATTTAACCCTTTAACATATTTAAATGTTTCGATCATGTCCCCCCTTTTCCTTCTGTCCTCCAGACTATACAGATTGAGTTCATGAAGTCTTTCTTGATACGTTTTATGCTTAAGACCTTCAGCCATTCTTGTAGCCCATCTTTGGACCCGTTCAATTTTGTCGATATCTTTTTGTAGGTGAGGTCTCCAGATTATGTGCATGTGCAGGGACAGCACAAGGGTGTGCATGTGTGTGGGAGAGGGAATAAGTGTGGGCATGTGTGTGCATGCTAGCACCCCCACACAACCCCCTTTTGGCACAGGAACCAAAACAGGTTTGCTATCACTGCCAGTGTTCCCTCTAATTTTTTTGGGGGGTGGGCGGAAAAGTATAGTGCCTGAGCGGCAGTCCCTTCAGGACTGGGTGGCACAGAAATAATAAACAAACAAACAAACAAACAAACAAACAAACAAACAAAAACCCACCCTGTTTTGCCTCCGAGAATTTCAAAATAAAATACTGTACTGTGTGTCTATAACAGTGAGCTCATAATAGGGCAACTCTATCAATATCAAAATGCCACTTAAATAGTTGAGCTAGTTTCAAACTAGATTTTGATTTTCTTTCTCTCTTCCTTACTCCCATTCTTTTTCTTTTTCTTTTCCTTCCTCTCTTTTTTCTATCTGTTTCTCTCTCTTCCTCTCTTCCTCTCTTCCTCCTTCCATCTCACTCTTTCCCTCTCGGCTTCTGGGCAGGTTTGGAAAACTCTGAGTTGATGATGATTTTTAAGTGAGCGATTGCTCACTGCTCAGCTTAGAGGGAACTATGATCACTGCCCTATAGCATTTCAGGCTGATTGCTGTCCAGCCTCTTCTTAAAAACCTCCTGTGATGAAGCACCTACAATTTCTGGAGGCAAGCTGTTCCACTGGTAAATGGTCCTCAATGTTAGGAAGTTCCTCCTTAATTCCAGGTTGTTTCTCTCCTTGATTAATTCCCATCCATTGCTTCTTGTCCTGCCTTCTGGTGCTTTGGGAAATAGGTTGATCCCCCTCCACTTTGAGCAACTTCTCAAATACTGGAAGAAACCTAGAAACATAGAAGATTGACGGCAGAAAAAGACCTCCTGGTCCATCTAGTCTGCCCTTATACTATTTCCTGTGTTTTATCTTAGGATGGATATATATTTATCCCAGGAATGCTTAAATTCAGTTCCTGTGGATTTACCAACCACGTCTGCAGCTGGCTGAAGATTTTATCAATATCTGAAAGATATGGATAAAATTGAACGGGTCCAAAGACGGGCTACAATAATGGTGGAAGGTCTTAAAATGTTTCAATCATGTCCCCCCTTTTCCTTCTGTCCTCCAGACTATACAGATTGAGTTCATGAAGTCTTTCCTGATACGTTTTATGCTTAAGACCTTCCACCATTCTTGTAGCCCGTCTTTGGACCCGTTCAATTTTGTCAATATCTTTTTGTAGATGAGGTCTCCAGAACTGAAGGTTATAGGGGATATACTCATAGTAAAATATATCTAAGAAAAAATAGAAGATATAGGAATAAAATATATCAATGAAAGAACAGAAGAGAAGATATAGGAATAAAACATATCAATGAAAGAATAGAAGAAGAGATATAGGAATAGAAGAAAGGTATAGGAGATATAGGAGAGCAATAGGACAGGGGACGGAAGGCACTCTAGTGCACTTGTACTCGCCCCTTGCTGACCTCTTAGGAATCTGGATAGGTCAACCGTGGATAATCTAAGGGAAAATAATTATTCTTGTAGGCTTCCGCTGCCTCAGCAAGTGCCTTCTTGGTATCCTTCCATCCTCTCTTCATTTTCTCCATCCACCCCATCAACGTGATTGATGAGGGAGTTTCCATAGGCAGTTCAGGCATGGGGATGAAATCTTGACCACTGGTGATCTGAAAAGGAGTTAGTCCCATACTGCTGTGTATTGAGTTGTTATACGCTACTTCTGCAAAAGACAATAATTCAGCTCAATTGTCCTGCTGATAACCTACATGAGAACATAAGAACATAAGAAGAGCCATGCTGAATCAGGCCAAATCCCATCGCGTCCAGCATTCTGTGTCACACAGTGGCCCACCAATTGTCCATGGGGATCTTGAGCAGAAAGAGAAGGCAAAACCCTCCCTTTCCCAACAAATGGAACTCAAGGGAATCCTGCCTGCCTCAACCAACTTGGACATCCATTTCAATAACCACTGGTACACTTGGCATCCATGAATCTGTCTAATCCTGCCTTGAAGGTATCAAGGCTGACAGCTGTCACAACCTCTTCTAGAAGTGAATTCCATAAACCAAGGACCCTCTGGGTGAAGAAATATTTCCCTTTATTTGTCCTCACTTTCTTACATATGAGCTTTAGGGGGGGGGGCTTGTCCTAGCATTGTGTGATAGAGAAAAGAATTTTTCTCTATCCACCTTTTCTATCCCATGCATGATTTTATACCCTTCGATCAAGTCACCCCTTAAATGTCATCTTTCAAGGCTGAAAGGACCATGGCGTTGCAACCTGGTTTCATAAGGGAGGGGCTCCATTTCTTTCATCATACTTGTTGCCCTTTTTTGCACCTTTTCCAGTTCCATTATATCCTTCTTGAGGTGCGGTCACCAGAACTGTACACAGCACTCCAAGTGTGGTCTCACCATCGATTTGTACAGAGGCAACACAACACTTACTGACTTATTTTCAATTCTCTTCCTAATCATGCCAAGCATGGAATTTGCTTTTTTTTTTACTGCTGCTGCGCACTGGGTTGACATCTTCATTGAACTGTCCACCAAAACCCTAAGATCCCTTTCTTGGGTTGTCTCAGAAAGCTTGGTCCCCATCAGTTGGTAGGTATAATTGGGGTTCTTTGCCCTGATATGCATAGCATTGCACTTGTTTAGGTTAAAATGCATTTGCCACTTTGTTGCCCACTCACTCAATTTTGAGAGATCCTTCTGGAGCTCCCGACAATCAGTTTCACTTTTCACCACCCGGAACAACATCAGCAAACTTTGCTACTTCACTATTTACTTCTACATCCAGATCATTAATGAATCAATTATAAAGTAAACCTTGGTGTACCCCAAGGTTCAGAGGTTCAGTCCCCAAAACTGAACCTTGGGGTACACCACTTCTCACTTCTTTCCATCCAGAGAATTGTCCCTTTATTGCCACCCTTTGCTTTGTACAATTTAGCCACTTACCAATCCAAGACAAGAGCTGTCCCCTAATTCCATGGCTGAAGAGCTTTTTTAGGAGCCTTTGGTGAGGGACTTTGTCAAAAGCCTTTTGAAAATCAAGATATACAATATCAACTCGGTCCCCTTTATCTATGTGTTTATTTACACCCTCAAAGAATTCTAACAAGTTAGCAAGACATGATTTGCCTTTGCAGAAACCATGTTGATTTTTTTTCCAGCGATGCCTGTTTTTCTATGTGCCAAGTAATTTATCTTTAATAATGGTTTCCATCACTTTGCCTGGAACTGAGGTTAAACTGGTCTATAGTTTCCTGGATCACCTCTGGATCTTTTCTTGAAGATCAGGGTTACATTTGCCTTCCTCCAATCCTCAGGTACAGTGCCTGATCTTAGAGAAAGATTATATATTTTAGCTAGAAGTTCAGCAATTTCCTTGAGAACTCTAGGGTGGATGCCATCTGGACCCGGTGATTTGTTGACGTTTAGTTTAGAAAGACATGCAAGAACATCTTCCTTGTTTATCTCTATCTGGTTTAATTCTTCTAATTCCCTCCCTGGGAAAACTAATTCAGTGGCAGGCAAATGCTCTCTATCCTCTTCAGTAAAAATGGAAGCAAAAAAGTCATTTAGCCTCTCAGCAATCTCCTTGTCTTTTCTGATTATCCCCTTCTGACCATTGTCATCAAGTGGCCCAGCTGTTTTTCTGGTTGGCTTCCTGCTTCTGATGTACTTAAAAAATGATTTGTTATTATTTTTAATATTCTTTGCTACATGCTCCACAGAATCTCTCTTGGCTTTCCTGATAACATCTGAGGTATTGTTCCACTAGGGTTCCATTTGTGGAAGAGTGGAAAGCAGAGCTAAGTCCTTGGGTGGAACCAATGGCGCAAATGAATTCCCTCCAGAATCTGGCAGTGAACTGGATTCCTCCAATCTGATCTGATTCTATGGGTGACTCCATGCAATCTGTAAATGTTTTTTTTTATGTCTGGCGACGTTTCGATGAGGTCCCACTCATCATCTTCAGGCTGGTGTTTCTGTCCTTGTTCTAAGGCGAACACTGCGAGACCTGAGCTGCCTTCCTTCTATAAATACTGGTGGCTGGGTGTGGTTTGATGGCTCAGCAATTGCCTGCTGTGTAGAAACTTCCTGGTGAGTCAGTGGGGAAACATATGGGGTCGTTGATGTAGCTGAAGTATGCTGATTAGTTAATGGTTGTTGATTAGGCGTGATATCCTGAGTAGTTGGAGCTTGCAGGCTACTTGATTGTTTTGCAATATGTGTTCTGAGTCTAGTTTCTGTTTTTATGGCTGGGTTACGTTTGAGGGCTGGTTTCCAGATGTCTGGTAGGCGGGAGGTATCATCCCGCTTGTTCATATTTTGGGGATGTTTTTCTATCTCGATGGCTTCCATGATTATTCTTTTGCTGTAGTGTTCTGTTTTGGAAATTAATTTAGTACTGTCAAAATCAATTTCATGTCCTGTAGTTTTGAAGTGTTGGAAAAGGGAGGAGTTTTTTTCTTTTTTCCTTAATGCATTCTTATGTTCTGCAACACATGCATTTACTCTCGCCAGAAATTTCCAAATCCTACACAGGAAGAAACCCGAATATACCAAGACCGTCATACCTGTACCCGTGAAAATCTACGAAAACATATATATATATATATATATATATGTGTATATATATATATATATATATATATATATATATATATATATATATATTTGTTTTCGTAAATTTTCACGGGTATATGTATGTAGATTGTTCTGAGTTCGGGTTTTGTCCTGTGTAATATTTTGCATGTCTATGCGACGTTTCGGTGAAATCACATTCACCATCATCAGGCTGAAGTTCCAAGCTTCGTGTTGTTGTAAAATGGAATGTTTGTAACTGTCATTTCTTCCTAGTATATAGTGTGGGGGTGGAGATTTGGTTTGAATGTAGCAAATAGATTGGGTGATTATGTTTTGGTGATCTGATTGGTTGGTGTAATCATAATTATTAGAAGGATTGACATGGTGATTTTTATGATTTTTATGATTTTTTTGTTTAAGGCTGGTTTTCAAATTTCAAAATTCCAAAATCATAATTATTAGAAGGATTGACATGGTGATTTTTATGAAGTGTTTTTTTTTTGTTGTTGTTTAAGGCTGGTTTCCAAATTTCTGGTAGGCGGGACGTGTCATCTCTTTTATTTATGTAAAGGGGGCTCCTCTCAATTTCTATGGCTTCCAGAGCAATTCTTCTATATAAATTCTCTGTTTTGTGAAGTAATTTAGTTTTTTCAAAGTCAATTTCGTGCCCTGTTTTTTTAATGTGCTGGACAAGGGAGGAAGTCTTTTCTTCTTTTTTAACTGCATTCACATGTTCTGCAATGCGTTGGCTCACTCTTCGGTTGGTTTGTCCAATGTATGTGGCTGCACATGTTTTGCAAGGGATTTCATAGATTCCTTGGTATTCCAATTGGATTTTATCTTTGGGGCTCCTTAGGATATTAGATATTTTTTGGTTAGTGCAAAATGAAGTTTTGATGTTATGTTTGTGCAGAATTTTACTAATTTTGTCAGTGGTGCCCTTGATGTAAGGGAGGATGGTGGTACCATTGTCCTGTTCTTGATCTTGTTTTTTGGGGGGTGTCTCTTTTTTGATTAAGTTTGTGATTGTTTTCCCTTCGAATCCATTAGAAATTAATACATCTTTGAGTTTGTTCAATTCAGTTTTTAAGTGCTCATGGTCAGCTAAGCGTTTGGTTCTGGTGATGAGAGTTTTGGCCACTGAGGTGATTTGTGCGGGGTGGTGGTGTGAGTGTGCATTTAGATAACGGTTGGTATGGGTTTTCTTTTGGTAGATAGTGTGTCCTAGGCTGCCATTGGGTTTTTTATAGACCAGTACATCTAGAAAGGGAAGTTGATCATTGATTTCTGTTTCCATAGTAAACTGTATTTTGGGGTGTAGGCTGTTAAGATGTGTGAGGAAATTGTCTAGTTTTTCCTTACCATGTGGCCAAATTACAAAGGTATCATCAACATATCTCAGCCAGAGTTTAGGTTTGTATTTGGATTGCTCTAATGCATTATTTTCGAAATATTCCATATAGAGGTTGGCGATGACCGGTGAGAGAGGTGATCCCATGGGGGCTCCCTCTATCTGTTTATATCTTTGTTCGTTATAGATGAAGTATGTATTGGTCAGGCAGTGGTTGGTAAGGTCTAGGATATATTTGGGGGGTTTGTGTTTGTCCTGGATAGCTGTCAAGGCTTCTTTAATAGGTATTTGTGTGAAAGGGGACACGACATCAAAACTCACAAGTAGGTCATCGGGTTGTAGGTTTTGTTTTTTAATTATTTGTATAAAGTGGAATGAATTTTGAACATATGAGGTAATAGTTTCTGTATATGGTTGAAGGTATTTGGCTAAAAATTTGGCAAGGTTTTGTAGAGGGGAGCCTATAGAACTGACTATTGGTCTGAGAGGTATTCCTTCCTTGTGTATTTTTGGAAGGCCATAGAGTTTTGGACATATGAAAGATTTTTCTCTGGGGATGATTTTTTGCTGGATTTCTTCGCTGATGGGAGAGGCCTTGATTTTGGATTTGGTGGTTTTTTCAAGGTAGGTGGTAGGATCTGTGCTTAGGAGTTTGTAGGCTGGGTTTTGTAGTAGAGTTGTCATTTTTTCTTTGTAGTCTGCTGTATTCATCACTATTGTGGAGTTTCCTTTGTCGGCTGGGAGGATGATTATATCATTGTCTTTCTTCAAATTGATAAGTGCATCACTTTCCTCCTTTTGTATGTTGCTTTTAGGAGGTTTACTAGAGCAGAGAATATTAGTGACTTTAAGTCTGATTTTGTTGGCTGTATCTGGGTTGATTTTATTTAGAGTTGTTTCAATTCCACATATGATGTTTTCAGTTGGGATATGTTTGGGGGTTATTGGAAGCCATAGAAATTGAGAGGAGCCCCCTTTGCATAAATAAAAGAGATGACACGTCCCGCCTACCAGAAATTTGGAAACCAGCCTTAAACAAAAAAAAACAACACTTCATAAAAATCACCATGTCAATCCTTCTAATAATTATGATTTTGGAATTTTGAAATTTGAAAACCAGCCTTAAACAAAAAACACTTCATAAAAATCACCATGTCAATCCTTCTAATAATTATGATTACACCAACCAATCAGATCATCAAAACATAATCACCCAATCTATTTGCTACATTCAAACCAAATCTCCACCCCCACACTATATACTAGGAAGAAATGACAGTTACAAACATTCCATTTTACAACAACACGAAGCTTGGAACTTCAGCCTGATGATGGTGAATGTGATTTCACCGAAACGTCGCATAGACATGCAAAATATTACACAGGGCAAAACCCGAACTCAGAACAATCTACACACACACACACACACACACACACACACACACACACACACACATATATATATATATATAATATATATATATATATATATATATATACCCACTATATACACCTATTGTGTATTGGACTAAAAAAAGAAAGAAAGAAAGAAAGGAAGGAAGGAAGGAAGGAAGGAAGGAAGGAAGGAAGGAAGGAAGGAAGGGTCTCATGGTTAGTTGCTCTTCTCTGTGCTTTTTCTATTGTTTCATGCCTTTTTTTTCAGAGTCATGTGGAAATAGGAGCAATGCAAGATCTAGGTGGGTTTCTTTTTTTGTCACTTGTTTTAGGCATTTTCCCCAAAGCGATGAGGAAATGTACTTTTTAGGCAAACACTTCCCCTTTTAACCAAGAGATTGATTAAAGATAATATAATGCTCAGATGGCTGGTAGCAGAAGGCATGATTGTAACATGGCAAGAAAAGAAAATCAGAATAGAAACAGTGGAAGAAGCAAGAAACTTTTGTGAAGAAAAGGGGTTAGGATTGGAAGAACTACCAAGCAAAGAAAGAAAGTAAGGGAAGCAGAGAGGAATTAGAAGGAGCAAGGCAGGAGGGGAATGCCAACATTTGTCTTTGCTTTTGAAACAAAGCTGTGCATAGACATTGACTCCCCCGCCCCCTCACCATGATGCAATCCGGATGGGGAAATATTTTACTAATAATATTTGAGGACAGCGACTTGCTCACAGCACAGGTAGCTCCTGCTGAACATAGCATTCAAGAGAGAAGCTGGCGGACATGCTGTTTGGAGAAACCTCCAGGTAGGTGCACGTTTTTTGTCTTGGTTGCACAAGTTTAGTGTTAGAAAAAGAAGGAAGCAGTAAAGGAAGACAGAAAGAAGAAAGGAAGAGAAAGAAGGAAAAGAAAGAGGGAGGAAGACAGAGAGAAAGAGGGACAGGGAGACAGAGACAGAGAAAGAGAAAAGAAAGAAAGAAAGAAAGACAGGAGAAGAAAGAAAGAAAGAAAGACAGACAGACAGAAAGAAAGAAAGAGAGTGGGAGGGAGGAGGAAAGAAAGAAAGAAAGAGAGAGAAAGAAAGAAAGAAAGGAGAAGAAAGAAAGAAAGAAAGAAAGAGAGTGGGAGGGAGGAGGAAAGAAAGAAAGAGAGAGAGAGAAAGAAAGGAGAAGAAAGAAAGAAAGAAAGGAGAAGAAAGAAAGAAAGAAAGGAGAAGAAAGAAAGAAAGGAGAAGAAAGAAAGAAAGAAAGAGAGTGGGAGGGAGGGAGGGAGGAGGAAAGAAAGGAAGAAAGAAAGGGAGAGAAAGAAATGAAAGAAAGAGAGAGGGAGAAAGGAAAGTAGGAAGGTGAAGGTAGGAGAATGGGAGAGAGGAGGAAGCGAAGAAAGAAAAAAGAAAGGGAGGGAGAGAAAGAAGAGAAAGAAAGAGAGAGGGAGAGAAAAAGAAAGAGAGGGAGAGAGAGAGAAAGAAGAAAGAAAGAAAGAAAGGAGGGAGACAGAAAGAGAGAGAAGGAAGGAAGGAGAGTAGGAGGGAGGAGGAAAGGAAGGAAAGAAAGAAAGAAGAAAGAGTAAGAACAGAAAGAAATTGGGAAGGAGGGAGGATAGAAGGATGTCAGTGGAGAAAAGGAGGGAAGGAGGAGAAAGAGAGGGAAGGAGGGAAGATAGGAAAAAAGGAGCAACGGATTGATGGATGGATCGATGGGGAGGGAGGGAGGGAGGGAGGGAGGGAGCCTCAGCCCAATCTGGCCACCTTCTATTCCAAGCCCATTTATTGAATTTAGAAATTACACCACACCTGGGAGGGACTGCAGATACTCCAAGAGAGCTCTCAATCCTGATTGAGTAAAAGGTTGGTGACGGTGGAATTGAACAGAAGGAGGGGAGGGTCCGAGGCTGGGACAGGAGGGAAAGGCAAATTTAAGGTGCTTTTTTTGTTTTATTTTATTAATTTTATTATTTATTTATTTATTTATTATTTGGATTTGTATGCCGCCCCTCTCTGAAGACTCGGAGCAGCATACAAATCTAATAAAGGTATTGGTATAAACAAAGCAAAAGTAGGTACAGGTAAATTTGGATAGTAGGGCAGGGATAGCGCCCTTATGCACGCCCCTTGCAGATCTCTTAGGAATGGGGTGAGGTCAACTGTAGACAGACTAAGGTTAAAGTTTTTAGGGTTTGGGGAAGAAACCATAGAGGCAGGCAGTGTGTTGCAGGCATTGCCCCTTTTATTGCTGAAGTCGCATTTTCTGCAGTCAAGTTTGGAGTGGTTTACATTGAGTTTGAATCGATTCTGTGCTCATGTATATTGTCGCGGTTGGAGCAGAAGTATTTATTGACAGGTAGGACATTGCGGCAGATCGAAGGCGATGTAGCTCTAAGCTATCTAAACCCTACTCTCTTTTTTCTCTCCCAGTTTCTCCATAGAATGAAGCCTTCAGTTCCACCTCTTCTAGTCTTCTGCCTTGTCATGTCCCTCAACAGTTACACCCAACAGGCCCCTCACTGTTTGCCCCTTCTGGGCTGCGAAAATATGACTTTTATCTGCAATGTTTCATCACTCCGCGAATTCCCCACCAGCTTCCCCACTGGAACCACGTTCATCTCCATTCAGTCCACCCAGATCTCCAGCCTCGGTGCAGATGCCCTGCAGGGTCTTCCAGAACTCCAGATGCTTTTTCTGTCCAACAACCAGCTGAAGACCCTTCCGAGTGGCCTCTTCCGTAACCTCCCACGACTGAACTCCTTGGATGTCTCCGGGAATCTCCTGGAAGATCTAGATCCAGAGCTCTTCGCGAATGCAGGTAGCCTGACCCATTTAAGCCTCAGTAAAAATCAGCTGGCCGAACTGCACCCATCTTGGTTCAAAACCTTGGAGGAACTCAAGATCCTGCATCTCAACCACAATCAGATGAAGGAGATCCTGACCTCCTGCTTCCGTAAGCTAACTCAGCTGTTGTCCCTGGATCTCTCCTTCAACCTCCTCTGTTGCCTCTCTCCGGAGATGTTCAGAGGCCTAACGTCTTTAACAAATTTAAATCTGAACAACAACCCCATCCAGTCTATCGCCCCCCAAACCTTCCATGGGACTCCCAGGCTGCGGATTCTCTCCCACACCAGCCTGTCCCATGTTCCGGCTGGGCTATTTCAGTCCTTAAAGAATGTGGGACGGTTGGATCTCTCCGCCAACGAGATCACCTCTCTGGATTCTCCCTTGGTCAATGGGTCATCTTTGGGATTCACTCTCAATCTCAGTGGGAATCCCTGGGCATGTGACTGCCGCCTGCAGGCTCTCTTAAACTGGGTCCAGAAACACAATGTGGATTTGTTCCCCAAGGAAGACGTTGTCTGCACTTTTCCCAAAAGTTTGAAGGGTCAAGTGGCAACTTCGCTTAACGGATCTCAGCTGTGCTCCTGCTAAAACTTTTGATTTTTTTAAAATAATCATTTCTTCTTTTGGAATCTCCTTGCTTTTCCATAGTTGAGCATATGTTATTCTAGTCGCTGTTAAAATATGCGTAGCCAAGTATTTATCTTCTTTTTTATATGATTTATTAAAGATCCCTAATAAAAATTCATTTTGAAATCATGGAAATAAGATTAAACAATTTTGATGAAAACAAATTGGAGAAGCTGATGGTACGATGGAATAAGGTGAAAGATTATATGTTGAGTAGAATTTGTGACGAAAATGTGAAAAATAAACTCCAATCACTCTTTGAATAGTAAACAAATGCAAAATAGAGCTAAGGATATAAAAGAACATAAACTAGTAAATATTTGAACCCCCTAATTGGTGGTGGTGGTGGGTATTGTCAGTCGGGTGATGGGCACATGCACTGTGCAGTGTTTTATGTTTGTTTTATGTTATATATCAATGTGCAAAACCAATAAAAAAAAATTTTTTTTTTTTAAAAAGATCCCTAATAAAAATTATGGTTTTTTCTCTCTATTTTTTCTTTTAAAACTTCTATTAACCATTCCTCTATAGTTTTCCAATAGATTTTGGCTTTAATACCCGAATGAATGTGTTGTGGTTCAGCCTGAGTCAGATCAAAGACCAGCTGCGTCTCTGCTGGCTCCATGCCCAGGGGAGGCTGAGAGTGAAGAGGAGAGTTCTTTGCAGTCAGACAGTGCAGACAGCAGTCACGAAAGTGAAGGTGATGCAAGGCCTGGGAGCCCTGGGGAAGGGCTATCTCAAGCAAGTAGCTGTGATTCTCTGGAGTCCCTGGATGATGACGCACAAGCTATCATTAGTATGCGGCAGAGACGCATAGCTCAAAGGAGAAATCAGCTGCATAGATATTATCAGCGTTGAATGAGGAACACCAGGGGGTTGGGTGTGGTCTTCATTAGCAGGGAAGGGTTTATAAGGCATGAGAACCATTCCGGCAGCGTGGAGTGTTATCAAAGTGAAGTTGGTGTTATCTGCCTTTTCTCTCAAGGTTTTTTTCCTGACTTGTGGCCCAGCAGTCTTGAAGACCCGTGGGAGGGTTTGTGTCTGTTAGCAACAGCCTCGTTTGGCATTAAGGATCCTGTGTTTCTGTATGAACAATTGCCTTCGTGTATCTATTTGGAGTTCCACTGTTTTTCCTGATCTGTAAGGACATTTTGTGTTGACTTCTTTTCTCTTTACCATTATAAAACTGTGTTTGGATTCAACCGGTGTGTCTGGCTTACCTTTTTGGGTTGGTCATAGCTTCCGGAGTGACCCAGACAGAACAGAATGATAGAAAGATCCTTTTTATTTTTTACATTTCCAGCACAGTAGCAATACATTTGGGAACATTTTTGAAATTCTCTCATGTCCTAGATGCCAATGGTAGAATATCTTACATTGGTTTTCTTTAAATGCATTTGACTGCATTTCTAATTTCCAGTTCTATTATTAATATTTTACCTTTGGGGTCTTGTATATCTCTTTTGAATTGACTGGTTTTTTTCACATACATTGCAATACCACTTTTTTTTTTTTCTCTGCCAATGAAGTGTATAGATTTCCCAATTTTGCATTTTCTATTAATCTTTGATTCTGTTTATTGATATGTAGTTCTTGCAAGGTGATCACATTGTTTGGTAATTTATTTAGTTTTGTAAATAGTAATCTTCTTTTTAGGGGGGGTTATTTAGTCCATTGATATTGATTGATATTATATTTAATTCTTCTGACATTCTTATTTATAGTATTTGTAGTATCTTGTTTGGTATCTTGGCTCTCGTAGCTTTTTTTGTTTTTTTCTTGCTGTTCTAATTTTCTTTCATTTTCTTTCTGGGTTTTTTCCTGTTGCAACTGATTCGTCTTCCTCCTGCCTTGCTTCTTCTAATTCTTCTCTGCTTCCCTTACTTTCTTTGCTTGGTAGTTCTTCCAACCCTAACCCTTTTTCTTCACAAAAGTTTCTTGCTTCTTCCACTGTTTCAATTCTGATTTTCTTTTCTTGCCATGTTACAATCATGCCTTCTGCTACCAGCCGTCTGAACATTATATTACCTTTAATCAATCTCTTGGTTAAAAATTGATACTGTCTTCTATTTTTCTTATTCTGAGTTTGCGGAGAGGGGCGGCATATAAATCCAATAAATCTATATAAATCCAATAAATCTAATCTTATTCTGCATGGTACCTGTTTCAATATTATGACTTCTTTGCCCTTGTAAGCAACTGTTTGATTTTGCAACCATTTATAGATGTCATCTCTTATAGCTCTTCTTGCGAATTTTATATGAACTTCCCTCGGTAAATTATGCCTCCTTGCAAAATTTGTATGCACTCTGTAAAGTTCATCGACTTCATGTATTATCTTTTATGGATCCATTTGTAGAATTTCAGCCAATATCTCTATCATCTTCTCTCCTAACTTCTCTTCCTTTTCTTCTACTATATTCTGGAAGCGCAAGCTATATGATGCGCACTCCATCTCTAAAAGGGCGATAGCTTCTTCTAAATTTCTTGTTGATATATCATTTTTCGCTTCAATCGCCTCCATTTTCTGACCGACTTTCTCCACCTTATCTTTTTTTTTTTCATTTTCTGTTCATTTTCCAATAGTGTTCGTTGGATATCCACATTTTTTTCATCCATACCTTTAATTTTTTCTTTTAGATCGCCCATCTCTGCTTTTATTTCTGCTTTTAGTTCTGCGTGCTGCTGTTTTGCTTCTTCTCTGCTACTTTCTAATGTTATCTGAGATTTAGCCATTAATTCTCCCCTCGAAACAGAATACCCTACGAGACTAGACTTTCAATCCTGGGCCTAGAAAGCTTAGAACTAAGACGCCTTAAACAAGATCTAAGTATTGCCCACAAGATCATATGCTGCAACGTCCTGCCTGTCGGCGACTACTTCAGATTCAACCACAACAACACAAGAGCACACAACAGATTTAAACTTAATATTAACCGCTCCAAACTTGACTGTAAAAAATATGACTTCAGTAACCGAGTTGTCGAAGTGTTGAACTCATTACCGGACTCCATAGTGTCACCCTGAAACCCCCAACACTTTACCCTTAGATTATCTATGGTTGACCTATCCAGATTCCTAAGAGGTCAGTAAGGAGCGAGTACAAGTGCACTAGAGTGCCTTCTGTCCCCTGTCCTATTGCTCTCCTATATCTCCTATACATTTCTTTTATTCTTATATCTCTTCTTCTATTCTTTCATTGATATGTTCTATTACTATATCTTCTTTTCTATTATTTCTTAGATATATTTTTGTTGTGATTCAGCCTGAGGCTCCTCAGGGACCGGCTGCGTCTCTGCTGGATACAGGCCCAGAGGAGGAGGACAGTGAACAGGAGGGGGAGGACCAGGCAGATGGGGGAGAGGAAAGTCAGGAAGAGGATGAGGGGGAGCAGCCTGAGAGCCCCGGGGGGGGGCTCTCCCCAGCCAGTAGCCTGGCCTCATTGAATGAGGAAGCACAGGCTATAATTGACATGAGACAGAGACGTGCAGCTCAGAGACGGGACCAATTAGAAAGGTATTGGCATCACTGAATTGGCAACAGCTGGGTTTGGGTGTGGTTCTCCTCAGCAGGGTTTAAAAGGCAGGCCCGCCCTTTCAGCCATGTGGAGCATTATCAACTGGAAGTTCTGTGACCCTGCTTTGCTTCTCGGCATCTCTGATCTTGGCTTGTGGCCTAGAAGAGTGGAAGACTTGGGGGAGGCGTATGTTTGTTATCTCCAGCGTTGTTTTTGACAGCAAGAATCCTGTTTTACTTCATGGCCTTCGTGAAACATCTTTGAAGTTTCAGCGTGTTCCTGTTTGTAAGGACATTTTCTGTTACCTGTGTTTGCTTTGAATTCTATAAACTGCCTTTGATTTTTACCAGTGTGTCTGGCTTCTCTTTTTGGGTTGGTGTTTGCTGGAGGGACCCAGACAGAACATATTTTACTATGAGTATCTCCTCTATAACCTTCATCATGTATTTTACTATGTGTGTGTGTATATATATATATATATACCCACGAAACCCTCTTTGTGTATTGGACAAAATAAATAAATAAATAATAAAAAATAAATAAATAAAGAATAGAAGAAAGATATAGGCATAGAAGAGAAGATATATGGGATACAGGAGAGACAATAGGACAGGGGTCGGAAGGCACTCTAGTGCACTTATGCACACCCCTTACTGACCTCTTAGGAATCTGGAGAGGTCAACCGTGGACAGTCAAAGGGTAAAATGTTGGGGGTTAGGGGATGATACTACGGAGTCCGGTAATGAGTTCCATGCTTCAACAACTCTATTACTAAAGTCGTATTTTTTACAATCAAGTTTGGAGCGGTTAATATTGAACTTGAATCTGTTATGTGCTCTTGTGTTGTTGTGGTTGAAACTGAAGTAGTCGTTGACAGGCAGGACATTGCATTATTTATTTATTTATTTATTTATTTATTGTTTTTGTTTGTTTGTTAGAGTTGGAAGGGACCATGCATGTCATCAAGTCCAACCCCCTGCCTAAGCAGGAACCCTATAGCACCCCTATAGCACTGTATTTTTTTTACAGTCAAGTTTGGAGCGGTTAATATTGAGCTTGAATTTGTTATGTGCTCTTGTGTTGTTGTGGTTGAAGCTGAAGTAGTCGTTGACAGGCAGGACATTGCAGCATATAATCTTATGGGCAATACTTAGATCATGTTTAAGGCATCTTAGTTCTAAGTTTTCTAGGCCCAGGATTGTAAGTCTAGTTTCATACGGTATTCTGTTACGGGAGGAGGAATGAAGGGCTCTTCTGGTGAAGTATCATGTGGAAAGAGGAGCAACCTGAGACCTTGGGGAGGGGGTTCCCCCACTTGTTTTAGGCAGTGTCCCAAAAGAGATGAGGAAATTGTTTCTCCTTCCAAAAACAACAGAGAAACGTACTTTTTTGAAAGCACTTCAAGTAAAGGGGAATGTCAACATTTGTCTTTGCTTTTGAACAAAGGTTGAGCTGAGCAGAGACACTGACTCCCCTCTCCCACCGTGATGCAATCAGGACGGGGAATTATTTTCCCCCTAATATTTGAGGACAGCGACTTCCTCACAGCGCAAGTATATAAGATAGTTCCTGCTGAACACAGCATTCCAGAAAGAGGGAGGCTGGCAGTCATACGGTTTGGACGAAAGCTACAGGTAGGTGCACACTTTTTGGCTTCATAGCACAAGCTGTGTAGGAAAAAAGAAGGAGGGAAAGAAGGAAGGAAGGAGAGTGGGATAGAGGAGGAAAGGAAGAAAGAAAGAAGAAAAGGAGATAAAGAAGGGTAAGGAAAGAGGGAGACAAATAAAAAGAGAGAGAGAGAGAGAAGAAGAAAGAAAGAAGAAATAAAGAGGGAGGGAGGAAGGAAGGAAGGAAGAAAAAAGAAAGGGAGAGAAAGAATGGAAAGAAAGAGGGAGGGAGACAGAGAAAGAAAGAAAGAAAGAAGGAGGGAAAGAAGGAAGTAAGGAGAGTGGGATAGAGGAGGAAAGGAAGAAAGAAAGAAGAAAGGGAGATAAAGAAGGGCAAGAAAGAGGGAGACAAATAAAAAGAGAGAAAGAAAGAAAGAGGAAGGAAGGAAGGAAAAAGAAAAGGAGAGAAAGAATAGAAAGAAAGAGGGAGGGAGGGAGACAGAGAAGGAAGGAAGGAAGGAAGGAAGGAGTGTGGGAATCAAAGCCATGGAAGCTGCAAAAAATCAGATTGGTTTGATTTCCCTTCTCTCCAAATTTCTAGTCCTTAAAATTTCCTAACTGAGAAACAGAATGATTGGACCCTAAACAACTGTTTCACACCAAGATGCACAGTTTGGGAGAAAGAGAATGGCAAGAAGAAGCAAAACAAGGAATCGTGGCTAGGGGGCCTCACAGGGGAAATTTCTTGAGGGTTTAAAAGTGGAAAAGAGAAGGAAGGAAGGAAGGAAGGAAGGAAGGAAGGGAAGGAAGGAAGGAAGGAAGGAAGGGTGAGAGAGAGGGTGGAAGGATGGAGGTAAGTGGAGAGAAGGAGAGAGGGAGGAGAAAGGGAGGGAAGAAAGGAAGATAGGAAAAAAGGAGGAAGAGAGGAAGAAAAGGAGAGTGGGAGGAAAGAAGGGAGGGACGAGAGAGGGAGGGAGAAATAGAGGCAGGTCAAGGGAAAGGAAGGGGAAAGACACAAGGAGGGAAAGAAGCAGAGAATAGTGAAGCAACAAAGGAAAGAGAAAGGGAAGGAAAATAGTTCAATAACCCTTCCAGTCGACAGCCTCATCCCAGTCTGACCACCTTCTATTCCAAGCCCATTTATCAAATTTGGAAATCACACCACAGCCGGGAAGGGCTGCAGATACTCCAGGAGAGCTCTCAACCCTGATTGAGTAAAAGGTTGGTGACGGTGGAATTGAACAGAAGGAAAAGTCAGTTCCACATCTGGGAAGAGAAGGCAGAAAAAGAGGAGGAGGGGAGGGTCCCTGGGCAGGGCAGGTGGAAAAGGGAAGCTTAAAGTGCTGTTTCTTTGATTGTTTGGTTGGTTGTTTTATCAAAACATGTACAACATAGCAGGTATTGGTATAAATGTAAACAAAAGCAAAGTAGGTACCAGGTAAATTTGGACAACAGGAGGCTGTGAGGGTCTGGATGGGTGCCAATAGGCTAAGACTCAAGCCTGACAAGATGGAGTGGCTGTGAGTCTTACCGCCCAAGGATATGTCTATCTGTCCGTCCATCATCCTGTGGGGGGGGGATCTTGACCCCCCTCAGAGACGGTCCACAACTTGGGGGTCCTCCTTGATCCACAGCTGTCCCTGGAACATCATTTTTTCGGCTGTGGCAAGGGGGGACAGGTTCACCTAGTGCACCAGTTGCGGCTGAAGTCGTATTTCTGTTGCTGAATATTTTCAGCAGTTGAGTTTCAAGCAGTTTATATTAAGTTTTAAAACTATTTTGTTCACGTGTGTTGTTGTGGTTGAAGCTGAAGTGGCAGATGATTTTATGAACTTAAGGGGCGTGCATAAGCGCACCACTGTGCCTACCGTCCCTGTCCTATTGTCTTCTTTTGTTACTTTTTATCATCTAATGTTTTATTTGCACAAATTACCATTCTATAATTGTTTGACTAAATAAATAAATAAATAAATAAATAAATAAATAAATAAATAAATAAATACATACATACATACATACATACATACATACATACATTTAGATCAGATCAAAGGCGATGTAGCTCTAAGCTATTTAAATCTTACTCTCCTTTTTCTCTCCCCGGCTTCTCCATAGGATGACGCCTTCAACTCAACATCTTCTGGTTTTCTGCCCTTATCATGTCCCTCAACAGCTATACCCAACAGGCCCCCTCATTGCCTGACCATTCCTGGCTCCGAAAATACGTCTTTTGTCTGCAATGCTTCATCGCTCCCGCGAATTCCCCGCCAGCTTCCCCACTGGAACCACGACCCTCTCTGTTCAGTCCACCCAAATCTCCAGCCTCGGTGCAGACGCTCTGCAGGGTCTTCCAGAACTCCAGATGCTTTTTCTGTCCAACAACCAGCTGAAGACCCTTCCGAGTGGCCTCTTCCGTAACCTCCCACGACTGCACACACTAGATCTCTCCGGGAATCTCCTGGAAGATCTAGAGCCAGAGCTCTTCGCGAACGCAGGTAGCCTGACCTTCTTAGGCCTCGGTAAGAACCAGCTGGCCAAACTGCGCCCATCCTGGTTTGAAACCCTGGAGGAACTCAAGATCCTGCATCTCAACCGCAATCAGCTGAAGGAGATCCCGACCTCTTGCTTCCGTAAGCTAACTCAGCTGTTGTCCCTGGATCTCTCCTCCAACCTCCCTCCGTTGCCTCTCTCCGGAGATGTTCAAAGGCCTGACGTTTTTAACGACTTTAAATCTGAACAACAACCCCATCCAGTCTATTGCTCCCCACACCTTCCGTGGGACTCCCACGCTGTGGATTCTCTCCCTGAGAAACACCAGCCTGACCCACGTCCCGGCTGGGCTGTTTCAGTCCTTGAAGAACCTGGGACGGTTGGATCTCTCCGCCAACGAGATCACCTCTCTGGATTCTCCCTTGGTCAACGTGTCGTCTCTGGAATTCACTCTGGATCTCAGTGGGAACCCCTGGGCGTGTGACTGCCGCTTGCAGGCTCTTTTAAACTGGGCCAGAATCACCACGTGGATTTGTTCTCCAAGGAAGACTTTGTCTGCGATTTCCCAAAAGTTTGAAGGGTCAAGTGGCAACTTCGCTTACCGGATCTCAGCTTTGTGGCTGCTCCAACTCCCAGAATTTCCAATGAGCGTGCTGTAAGATATGTTAAAAAGGATGAAAGAGGTGGGAATGCTGAGTAGAAAGCCAGACAATAAAAGAAAGAAAGCAAAATAATTAAACACGAATCAGAAAAATTAAGCTCTTTGATTTATTCAACATTAACCAACCATTTTTCTCTCTGCCTTTTTTTTGACATTACAAACTTCCCTCCCATTTCTTATTCAGTCCTTTTTAAATCCAAAAAAAATATCACCCCCTTCACTTTCTTCCACTTTCAGGAAAATATCTGAAAAGAAGAGTTGGTCCTAAATTTACAACCAATCGGTGACACTTCAAAGTTACAACAGCAGTGGGGGGAAAACTGCAGGGAGGGGAAGGGAAAGGAAAGAAAAGGAAATGGGGAGGAGAGGGAAGGGAAGGGGAAGGGAAGGAGGGGGAGGGGAGAGGGGGACAAGAGGAAAAGGGGGAAAGGAGATGAGAGGAGAAAGAGGAGAAGTGGGAAAAGGAAAGGAGAGGAGAGGGAAAGGAAGAAGGAATGGAAATGAGAATAGAGGAGAGGAGAGGAAGAAGGGGTGGGGAAGGGAGAGGAGAGGAGAGGAGAGGAGGGGAGGGGAGGGGAGGAAGAAGGAATGGAAACGAGAGGAGAGGAGAGGAAGAAGGGGAGGGGAAGGGAGAGGAGAGGAGGGGAGGGGGAGGAAAGGAAGAAGGAATGGAAATGAGAGGAGAGGAGAGGAGCAGAAGAAGGGGAGGGGAAGGGAGGGGAGAGGAGGGGAGGAAAGGAAGAAGGAATGGAAATGAGAATACAGGAGAGGAGAGGAGAGGAAGAAGGGGGAGGGGAAGGGAGAGGAGAGGAGGAAGGGAAAGGAAGAAGGAATGGAAACGAGAGGAGAGGAGAGGAAGAAGGGGAGGGGAAGGGAATGGAGAGGAGAGGAGGGGAGGAAAGGAAGAAGGAATGGAAATGAGAGGAGAGGAGAGGAGCAGAAGAAGGGGAGGGGAAGGGAGGGGAGAGGAGGGGAGGAAAGGAAGAAGGAATGGAAATGAGAATACAGGAGAGGAGAGAAGAAGGGGAGGGGAAGGGAGAGGAGAGGAGGGAAGGAAAGGAAGAAGGAATGGAAACGAGAGGAGAGGAGAGGAAGAAGGGGAGGGGAAGGGAGAGGAGAGGAGAGGAGGGGAGGAAAGGAAGAAGGAATGGAAATGAGAATAGAGGAGAGGAGAGGAAGAAGGGGAGGGGAAGGGAGAGGAGGGGGAGGGGAGGGGAGGAGAAGGAATGGAAATGAGAGATAGAGGAGAGGAGAGGAGAGAAGAAGGGGTGGGGGAAGGGAGAGGAGAGGAGAGGAGGGGAGGAAAGGAAGAAGGAATGGAAACGAGAGGAGAGGAGAGGAAGAAGGGGAGGGGAAGGGAGGGGAGAGGAGGGGAGGAAAGGAAGAAGGAATGGAAATGGAAGGAATACAGGAGAGGAGAGGAGAAGAAGAAGGGGAGGGGAAGGGAGAGGAGAGGAGGGAAGGAAAGGAAGAAGGAATGGAAACGAGAGGAGAGGAGAGGAAGAAGGGGAGGGGAAGGGAATGGAGAGGAGAGGAGGGAAGGAAAGGAAGAAGGAATGGAAACGAGAGGAGAGGAGAGGAAGAAGGGAGGGGAAGGGAATGGGAGAGGAGAGGAGGGGAGGAAAGGAAGAAGGAATGGAAATGAGAGGAGAGGAGAGGAGCAGAAGAAGGGGAGGTGAAGGGAGGGGAGAGGAGGGGAGGGAAAGGAAGAAGGAATGGAAATGAGAATACAGGAGAGGAGAGGAGAGGAAGAAGGGGAGGGGAAGGGAGAGGAGAGGAGGGAAGGAAAGGAAGAAGGAATGGAAACGAGAGGAGAGGAGAGGAAGAAGGGGAGGGGAAGGGAGAGGAGAGGAGAGGAGGGGAGGAAAGGAAGAAGGAATGGAAATGAGAATAGAGGAGAGGAGAGGAAGAAGGGGAGGGGAAGGGAGAGAGAGGAGGGGAGGGGAGGAGAAGGAATGGAAATGAGAATAGAGGAGAGGAGAGGAGATGAAGAAGGGGTGGGGGAAGGGAGAGGAGAGGAGAGAGGGGAGGAAAGGAAGAAGGAATGGAAACGAGAGGAGAGGAGAGGAGAGGAAGAATGGGGGAGGGAGGGAAGGAGAGGGAGGAGGGGAGGGGAGGAAAGGAAGAAGGAATGGAAACCGAGAGGAGAGGAGGAGAGGAAGAAGGGGAGGGGAAGGGGAGAGGAGAGGAGGGGAGGAAAGGATGAGGAATGGAAACGAGAGGAGAGGAGAGGAAGAAGGGGAGGGGAAGGGAGAGGAGAGGAGGGGAGGGAAAGGAAGAAGGAATGGAAACGAGAGGGAGGAGGAGGAGGAAGGGGAGGGGAAGGTAGAGGAGTGTAGAGGAGGGGAGGAAAGAAGAAGGAATGGAAATTAGAGGAGAGGAGTGGATGAGAGGGAGAGGGAGGGAGAGGAGGAGAAGAGGTGAGGAAGGAAGAAAGGAATGGAAACGAGAGGAGAGGAGAGTGAGAGGAAGAAGGGGAGGGGGAAGGGTGAGAGGAGGGGAGGAAGGAAGAAGGAATGGAAACGAGAGGAGAGGAGAGGAAGAAGGCGGAGGGGGAAGGTAGAGGCAGAGGAGAGGGAGGGGAGGAAAGAAGAAAGGAATGGAAACTAGAGGAGAGAGGAGAGGAAGAAGGGGAGGGGAAGGGAGAGGATGAGGAGAGGAGGGGAGGAAAGGAAGAAGGAATGGAAACGAGAGGAGAGGAGAGGAAGAAGGGGAGGGGGAAGGGAGAGGAGAGGAGAGGAGGGGAGGAAAGGAAGAAGGAATGGAAACGAGAGGAGAGGAGAGGAAGAAGGGGAGGGGAAGGTAGAGGAGAGTAGAGAGGGAGGAAAGGAAGAAGGAATGGAAACTAGAGGAGAGGAGAGGAAGAAGGGGAGGGGAAGGTAGAGGAGAGGAGAGGAGGGGAGAAAGGAAGAAGGAATGGAACTAGAGGAGAGGAGAGAAGAAGGGGAGGGCAAGGGGAGAGGAGAGGAGAGGAGGGGGAGGAAAGGAAGAAGGAATGGAAACGAGAGGAGAGGAGAGGAGAAGGGGAGGGGAAGGGAGAGGAGAGGAGGGGAGGGGAGGAAGAAGGAATGGAAATGAGAATAGAGGAGAGGAGAGGAGAAGAAGAAGGGGAGGGGAAGGGAGAGGAGAGGAGAGGAGGGGAGGAAAGGAAGAAGGAATGGAAACGAGAGGAGAGGAGAGGAAGAAGGGGAGGGGAAGGGAGAGAGGAGAGGAGGGGAGGAAAGGAAGAAGGAATGGAAATGAGAATAGGAGGAGAGGAGAGGATGAGAAAGAAGGGGAGGGGAAGGGAGAGGAGGGCAGGAAAGGAAGAAGGAATGGAGAACGAGAGGAGAGGAGAGGAGAAGAGAGGAAGAAGGGGAGGGGAAGGGAATGGAGAGGAGAGGAGGAGGAGGAAAGGAAGAAGGAATGGAAATGAGAGGAGAGGAGCAGAAGAAGGGGAGGGGAAGGGAGGGGAGAGGAGGGGAGGAAAGGAAGAAGGAATGGAATGAGAATACAGGAGAGGAGAGGAGAGGAAGAAGGGGAGGGGAGGGGAAGGGGAGAGGAGAGGAGGGAAGGAAAGGGAGAAGGAGATGGAAACAAGAGGAGAGGAGAGGAGAGGAAGAAGGGGAGGGGAGATAGGGAGAGGGGAGAGGAGAGAGAGGAGAGGAGAGGAGGAGGCAGGAAGAAGAAGGAATTGGAAATGAGAATAGAGGAGAGGAGAGGAAGAAGGGGAGGGGAAGGGAGAGGAGAGGAGGGAGGGGAGGAAGAAGGAATGGAAATGAGAATAGAGGAGAGGAGAGGAGAAGAAGAAGGGGAGGGGAAGGGAGAGGAGAGGAGGGGAGGAAAGGAAGAAGGAATGGAAACGAGAGGAGAGGAGAGGAGAAGGGGAGGGGACAGGGAGAGGGAGGAGGGGAGGGGAGGAAGAAGGAATGGAATGAGAATAGAGGAGAGGAGAGGAGAGAAAGAAGGGGAGGGGAAGGGAGAGGAGGGCAGGAAAGGAAGAAGGAATGGAAACGAGAGGAGAGGAGAGGAGAAGAGAGGAAGAAGGGGAGGGGAAGGGAATGGAGAGGAGAGGAGGGGAGGAAAGGAAGAAGGAATGGAAATGAGAGGAGGAGGAGAAGGAGCAGAAGAAGGGGAGGGGAAGGGAGGGGAAGAGGAGGGGAGGAAAGGAAGAAGGAATGGAAATGAGAATACAGGAGAGGAGAGGAGAGGAAGAAGGGGAGGGGAAGGGAGAGGAGAGCGAGGGAAGGAAAGAAGAAGGAATGGAAACGAGAGGAGAGGAGAGGAAGAAGGGGAGGGGAAGGGAGAGGAGAGGAGAGGAGGGGAGGAAAGGAAGAAGGAATGGAAATGAGAATAGAGGAGAGGAGAGGAAGAAGGGGAGGGGAAGGGAGAGGAGAGGAGGGGAGGGGAGGAAGAAGGAATGGAAATGAGAATAGAGGAGAGAGGAGAGGAGAAGAAGATAGGGAGAGGGAAGGGAGAGGAAGAGGAGGGAGGAAAGGAAGAAGCGAATGGAAACGAGAGGAGAGGAGAGGAGAAGGGGAGGGGAAGGGAGAGGAGAGGAGGGGAGGGAGGAAGAAGGAATGGAAATGAGAATAGAGAGAGGAGAGAGGAGAAGAAGAAGGGGAGGAGAGGAGAGGAGAGGAGGGGGGAGAAGGAAGAAGGAATGGAAACGAGAGGAGAGGATGAGGAGAGAAGAAGAGGGGACGAGGAGAGGAGAGGAGAGGAGGGGAGGGGAGGAAAGGAAGAAGGAATGGAAACGATGAGGAGGAGAGGAGAAGGGGAGGGGAAGGGAGAGGAGAGGAGAGGAGGGGAGGAAAGGAAGAAGGAATGGAAACGAGAGAGAGGAGAGGAGAAGAAGGGGAGAGGAGAGGAGGAGGAGGGAGGAAAGGAAGAAGGAATGGAAACGAGAGGAGAGGAGAGGAGAAGGGGAGGGGAAGGGAGAGGAGAGGAGAGGAGGGGAGGAAAGGAGAAGGAATGGAAACGAGAGGAGAGGAGAGGAAGAAGGGGAGGGGGAAGGGAGAGGAGAGGAGAGGAGGGGAGGAAAGGAAGAAGGAATGGAAACGAGAGGAGAGGAGAGGAGAAGGGGAGGGGAAGGGAGAGGAGAGGAGGGGGAGGGGAGGAAGAAGGAATGGAATGAAAATTGAGAATAGAGGAGAAGGAAGAGGAGAAGAAGAAGGGGAGGGGAGGGAGAGGAGAGGAGGGAGGGAGGAAAGGAAGAAGGATGGAACGGAGGAGAGGAGAGGAGAGAGAAGGAGGGAGGGAAGGGAGAGGAGAGGAGGGGAGGAAGGAAGAAGGAAGATGGAACGAGAGGAGAGGAGAGGGAGAAGGGGGAGGGAAGGGGAGAGGAGAGGAGGGGAGGGGAGGAAGAAGGAATGGAAAGAGAATAGAGGAGAGGAGAGAAGAAGAAGAAGGGGAGGGGAAGGGAGAGGAGAGGGGAGGAAGGAGGGAGGAAGGAAGAAGGGAGGTTATTGAGGAGGAGGAGGAGGGAGGAAGAAGGGGAGGGGATGGGAGGGAGAGGATGGGTGGTTAGTGGAGTAAGGGTTGAATGGAAACGAGAGGAGAGGAGAGGAAGAAGGGGAGGGGAAGGGAGAGGAGAGGAGGGGAGGAAAGGAAGAAGGAATGGAAATGAGAATAGAGGAGAGGAGAGGAAGAAGGGGAGGGGAAGGGAGAGGAGAGGAGGGGAGGGGAGGAAGAAGGAATGGAAATGAGAATAGAGGAGAGGAGAGGAGAGGAAGAAGGGGTGGGGAAGGGAGAGGAGAGGAGGGGAGGGGAGGAAAGGAAGAAGGAATGGAAACGAGAGGAGAGGAGAGGAGAAGAAGAAGGGGAGGGGAAGGGAGAGGAGAGGAGGGGAGGAAAGGAAGAAGGAATGGAAATGAGAATAGAGGAGAGGAGAGGAGAGGAAGAAGGGGAGGGGAAGGGAGAGGAGAGGAGGGGAGGAAAGGAAGAAGGAATGGAAATGAGAATAGAGGAGAGGAGAGGAGAGGAAGAAGGGGAGGGGAAGGGAGAGGAGAGGAGAGGAGGGGAGGAAAGGAAGAAGGAATGGAAATGAGAATAGAGGAGAGGAGAGGAGCAGAAGAAGGGGAGGGGAAGGGAAGGGAGAGGAGGGGAGGGAAAGAAAAGGAGAGGAGAGGAAGTAGGAATGGAAAAGAGAGGAGAGGAGAGGAGAGGAGAGGAAGAAGGGGAGGAGAGGAAGGAGGGAAGGGGAGAGAGGGAATTTTCTTAAATTTGTTTAACCAACAAATTCACTTAACAAACGTCTCCCTTCTGAATTCGCAAAGATGTTATTCACCACGTCCCAAATTGCTTCTCTTGCATTTTCCCTGGTTTGGTTCCTTAATTGTTTTCCTCCTCTCTCCCCACCCAACTCTCGCTTTTCTAATTGGGAACAAAACAAACGGGTTTTACCCACTATTGTTTCATCTTGCAAACGGATGACAAAAGGCGGCACGTCCCTTGGAAGTTTTAAATTAAATCCAACCGCTTCAAAGATATTCGGCAATTGGCGGTGATTTAACCGAGCAATAAAACCCAATCTAAAATAGCACTTGCTCTATATCCCAAAGCGGGTTTTTTTCCCTGGCATTTATTTGCTATCTGCTGCTTCTTTTAAATAAACATTGAGATGGATGTAAACAGAAATAAAGGAAAATTAAGAACGAAGGGGAGAGGAAGAGGGAATACTGCAGGGAATTAAAAGAGCCAGGGTGGCTCAGTGGTTAGAGTGCAGCACTGCAGGCTCCTTCAGCTCACTGCCAGCTGTAGTTCAGTGGTTCAAATCTCACCAACGGCTCAAGGTTGACTCAGCCTTCCATCCTTCCCAGGTGGGTAAAATGAGGACCCAGATTGTTGGGGGCGATATGCTGTTTCTGTAAACCGCTTAGAGAGGGCTGCGAAAGCACTATGAAGTGGTATGTAAATCTAAATGCACTGCAACAATATCGCCAAAAAAGCCTCTAGAGTTGTTAACCTGATCCTACGCAGATTCTGGCACTCTACTCACAAGAGCCTACAAAACTTTTGCCAGACCCATCCTAGACTACTGCTCATCTGTCTGGAACCCAGACCACATCTCAGACATCAACACCCTTGAAAACGTCCAAAGATATTTCACCAGAAGGGCCCTTCACTCCTCCACTCGAAACAGAATATCCTACGAAAATAGACTAACAATCCTGGATCTAGAAAGCCTAGAACTACGGCGCCTAAAACACGATTTGAGTATTGCCCACAAGATCATATGCTGCAATGTCTTGCCTGTCAATGACTACTTCAGCTTCAACCGCAACAACACAAGAGCACACAACAGATTCAAACTTAATACGAACCGCGCCAAACTTGACTGTAAAAAATATGATTTCAACAATCAAGTTATCGAAGCTTGGAACTCACTACCGGACTCAGTTGTGTCAACCCCTAACCCCCAACACTTCTCCCTTAGACTCTCCACGATTGACCTCTCCAGGTTCCTAAGAGGCCAGTAAGGGGCGTACATAAGTGCACTGGTGTGCCTTTCATCCCCTGTCCAATTGTCTTTCCTTTCTTTCACCTATCTTATATACAGTAGTACCTCTAGATACGAGCTGCTCCATATGCGAGTATTCCAAGTTACGAGCCACGAGGGGAGAGAAATTTCTGTTCCAGACCCGAACTCAAATTCAGGATACGAGCTGAGCATCCACTAGGTGGCGCAAGAATCCTTGCTTCTGGTTATCTCGGAGGGGAAAAACAAAGTCTAAAGCCATTTGTTCCAGATACGAGTTGTTCGACATACAAGCTCTCTTCTGGAACGAATTAAACTCGTATCTAGAGGTACTACTGTATTCTCTTCCTTTCATATATCCTCTCCTCTAAGTTCACTTTCACCCTCTTTTATATTATCACATGTCTATTTTCTTCCTATGTATTTATGTATTGGACAAATGAATAAATAAAAAATAAAATAAAAAATATTGCTAAAATCGATCGAGGAATTTGGGCCATTGCAATCGCTGAATCTGGTGTAGGGAGAAACTCAATTGGGATCTAAATGTAACACCTGCTAGAATCTTTAAAAACACAGTGCCATAAATATTTAATCCAAACATGAAGCAGCATCACTGGAATATATATATACTGAAAAGAGCCGGGGTGGCGCAGCACGTAGAGTGCTGTACTTCAGGCCACTGAAGCTGAACTTCCGGTTTGCCCGTTTGGCTGTTTTTCTCACTGTCCCAGGCTTTGATGAATATGTGCAGGGAGAGGGGCAAATTGAGCGCATACACAGGGGCAGTGTGTGGGGGGGATTGGTGCATGTGGGGGGAAGAGAATGGGTGTGGGCACATGCGAGTGTGCTAGCACATATGCACAAACTCTTTTGGCATATGAACCAAAAAAGGTTTCCCCATCACTGTTCTAGAGAGAATGAAATATTTTGCCGACTATTAAGAGGCAGAATTTTATATTTATATTTCGTCTCCCTCACTACTTCCCTTTCTATTTTTTCAATTTCCCCCCCTTTCCTCTGTTCCTTATAAACCAATCTTATTTACTTATTCCCAGGCAGTGTGTTCAGTGATACCTCGTCTTATAAACTCCTCGTCATGCAAACTTTTCGAGATACAAACCCGGGGTTTAAGATTTTTTTGCCTCTTCTTCCAAACTATTTTCACTTACAAACCCAAGCCGCCACCACTGGTATGCCCCGCCTCCAGACTTCTGTTACCAGCGAAGCGCCCACTTTTGCGCTGCTGGGATTCCCCTGAGGCTCCCCTCCATGGGAAACCCCACCTCCGGACTTCTGTGTTTTGGCGATGCTGCAGGGGAATCTCAGTAGGGGAATCCCAGCAGCGCAAAAACGGGCGCTTCACTGGCAACGGAAGTCCAGAGGTGGGGTTTCCCAGTGAGGGGAGCCTCAGCGAAATCGCAGCATCCCAAAAACACAGAGGTCCGGAGGTGGGGCTTCGAGGACTTCCGTGTTTTTGCAATGCTGCAATTTCGCTGAGGCTCCCCTTGCTGGAAACCCCACCTCCGGACTTCTGTTGCCAGCGAAGCACCCATTTTTGCGCTGCTGGGATTCCCCTGCAGCATCACAAAAACACGGAAATCCGGAGGTGGGGTTTCCCATGGAAGGGAGCCTCAGGGGAAATCCCAGCAGCGCAAATACAGGCGCTTCGGCTGGCAAAAGGGGTGAGTTTTGGGCTTGCACGCATTAATAGCTTTTCCATTGATTCCTATGGGAAACATTGTTTCATCTTACAAACTTTTCACCTTACAAACCTCCTGCCGGGACCAATTAAGTTCGTAAGACGAGGTATCACTGTATATATATATATTATATTATTTGTTATGAAATGTAACCCTGATTACAAGACAACTATTTCATTGACAAAGACAACTTTGTAATCTTTCGTAAGCTCCTTAAAACCCACCTCTGCCGTCAGGCATGGGGGAACTGAGATATTTTTCCCCCTAGGCCTCTACAATTTATGCATGTTATGTCTGTATGTATGTCTGGTTTCATAATAAGGGTTTTTTAGTTGTTTTAGTATTGGATTGTTACATGCTGTTTTTATCACTGTTGTTAGGTGCCCCGAGTCCACGGAGAGGGGCGGCATACAAATCCAATAAATTAAATAAATAGATAGATAGATAGATAGATAGATAGATAGATAGATAGATAGATAGATAGATAATAAATAAAATAAATAAAATAAATAAAATAAATAAAATAAATAAAATAAATAAAATAAATAAAATAAATAAAAAAATAAAATAAAATAAATAAAATAAATAAAATAAATAAATAAAATAAATAAAATAAATAAAATAAAAAAATAAAAAAATAAAAAAATAAAATAAATAAATAAATAAATAAAATAAAATAAATAAAATAAATAAAATAAATAAAATAAATAAAATAAATAAAATAAATAAAATAAATAAAATAAATAAAATAAATAAAATAAATAAAATAAATAAAATAAATAAAATAAATAAAATAAATAAAATAAATAAAATAAATAAAATGAATTGAAATGAATTGAAATGAATTGAAATGAAATGAAATGAATTGAAATGAAATGAAATGAAATGAAATAAAAAAAATAAAAAAAAATAAAAAAATAAAATAAAATATTTGAAATTTAATAAACTTTATTTTTTTTAAAAAAAGAGGTAGAATTTCTTCAAAGGCGGAACATGTTTTTAGAGGCAGAAAGCAGCCCCAATTGACCTCGTAAATACTGACTGTAATCCCACTCGGATGATATCCAAATGTGGGGCTCAGCACCCATCAGGATGTATCCTCCCTTTCCAGGAGCATCAGTTTCACATGGGGGGGGGGGAGATTGCCACGATAACAAGAATCTTCACAGCAAAAGGAATATAGAAGGTGGTTGCCATAGCTACTAACTCTTCCCCTCTCCCAGCCTGGATTCCATACTTCATCTGCTCCAGAGGTCATTATAGAATTGCAGATGGACCAATTGACTTTAAGACCTGATTATTGTGCCAGCCAGCCAGTCACGCCCTTCTCCAGAACACTCCATCCCCTTCTTGCCAACATGCTGGCTAGGGAATTCTGGGAGTTGAAGTCCACACATCTTGAACTCACCCAACTTTTAAAAAAGAAATTCCTCCAGTTTCCATATATACATCTACGCATATACCTTAAAACATATCAAAAACCTATATACATATATACATAAGGAGTTGGGCAGCTTCGAAATTTAAGAAAAAAACAAACAAATATACACACATACGTTTTTATCCAATTTATCGTGAATCAATATCCTATTTTTGCACCTATTTTATACTGCTATTTATCAGTCTGTTTTTCTTCTTTTCTTTTCTTTCCCCTCCATCTCCATCTCCTCCTCCTATCTTCTTTCTCCTTCTCTCCCCCTTCCTACTTCCCTCCACTCCTTCTCTTCTACCTTCCCTTTCTACTTCCTCTTTCTCCCTCTTTTACCTTTCCCTGAGTGATTCCAATCATAATTCATCTTATATTTAACAGATTGACATATTCCCATACATCTTTAAATTGTCAGTGTCCCTTCTAAACACAGTTTTTAATATCCTATGTAACCGGTAACTCTTTGTTGTAATCTGAATAATCTAATTTTGTCACCTGGGTCTATCACCATTTATTTTTTCTTCCCTTTTAGTCATTCTATTATATATATATTCTATTATACACATACACACATGTGTGTGTATACATATATATATACACACCTATTTATATAATATACAGTATAGAGAAATTAATTTTCTATATATATTCATTTTCTATATATATTCTGTATATTAATTGCTATATACTGTATACATTCATTTTCTATCCAAACATACAATTTCACCCATACATTATAATATTCTGTATCTTCCTTGTCTTTTAATTTTCATCAAATTCACTTCAAACTTGACAAAACTTTTTAAACCTTGCGGACTTTAACTCCCAGAATGCTGGGGAATTGTAGAAGTTGAAGTCCACGACTCTTAACAGTTGCCAAAATTGGAGACCTCTGTTTTAGACCATTGCCAGGGTCCCTAGCCACAGCTCCTCCTTAAAGCTGAACTTTAAACCTTGCCACCTGGGTCCTATTCTGCCGCCTTCTGCATATGCTCAGAGGCATTCTTTCCCCATCCCTTTCCATCTGCACTTATTCTAGTGCTGTTCCCCTCTTCTTTGCCTTCTTTCCACCACCACCCTCTGGAAAATAATGACGACGACGATGATGATGATGATTGTGAGTGACATAGGGGAAGGTTTGGTAGGGAAGGTTTGCCTATTTGCCGATGACTCTAAAGTGTGCAATAGGGTTGATATTCCTGGAGGCGTCTGTAATATGGTAAATGATTTAGCTTTACTAGATAAATGGTCAAAGCAATGGAAACTGCAGTTTAATGTTTCCAAATGTAAAATAATGCACTTGGGGAAAAGGAATCCTCAATTTGAGTATTGTATTGGCAGTTCTGTGATAGCAAAAACTTCAGAAGAAAAGGATTTAGGGGTCGTGATTTCTGACAGGCTCAAAATGGGTGAACAGTGCAGTCAGGCAGTAGGGAAAGCAAGTAGGATGCTTGGCTGCATAGCTAGAGGTATAACAAGCAGGAAGAGGGAGATTGTGATCCCCTTATATAGAGCGCTGGTGAGACCCCATTTGGAATACTACTGTGTTCAGTTCTGGAGACCTCACCTACAAAAAGACATTGACAAAATTGAACGGGTCCAAAGACGGGCTACAAGAATGGTGGAAGGTCTTAAGCATAAAAACGTATCAGGAAAGACTTCATGAACTCAATCTGTATAGTCTGGAGGACAGAAGGAAAAGGGGGGACATGATCGAAACATTTAAATATGTTAAAAGGTTAAATAAGGTCCAGGAGGGAAGTGTTTTTAATAGGAAAGTGAACACAAGAACAAGGGGACACAATCTGAAGTTAGTTGGGGGAAAGTTCAAAAGCAACATGAGAAAATATTATTTTACTGAAAGAGTAATAGATCCTTGGAACAAACTTCCAGCAGACGTGGTAGATAAATCCACAGTAACTGAATTTAAACATGCCTGGGATAAGCATATATCCATCCTAAGATAAAATACAGAAAATATTATAAGGGCAGACTAGATGGACCAGGAGGTCTTTTTCTGCCGTCAGACTTCTATGTTTCGATGATGATGATGATGATGATGATGATGATGATGATGATGATGATGATTTGAAAGCAATAAACATTGAGAAAATCATGATCTGACAGTTGCAAAAGGCTATCGTACTTGGATCTGCGGGCATCATATGAAAACAAATCACACAACACTGTTTCTTGTGAATAAAATAATAACAACAACAAGCAACAAAGTTGGGAGGGACCTTGGAGGTCTTCAAATATTCCGGGGCTTCTAATATTACTAATAATTATTAATTATTTTTTTAAAAAACCGTAGCCTTTTATCCCCTATCCAGAAACGCTTGGCTTTCCAATGCACGTGTGCCAGCACGAAGTATCACTCCCATGCGCGCTTCCGTCACGTCTCTTTCCTCATTGGCTGCGGATCCAGCCCTCCCCTTCACTGATTGGCTTCGACGCGCAATACTGGAACGAAAATTCCCGGGCCAACGTTCTAACCACGCCCACTCCCTTTCCGAATCAGCTGTAGTCGTTCGCGGGTCGCGTTTGGGAGCTGCAACGTCGAATCCCACGGAGTAAAGAGGGTAGGAGTAGCTCCGCCGAGTCGGAAACTTACGCGCTACTGGGAGGAGAAGCGCGGGGATTGGAGCTGCTGGCTTCGAGGGAGACTTTTCTCCAATATCTCGCGATTTGAGGGGAAGTCCAGAAATAGGTGACTTTTGAGATTTCAAGCGGGATCATTTAATTTAATTCGATTTGATTTAATGCGCGTGGAAACGCGGGCGTGCGGAGTTTCTACCGAGCCTTCATGAAACTCGTTAAAGGGCCTGCTTCTTGCACGGCCGAACTTGTAGATTAGATTGTATTTCCCCTTGCGGAGTAAACTAACCGCGTGGTTTCTTCCGCTGCGATTTTTTTTAATAAAACAGATGTTAAAAGTTTTAAAGTTTGGGTCGTCCCCCCCCCTCCCCGAGTCTTTATAATCGAGCCAAGCGGCCTTGTCCTCGTTTTGAGAGGATGGTTAAATTTTATTTTAAAAAAAATCTTTATGCCAGTCCCCCCCCCCCCCAAAAAAGTTATTCGAAGTTTGAAGAACTTTAAATTTAAATTAGAAACTTTAAAGTTAAGTTAGAAACGTTATACTCTTTCCTGTATTTTATCTTAGGATGGATATATGTTTATCCCAGGCATGTTTAAACATACATTCGTTTTTGGAAAAGATAAGTAAATAACTATCTATGTGCATATAAAAAATACTCCTGAAACGGAATACTTTAAGTTTATATGTTCATTTGTCTGTTGATCTTGAGTTTTTTCTTTGTTTTTTCTTTGTTCTGTTTAATTGTTTTTCTTTTCTTTTTTATTTTTATAGGTAGAAACTTAATAAAGATTGTTTTTTTTAAAGGAAAAGATCTCTCATTTGGTTAAAAAAAACCTAAAGTGATCTCAAATTGATTGATTGATTGATTGATTGATTGGATTTGTTTGCCGCCCCTCTCCTGAGACTCGGGGCAGCTAACAGCAATAATAAGACAGCATATAATAATAATCCAATACTAAAAACAATTAAAAACTCATTATAATAAAAACCAAACAGACATACAGACATACCATGCTGCAGCATCTTTCGGGTTCAACTTCTTTAAAAGGAGAAGTTGGCTGATGTGGAAGGAATCCAGCTGTTGATCGAGATTTTCTGCTTTGTTTATTTTTTGAAAAAACTTTATTTATGTGCAGTTTTGATAACATTGGTGTGTTGTTTTGGTTGCATTGTTGTTGTGAGTTGCCCCGGGGGTCGCTCAGATGAGGTGGGTGGGCATTAAAAATACTGTAATTACCCCCTGTGGTTTCCCTCCCTCCCCTCCTGTCTCTCTCTCCCTTTCTAGCATTCCCTCTCTTACTCATTCACAGGCACACTCATCCCCGAGTACGTGCAATCACACACATACAGTTCAGCTCGTGACGTTGGACCACAGAAGGGTTGATACAGAATAACAGAGTTGGAAGGGACCGTGTAAGGTCATCTAGTAGTCCACAAGCACCCCTCAAGCAGGACTCCCTACACCTAAATACACTACTCAAAGAAAATAAAGGAAACCCTCAAAGAACACATCCTAGATCTGAACGAATGAAATATTCTCATTGAATACTTTATTCTATACAAAGTTGAATGTGCACAACAGCAGGTGAAATTGATTGTCAATCAGTTTTGCTTCCTAAGTGGACAGTTTGATTTCACAGAAGTTTGATTTATTTGGAGTTATATTGTGTTGTTTAAGTGTTCCCTTTATTTTTTTTTTGGAGCAGTATATGTTAGATAGGAGATTTTTGGAAAAGATGGATGATCAAGATGGGTAAGGGAGATGGGGAGGAAATTTAATTTTTAATTTTAATCTGTTTGTTAGCTAGTTAGTTAGTTAGTTAGTTAGTTAGTTAGTTTTCCTCAAATACATATTGGTAGTATACCAAGATATAACAATGTTTATATACATGATACTAGTAAAAAAGAAACATTAGGACGGGGGACGGTGGGCACGCTGGTGCACTTATGCACGTCCCTTACTGACCTCTTAGGAATCGTGGTGAGGTCAACAGTGGATAGTCTAAGGGTAAAGATTTGAGGGTTTGGTGATGATACTACAGAGTCTGATAGTGAGTTCCATGCATTAACTACTCGGTTGCTGAAGTTGTATTTTCTACAGTCAAGTTTGGGGTGGTTCACTTTGAGTTTTTTATATGTTGTGTGCTTGTGTATTGTTGTGGTTGAAGCTGAAGTAGTTACTGATAGGAAGGACATTGTAGCAGATGATTTTGTGGGCTATGCGTGGTCGTGTTTAAGGCGACGTAGTTCTAAGCTTTCTAAACCTAGGATTGTAAATCTAGTTGCGTAGGGAATTCTGTTGCGAGTAGAGGAGTCGAGGGCTCTTCTAGTAAAGTATCTCTGGACATTTTCTAGAGTGTTTATGTCTGAAATGTGGTTTGGGTTCCAGACAAATGAACTGTATTCAAGGATTGGTCTGGCAAAAGTTTTGTATGCTCTGGTTAGTAGTGTGAGATTACCGGAGCAGAAGCTACATAGGATTAGGTTAACAACTCTTGAAGCCTTTTTGGCGATGTTGTTGCAGTGGGCTTTGGCACTTAGGTCGTTTGATATGAGTATCCCAAGGTCTTTTATGGAATGAGGGTTGTCTGTAAGGTCTTGTATAGGACAGAGTATTTGTTCAAAGGAGTGGACTGACTCCTCTAAGCCTGTCATTTTTATACAAGCTACTACAGGTCCTGCAATAATAACAGATTTACGTGCAATGCTATCAGTTCAACAGGACAATTTTGCATTCTGTCCATGTAACCCCATTAAAGTGGGTTTTCTGAGGCCATGTGGACCATTTTACTAGAAGAGCCCTCCACTCCTCCATTCGCAACAGAATACCCTATGCAACTAGACTTACAATCCTAGGTTTAGAAAGCTTAGAACTACGTCGCCTTAAACACGACTTAAGCATAGCCCATAAGATCATTTGCTACAACGTCCTTCCTGTCCATGACTGCTTCAGCTTCAACCACAACACATGAGCACACGACAGATACAAAGTAAACCGCTCTAAACTTGACTGCAGGAAATACGACTTTAGTAACTGAGTCGTTGATACATGGAACTCACTACCTGACTCTGTAGTTTTATCGCCTAATCCAGTGTTTTTCAACCAGTGTGCCGTGGGACATGGTCAGGTGTGCCGCGAAGCTCAGAGAGAGAAAGAAAGCAAGAGAGAGAGAAAGAAAGAGAGAGAGAGAGAGAGAGAGAAAGAGCAAGCGAGAGAGAGAAAGAGAACAAGAGAGAGAGAAAAAGCAAGAGAGAGAGAAAGAGAACAAGAGAAAGAAAGAGAGAGAAAGAGAAAGAAAGCAAGAGAGAGAGAGAAAGAGAGGGAGGGAAGGAGAGATAGAGAAAGACAGAGGGAGGTGGGGAGGGAGAGAGAAAGAGAGCAAAAAAGAGAGGAAGGAAGGAAGAGAAAGAGGGAGAGAGAAATAGAGCGAAAGGGAGGAACAGAGAATTTTTTTGTCCAAACTTTTTTTAGCCCCCCTCCCCCCCCAATGTGCCCCAGGGTTTCGTAAATGTAAAAAATGTGCCGCGGCTCAAAAAAGGTTGAAAATCACTGGCCTAACCCCCAAAACTTTACCCTTAGACTATCCACTATTGACCTCACCCCGATTCCTAAGAGGTCAGTAAGGGCCGTGTATAAGTGCACCAGAGTGCCTTCCATCCCCTGTCCTCATGTTTCTCTCTTACTAGTATCATGTATATAAACATTGTTATAACTTTGTATATCACGAATATGTACTTGACAAAACAAAAAAACAAATAAATAAATAATAACATGAGAAACATAGAAGACTGACGGCAGAAAAAGACCTCATGATCCATCTAGTCTGCTCTTATACTATTTCCTGTATTTTATTTTAGGATGGATATATGTTTATCCCAGGCATGTTTAAATTCAGTCACTGTGGATTTACCAACCACATCTGCTGGAAGTTTGTTCCAAGCATCTACTACTGTTTCAGTCAAATAATATTTTCTCATGTTGCTTCTGATCTTTCCCCCAACTAACCTCAGATTGTGCCCCCTTGTTCTTGTGTATACTTTCCTATTAAAAAAACTTCCCTCCTGAACCTTATTTAATTCTTTAACATATTTAAATGTTTCTATCATGTCCCCCCTTTTCCTTCTGTCCTCCAGACTATACAGATTGAGTTCATTGTCTTTGCTGATACGTTTTATGCTTAAGACCTTCCACCATTCTTGTAGCCCGTTCAATTTTGTCAATATCTTTTTGTAGGTGAGGTCTCCAGAACTGAACACAGTATTCCAAATGTGGTCGCACCAGCGCTCTATATGGCGGGATCATAATCTCCCTCTTCCTGCTTGTTATACCTGTAGCTATGCAGCCAAGCATCCTACTTGCTTTCCCTACCGCCTGACTGCTTACAAGATACGTTTTATGCTTAAGACCTTCCACCATTCTTGTGGCCCGTCTTTGGACCCATTCAATTTTGTCAATATCTTTTTGTAGGTGAGGTCTCCAGAACTGGACACAGGATTCCTCATAGTTTATGAGGAACTAAATAAATAAACATAAGGAACTGCAAGAGGTCACGGCATTAGAAAGGTTGAGAACCACTGCATTAGATGATAGGCTCAAGATCCAGATGGATCTCGACAGACTTGAACCCTGGGCCCTATCTAACACAATGAAATTCAACGTAGAGAAAAATCCAAGGCAAAGAAAAACCCAAAGTACAAACACAAGACTGGGTGAAACCAGGCTTAATAGCAGTAACTGAGAGGGATCTTGGAGTCCTAGTAGACAACCAGCTAAACATGAGCCAACCAATAATAATTAATAATAATAATTTATTGGATTTGTATGCCGCCCCTCTCCGCAGACTCGGGGCGGCTAACAACAATAATAAACACAACATGGACAATCCAATAATAAAAACAACTAAAAGCCCCTATTATAAAACCAAACATACACACACACAAACATACCATGCATAACTTGTATTGGCCTAGGGGGAAGAGCTATCTCAACTCCCCCATGTCTGGTGGTATAAATGTGTCTTGAGTACTTGACGAAAGACAGGGAGGGTGGGGGCAGTTCTAATCTCCGGGGGGGAGTTGGTTCCAGAGGGGCGGGGCCGCCACAGAGAAGGTTCTTCCCCTGGGGCCCGCCAAACGACATTGTTTAGTCGACGGGACCCGGAGAAGGCCAAATCTGTGGGACCTTATCGGTCGCTGGGATTCGTGCGGTAGCAGGCGGTTCCGGAGATAGCCTGGTCCAAAGCCATGTAGGGCTTTAAAGGTCATAACCAACACTTTGAATTGTGACCGGAAACTGATCGGAAGCCAATGCAAGCCACAGAGTGTTGAAGAAACGTGGGCGAATCTAGGAAGCCCCACGATGGCTCTCGCGGCTGCATTCTGCACGAGCTGAAGTTTCCGAACACTTTTCAGAGGTAGCCCCATGTAGAGAGCGTTGCAGTGAGTAATCGAACCTCGAGGTGATGAGGGCATGAGTGACTGTGAGCAGTCCTAAGTTGCAGAAGGATACAATCAAGATCCAGGGAGGTATTAATACCACTCTGTAAAGCCTTAGTTAGATCACACCTAGAATCCTGCATCCAGTTTTGGTCACCACACTATAAAAAAGATGTTGAAACTCTAGAAAAAGTGCAGAGAACAGCAGTCCCAGCGGCCGATAAGGTCCCACAGAGTTGGCCTTCTCCAGGTCCCGTCGACCAAACAGTATCGTTTGGCGGGCCCCAGGGGAAGAGCCTTCTCTGTGGCAGCCCCGGCCCTCTGGAATCAACTCCCCCCGGAGATTAGAACGGCTCCCACCCTCCTTGTCTTTTGCAAATTACTCAAGACCCACCTATATCACCAGGCATGGGGGAATTGAGACACCTCCCCTAGGCTTTTATATTTTATGTTTTTGGTATGTATGTGTTGCATGGATTTTAAATTGTCTGGGTTTTATATATTGTTCTCTTTTAATATTAGATTTGTTGCAATGTTATATTGTTTTTGATTATTGTTGTAAGCCGCCCCGAGTCTTCGGAGAGGGGCGGCATACAAATCTAATTAATATTTATTTATTTATTTATTATTTAGATTTGTATGCCGCCCCTCTCCACAAACTCGGGGCGGCTCACAACAGAATAAAACAATTCATAACAAATCTAAATTGTAGTTTAAAATATTTAAAAACCCCATTTACTAAACAAACATACATATAAACATACCATTCATAAATTGTATATGCCCGGGGGAGATGTCTCAGTTCCCCCATGCCTGACGACAAAGGTGGGTTTTAAGGAGCTTACAAAAGGCAAGGAGAGTAGGGGCAGTTCTAATCTCTGGGGGGAGCTGGTTCCAGAGGGCCGGGGCCACCACAGAGAAGGCTCTTCCCCTGGGGCCCGCCAACCGACATTGTTTAGTTGACGGGACCCGGAGAAGGCCCACTCTGTGGGACCTAATCGGTCGCTGGGATTCATGCGGCAAAAGGCGGTCCTGGAGATATTCTGGTGCAATGCCATGAAGGGCTTTAAAGTTCATAACCAACACTTTGAATTGTGACCAGAAATTGATCGGCAACCAATGCAGACTGCGGAGTGTTGGTGTAACAAGGGCATATTTAGGGAAGCCCATGACTGCTCTCGCAGCTGCATTCTGCACGATCTGAAGTTTCCGAACACTTTTCAAAGGTAGCCCCATGTAGAGAGCATTACAGTAGTCGAGCCTCGAGGTGATAAGGGCATGAGTGACTGTGATAATAATAACAACAACAACCAGGATGATTAGGAGACTGGAGGCTAAAACATGCGATGAACAATTAATTGCAGGAGCTGGGCATGGCTGGTCTAGTGAAGGGAAGGACCAGGGGAGACATGATAGCAGTCTTCCAATATTTGAGGGGCTGCCACAGAGAAGAGGGGGGTCAAGCTACTTTCCAAAGTGCCCCAAGGCCAGACAAGGAATAATGGATGGAAACTGACCAAGGAGAGATTCAACCTGGAAATAAGGAGAAACTTTCTGACCGTGAGAACCGATGGAACAGAAGTTGCCTTCGGTAGTTGTGGTAGCTTCAACATTGGAGACTTTGAAGAAAAGATGGGACTGCCATCTGTTGGAAGTGGTGTAGGCAGGGTCTCCTGCTTCGGGTGGGTGGTTGGGCTAGATCAGTGTTTCCCAACCTTGGCAACTTGAAGATACAGTGTTCCCTCGATTTTCGCGGGTTCGAACTTCGCAAGTAGCCTATACCACGGTTTTTCAAAAAATATTAATTAAAAAATACTTTGCGGTTTTTTTCCTATGCCACGGTTTTTCCCATCCTATGACGTCATACATCGTTGCCAAACTAATAATTTTTGCTAATAAATAACAAAAAAAATAATTATTGTTAATAAATAATTATGTTTATAAATATCAGGATCACTAAATGCCTTATTCAGTGGTGAGTACCAGTAATAATGGTGAGTAAATGGTTGTTAAGGGAATGGGAAATGGTAATTTAGTGGGTTAAAGTGTTAAGGGAAGACTTGTGATACTGTCCATAGCCAAAAATGGTGTATTTACTTCCGCATCTCTACTTCGCGGAAATTTGACTTTCGCGGGCGGTCTCGGAACGCATCCCCCGCGGAAATCGAGGGAACACTGTATTTGGACTTCAACTCCCAGAATTCCCCAGCCAGCGAATGCTGGCTGGGGAATTCTGGTAGTTGAAGTCCAGAAATCTTCAAGTTGCCAAGGTTGGGAAAAACTAGGCTAGATGACCTCACAAGGTCCCTTCCAAGTTTGTTATTCTGTTAATATTCTGTTAATAACATTTTTTTCAGCTTCCTCTTTAGTGATAAAAATCCTCCTCAGTGTTAAATGTGTGGGAATATCCTTGATTGGCTGGAAACATTTTAGTTTCGAAAGAGAAACATTATTTTCTAAACTCTGGCTCCCGGCCAAATTAAAAGGATCTTGGCTAGTCTTTCAGCACATAACTAATACCATATTATTCATCTGCCTGCCCTTTTAACAATGTTGGTTATTCAGAGCTAGGAGCAACAAAAACCAGCCTGCAAAGACTTAGGGCTTGAAAAAAACTTCTTCGGAGTAGCAATGAAGAAAGCCTGCAAGCCAAGAGGATTGTTAGCACCTTGTTTGGGGGGGGGGAGCTTTAAAAAAGGCTACATTCAGGGTACAAGACGCACCCAAATGTTCAGCTTCGTTTAGGGAGGAAAAAAGGTGCCGTCTTATGCTCCGAAAAATACAGTAAACAGTTGGGGTTCTGCCAGGTTGCCTAATAAAGGGTTACAAGCTCCGCTGCACCCCATTGTTTGGTTGCCACCAAATAAGGAGATAATTCCGCAGTAGTCTTGCATGAACACATTGTACCCGGGGATTGTATTTCTATGTGGAATTTCTGGCAGGAACATGAAAGAATGACGGCCATTTCTCAAAGTGACTAAGGCCTTTTTTGCACCCCTGGCAGGCAGCCCAGTGGGACAGAAGTTAAATTTACTGGGCATGTTTCCGTGGCACATCAAGGTTGCTTTATTCCTTGGCCCGTTCTATTCCCGACGGGGTTGGGTTCTCAGGTTGCAAAAAATGCAACTTACTAGCCAGAGGCCTAACCCACCGTGTTTCCCCGAAAATAAGACACTGTCTTATATTAATTTTTGCTCCAAAAGTTGTGCTACGTCTTATTTTCGGGGGGGGTGCCTTATATTTCTCAGATAAGACAAATTCACAGGCAGAAAAGCTGACACCCCCAAAGAAAGTGTACCGTACGGTACACTGATGATGGTACGGTACCTGTCAGTATGGCACCCACACACACAAACGACTGCACTTATATGGTACAACAGTATACTCCCGCTATTGCAGCTTCCGGCCACCAGAGGAGCTACAGTCTACGCACTGTAGTGGAGACTGTAATGGCGGTGAGACAGCAGCAGACTGTGTCTGCTGTGCTGGACGGTACAAAGCGATGGAAGGGGCCAGCAGGGGATGCCACATTATTACGGTACCGCTATGAACAGCTTTGAATAGTACCGTATGTTTTTCCACCGTACCGTATTTAAACTTGACTACGCCTTATTTTCGGGGGGTGCCTTCTATTAGCAAATTCTGCAAAACCTCTGATATGCCTGACTTTCGGGGTACTTTTTATTTTCGGGGAAAGAGGGTAGCTTTACATTCTTTTTAGCCTTTCGTGATGTCGTTTCCACTTTTCAGCTACGTCATGAGGACTAGAAACGAGGGAGCATTGCAAAGGGGCAAGAGTTTTTTTAAAAAAAAGGAAAAATAGTTAATAAGTTTTGCTCCATTTTTACCATCTTTCTTGCCAGGGTTGTTAAAGTGAATCTTAGCCGTCATTAAGTTAGTAACGCAGTTGTTAAGCGAACACGGCTTCCCCGTTGGTTTTGTTGCCAGAAGGTCCTGCAAAAGGGGATCACGTGATACGGCAATCGTCATAAAATAGGAGTCGGTTGCCCACCGTCTGGATTTTGATCACGTGACTGGGGGGGACGCTCCAATTGGAGGTTTTTAAACTTGGCAACTTTTTAAAGACTTGTGGACTTCAATTCCCAGAATTCTCCAGTCAGCATAGCTACAATGCTACAGTGGCTGCTAAGTGTGAAAAAAAACAGTCATAAATCACTTTTTCCCAGTGCTGTTGTAACTTTGAATGGTCACAAATGGTTTTAAGTGAAGGACTATCTGAATCCTTCTGATTCTCTCCTGTTGTGCTACTTTCATTGGAACTTTTTATATGGATATATGTCTTCTCCTCCTCCTCCTTCCTTCTCTCTCTCCTCTCCCCTCCTCCTTCTGTTCTCCTTCCTCCCCTTCTTGTCCTCTTCCCTTTCTCCCCCTTCTCCCTCTTCTACTTCTCCTCCTCCTCTCTTTTTCTTCCTCCTTCCTCTTCTCCTCCTCCCATCCTCCTCCTTTCTCTTCCCTTCTCTTCCTCTTCTCCTCCTCTTCCTCCCCTTCCTCCTCTTCTCCTCCCCTCCTCCTTTGTCTTCCCTGCCCTCTCCTTCTCTTCCTCTCCTTCTCCTCTTCCTCCCCTTCTTCTCGTCTCCTTTTTCCTCCTTCCCCTTCTCCTCTTCCTCTTTTCCTCCTGCTCCACCTTCCTCCTTTTCTCCTCCCTCCCCTTCTTCTCCTTCTCCCTCTTATTCTCCTCCTTCTCCCATTCCTTCTGCTGCTCTTCTTCCTCCTCTTTCTCTTCCTGTTTTTTTGGCCAGTACTCTTCCTACATCTTCATCAATGATTTGGACAAGGAGATAGATGGGAAACTGAGTCCTTCAGGATTGGGCGGCATAAAGGTCGAAATGAATAAATAAATAAAATAAAATAAAATAAATAAATAAAACAAATAAATAACTCATCAAATTTGCAGGTGACACCAAACTGGCAAAAATAGCCAATGCTCCAGAAGATAGGCTCAAGATAATAATAATAATAATAATTATTATTATTATTATTATTATTTATTGGATTTGTATGCCGCCCCTCTCCGTAGACTAGGATACAGAAGGATATTGACAGACGTTAACATTCTGACTATCTATTTGACATTCTATCTATATTTGAACTATTAAACAAAATGAAATTCAATGGTGAAAAAAGTAAGATTCTACATTTAGACAAGAAAAACAAAATGCACAGGTACATTATATGTGGTACATTGCTCAACAGCAGTAACTGTGAGAGGGATCTTGGAGTCCTACCGGACAACCATTTAAATATGAGCCAGCCGTGTGCAGCAGCTGCCAAAAAGCCAACACAGTTCTAGGCTGCATTAACAGAGGGATAGAATCGAGATCCCGTGAAGTGAAGTGTTAATACCACTTTATAAGGCCTTGGTAAGGCCACACTTGGAATACGACATTCAGTTTTGGTCGCCACGATGCAAAAAGGATGTTGAGACTCAAGAAAAAGTGCAGAGAAGAAGAACAAAGGCTAAAACATATGAAGAACGGTTGCAGGAAGTGGGCATGGCTAGTTTAATGAAAAGAAGGACCAGGGGAGACATGATAGCAGTGATCCAATATCTCAGGGGTTATCCCAAAGAAGAGGGAGTAAAACTATTTTCCAAAGCACCTTAGAGTAGAACAAGAAGCAATGGGTGGAAACTAATCAAGGAGAGAAGCAACTTAGAACTCAGAAGAAATTTCCTGACGGTTAGAACAATTAATCTGTGGAACAGATTCCCTCCAGAAGTTGTGAATGTTCCAACACTGGAAGTTTTTAAGAAGACGTTGAATAACCATCTGTCTGAAGTGGTGTAGGGTTTCCTGCCTCAGCAGGAGGGTTGGACTAGAAGACCTCCAAGGTCCCTTCCAACTCTGTTGTTCTTGTTGCTGCTGCTGTTGTTGTTGTTGTTATTGCTGTCCCACATCTTTCACTGATAACATGGTAAAAACAAATAAATTTATTTATTTATTTATTAGATTTGTATGCCGCTCCTCTCCGTAGACTCAGGGCGGCTCACAGCAATAACAAAGACAATGTACAACAAATCTAATAATTTAAAAAACACTAAAAACCCCATTATTAAAAGCAAACATACACGCAACCATACCATGCATAAACTGTATAGGTCCAGGGGAGATGTCTCAGTTCCCCCATGCCTGACGGCAGAGATGGGTTTTAAGGAGTTTTGAAAGGCAAGGAGGGTGGGGGCAGTTCTAATTTCCGGGGGGAGCTGGTTCCAGAGGGTCGGGGCCGCCACAGAGAAGGCTCTTCCCCTGGGTCCAGCAAACGATATTTAGTTGACGGGACCTGGGGGAGACCAACTCTGTGGGACCTAACCGGTCGCTGGGATTCGTGCGGCAGAAGGTGGTCCCGGAGATATTCTGGTCTGATGCCATGAAGGGCTTTATAGGTCATAACCAACACTTTAAATTGTGACCGGAAACTGATCAGCAACCAATGCAGACTGCGGAGTGTTGGTGTAACATGGGCATACCTAGGGATTAAATTAAATTAAATTAAATTAAATTAAATTAAATTAAATTAAATACCATGGCGTCCCTCCAGCCATCCTCTACCCGCCCATCCCCTCATTTTAAACCCTCCAAAAAACGGGCAGCTTCTTCTGACTCTCCCTTCTCCCTGTGTTTCAGCATCACCCATGTTGTTGGAAGAGAAAGTCGAGGATCACCTGGCTCCTAATGGCCAAGCTTTGGAGCAGCAGGTAAGTTTTTTTAGGCCTGGTTTTCTCCTTCATTCCTAAACCCTGATTGAATTTAACACGGATTAGGTGAATAAGACACCATCAGTCGGGTTATTACTGTATGAATCCCAGTGACCGGTTAGGTCCCACAGAGTCAGCCTTCTCCAGGTCTGTCAACTAGACAATGTCGCTTGGTGGGACCTAGGGGAAGAGCCTTCTCTGTGGCAGCCCCAGCCCTCTGGAATCAGCTCTCCCCCAGAAATTCATACTTCCCCCACCTTCCATAAGAGTCTAAAGTTTCATCTGTGCCACCAGGCTTGAGGCCATTAGATCCTAGGCCAGTGATGGCAAACCGTTTTTTCCTCAGGTGCCGAAAGAGCATGTGTGCGCACTATTGCACATGTGTGAGTGCCCAAACCCATAATTCAATCCCTGGGGTGGGCGAAAACACCTTCCATCATATCCTGGAGGCCGGAAACGGCCTGTTTCCCAAATTCTGGTGGGCCCAGCAGGCTCATGTTTCTCCTTCCCCAGGCTCCAAAGACTTCCCTGGAGCCAGGGAGGATAAAAATGCCCAACCCCAACCCCCCAGAGGCTCTTTGGGAGCCAAAAACGCCCTCCCAGAGGCTTCAGACCCAGAGAGAGATTTTCCTAGCTCGGAACAGCTTTTCTCAGAGAACCATATCTCCATGTCTATGATTCCTACACTTGCGGACTTCAACTCCCAGAGTTCCTCAGCTGGCCGAAGAATTCTGGGAGTTGAAGTCCACAAGTCTTAAAATTGCCAAGGTTGGGGACCCCTGTCCTAGAGAACCCGACCGATCATTTGATAACATGGGGTTCAATGAGAATAGCGAATAGAATTCTTTATTGGCCAAGTGTGATTGGACACACAATGAATTTGTCTTTGGTGCAGATGCTCTCAGTGTATATAAAAGAAAAAATACATTTGTCATGAGGTACAACACTTAATGATTGCCGTGGGGTCAAATAAGCAATCAGGAATAATAATAATAATTATTATTATTATTATTTCCTTCCACTTATGCCTATATGACTATAACTTGTTGCTTGTATCCTTAAGATTTTTTTATTATATTGATTGCTTCCGAGTCTATGGAGAGGGGCAGCATACAAATCCAATAAATAATAATAATAATAATAATAATTATTATTATTATTATTATTATTATTTATTGGATTTGTATGCTGCCCCTCTCCATAGACTCGGAAGCAATCAATATAATAAAAAAATCTTAAGGATACAAGCAACAAGTTATAGTCATATAGGCATAAGTGGAAGGAAATGGGTGATAGGAATGATGGGAAAAACTAGTAGGAATAGTAGTACAGACTTAGTAAATAGTTTGAAAATATTGAGGGGATTATTTGTTTAGCAGAGTAATGGCATTCAGGGAAAAAGCTGCTCTTGTGTCTAGTTGTCTTGGTGTGCAGTGCTCTGTAGCGATGTTTTGAGAGTAGGAGTTGAAACAATTGATGTCCAGGATGCGAGGGGTCAGTAAATATTTTCACACTCCTCTTTCTGACTCGTGCAGTATACAAGTCCACAATGGAAGGCAGGTTGGCAGCAATTGGTGGGTTTTTTTCTGCAGTTAGGAAGTCTTGAGGTCTGGTCAGCAACTGGTGGCCGCTGAGCCTCGATCCGTCCTTCCAACTCAAAGCTGCCGGGATCGGGAATTTGCATTGAATTCACCAGGAATTCTCTTTCCTTGCAGAACGTGGTCAGTCGGGTGGCCAACCTTCCCTTGGTGAGCTCAACCTGCCATCTGGTCTCCTCCGCCTACACCTCCACCAAGGAGACGAGTCCTTACCTGAAGTCCGTCTGCGACGTGGCCGAGAAAGGAGTGAAGACCCTCACGGCTGCTGCCCTGTGTGGTGCCCAGCCTCTGGTCACCAGGCTGGAGCCTCAGAGTAAGTAAGAAGGCCGGAGTAATGTTTCGGGGAGGGGGCTGTTAGTAGTGTTGGGTATTTGGTCGGTATTAATATTATCAGTGTTAGCAGAGTTCAGCTGGCTTAACTTGCAACGGATTTAGCATGGCAAGAAATAAGTTGTGTGGCTTAGAATCCAATTGGTTAGCAATGAATGATCAGTCCTTCATAAAGGTGAAATAAACTGCAGTCTTGACTTACAATTCTGTTGATTCATGCATTTACAGAATGCAGGCGTAAATGCTTATATTCCAGTACATATTAATAACATCTGGATGCTTCTATGAGTGAGGATTGCCCATGTCACACCAACACTCCGCAGTCTGCATTGATTGCCGATCAGTTTCCAGTCACAATTCAAAGTGTTGGTTCTGACCTATAAAGCCCTTCATGGCACCGGACCAGAATACCTTCAAGACCGCCTTCTGCCGCATGAATCCCAGTGACCGATTAGGTCCCACAGAGTTGGCCTTTTCCAGGTCCCGTCGACAAAACAATGCCGTCTGGCGGGACCCAGGGGAAGAGCCTTCTCTGTGGCAGCCCTGGCCCTCTGGAATCAACTCCCCCCAGAGATCAGGACTGCCCCCACCCTCCTTGCCTTTCGCAAACTCCTAAAAACCCACCTCTGTCATCAGGCATGGGGAAATTGATTCGTCTCGGCCGTCCTGTTTTATGTATGGTTTGTTTGGGTTGTATGATTGTTTTTAAATTAAGGGTTTTAACTGTTCTGTTTTTTAATCATTGGATTTGTATTGTGTATTGTTGCTGTGAGCCGCTCCGAGTCTTCGGAGAGGGGCGGCATACAAATCTAATAAATAATAATAATAACAATAATAAAATAACAACAAAACAACAACAACAATAATAGTAATAATAATAATAATGCCTTCGGATTGATCTCACACATGTGTCATCAGCCGAGGACAATGGAGCATCCGGGAAGATAGAAGGAGGTGGAAAGAAGCTCAGCAGGGCCAAAAAGGGGGAAAAAGGGGAGGAGTCATCTACTCTGCACTGTTTATACAGTCTGCAGAGTACACGCCCCTTTTTGTCATCAAAAGGCGACACACTAGTCAGTTAATTTGCGACCTGACCATAGAGATGTGTCTACAAGACAGTGTAAGCATGTCTTAGAGTGGTGAAACAAGAAGTAGATGGGCTCCAAAGTTGGGCACTGAAATGGACGGCCCTCTAGGGGTGGGATCAGTATCGGGTTGCTCACCGGTAGCGAACATTGAGCTGCGCGCGCAGCTTTGGTTCTGCTGAGGGCGTGCAGGCATCCCAGCCGCATTTTGTTTCCTGCGCATGCTTTTTTGAAGTATCCCCACATAGTTTGAGAGATATGCAAAAAAGGTCCGTTCCTAAGAAAATTGATTTCTTAACCTTGCCAAATTTACGTTGCATGGACCTCAACTCCCAGAATCCTCTAGCCAGCATGCTGCCTGTGCATTTCTGGGAGTTGAAGTCCCCACTTGCTATCTATGGAATTCTGGGAGTTGAAGTCCATTCATGCTGGCTGTGGAATTCTGGGAGTTGAAGTCCATTCATGCTGGCTGTGGAATTCTGGGAGTTGAAGTCCATTCATGCTGGCTGTGGAATTCTGGGAGTTGAAGTCCCCACTTGCTATCTATGGAATTCTGGGAGTTGAAGTCCATTCATGCTGGCTGTGGAATTCTGGGAATTTATTTATTTATTGATTTGATTTGATTTGATTTGTATGCCGTCCGTCTCCATTCATGCTGGCTATGGAATTCTGGGAATTGAAGTCCCCGGATGCTGGGTGGGGATTTCTGGGAGTCGAAGTCCAGGCATCTAAACATTATTAAGATTTAGAAACACTTCTTAGATCAGTAAAGGGGATCGTGTGAACCAAGCTCAGCCGTCCTTGTCTCTCTTCCCAGTTGCCACAGCCAGTGTGTATGCTTGCAAAGGACTGGACAAACTGGAAGAGAAGCTACCTATCCTGCAGCAGCCGTCTGACCAGGTGAGTGGCCCTTTGCCCACGGGCATTCTGATTCCACGATAAATCTCCTCTTTGCTTGAATCACATTGCAGAGTGCAGCCCACCACTTCGACAACTGATTGATCTCTGGGTGGTCTCCCATCCGTTCCTGGAGAAACAAAAATGAAAGGCAGACCCACAATCTTTACAGGAAGTTGAGTGGATTCCTCAAGCAGCTCTACTTTGGACCAAGCTGTGTGAATCCACTTTCTTGAGTTCAGAAAAGCTTCAGAGTTTTTGCCTGGGTGACATTTGGACATTTCTCTCTTTCTCTCTCTCCCTCCCTGTCCCCCACTTCTTTAAGAGACCGGCCTGACCCATCTGCCAAAAGACGATAAGACCGGCCTACCTCGCAGGGTTCTGGGTTCCACCCAAGCATGCAATACTTCAGATGCAAACCGCAACGGTTTTTAGACAAACCTATTTTTAGAGCAATTTTCAAAGCAAAGAGATTTTAGAAACATAGAAGACTGACGGCAGAAAAAGACCTCATGGTCCATCTAGTCTGCCCTTATACTATTTCCTGTATTTTATCTTACAGTGGATATATGTTTATCCCAGGCATGCTTAAATTCAGTGACTGTGGATTTACCAACCACGTCTGCTGGAAGTTTGTTCCAAGCATCTACTACTCTTTCAGTGAAATAATATTTTCTCACGTTGCTTTTGATCTTTCCCCCAACTAACTTCAGATTGCGTCCCCTTGTTCTTGTGTTCACTTTCCTATTAAAAACACTTCCCTCCTGAACCTTATTTAACCCTTTAACATATTTAAATGTTTCGATCATGTCCCCCCTTTTCCTTCTGTCCTCCAGACTATACAGATTGAGTTCATGAAGTCTTTCCTGATACGTTTTTTGCTTAAGACCTTCCACAATTCTTGTAGCCGTCTTTGGACCCGTTCAATTTTGTCAATATCTTTTTGTAGGTGAGGTCTCCAGAACTGAACACAGTATTCCAAATGTGGTCTCACCAGCGCTCTATATAAGGGGATCACAATCTCCCTCTTCCTGCTTGTTATACCTCTAGCTATGCAGCCAAGCATCCTACTTGCTTTTCCTACTGCCCGACCACGCTGCTCACCCATTTTGAGACTGTCAGAAATCACTACCCCTAAATCCTTATCTTCTGAAGTTTTTGCTAACACAGAACTGCCAATGCAATACTCAGATTGAGTATTCCTTTTCCCCAAGTGCATTATTTTACATTTGGAAACATTAAACTGCAGTTTCCATTGCTTTGACCATTTATCTAGTAAAGCTAAATCATTTACCATATTACCGACCCCTCCAGGAATATCAACCCTATTGCACACTTTAGAGTCATCGGCAAATAGGCAAACCTTCCCTACCAAACCTTCCCCTATGTTACTCACAAACATATTAAAAAGAATAGGACCCAGAACAGACCCTTGTGGCACACCGCTTGTAACCTGACTCTGCTCAGAATACTCGCCATTAACAATAACTCTCTGATGTCTATGCTTCAGCCAGCTTGAAATCCACTGAACTATCCAGGGATTTTAGGTCATGAACAAACGAACATTTACATTTTTATTTATGTAGATTTAAATGCATTCTCCATATCCCTTCACTTATTTATATAGACTTAAATCCATATTCCTTCACTTATTTATATAGATTTAAATGCATTCTCCAGATTCCTTCACTTATTTATATCGAGTCCATTTGTTCAGGATTTTCCACAGGTGTGGATCCGTTTTTTTAAAAAATAAAATAAAAATGGATCCAATTTTTCCAGAAACCATCCAATTTTTTTTATTTTTTAAAAAATTATTGTTATTATTTTTTGCAAAAAGTGGGGTTAAGCAGTTGCTTCCCCGAATGGCAAGCTGTCGCAATAAATATTCTAAGAAAGCATTTTGATTTTAATGGGACTCCGCCTTTCCTGGAAGTTAGGTTGAAATGAAATATTGCGATATTTTTAAAGGCTTGTTTCAACATGGCAAGAAAGTGATGGACCAGCCTCGCAGGATCTTGCAAATCTAGAGAAAGATGTCATTCATTCAACTTAAGCAGAAACCCAAAACTGTAGATTAAGAGGAGGAAGAGGATTATAGAATAGAATTTAGAATAGAATTCTTTATTGGCCGTGTGATTGGATTTGTTCTTTGGTGCATACGCTCTCAGTGAACAGGGGTCAAATAAACAATGAGGCTGTTCTGTCGGGCTCTCTGGTAGACTCCTCCCACACACACGTTTGAAAATTCAAAACAATCTTCTTTATAATGAAAATTCACTTAACCTAAGCCCTCTTTTGGTATAGCCAAGAGCACTCGTCTCCAAACAAACTGGTAATTTGTACAAGTCCCTTATCAGTTCTGTGATACTTAGCTTGCAGCTGTGAGGCTCTTCACAGCCCTTCTTCTTTCACAAAGTGAAACACACTTTGCTCTGGTTTAGTTTCAAAGCGGTGAAAAATCAGCACACAAAAAGTCAAAGTCAGTAAAGCAGTCACGAAACACAAGGATCAGATAATCCTCCACAATGGCCAAACCCAAAGGGTGCTACTTATAGCAGCCTCACTAATTACCATAGCCCCACCCAACCACAGGTGGCCTCATTTTCTTTGATAATAATCTCTCAGTTGTTGTTGACTATGCATCGCTCTCCGCATGCGTGGCTGTATCATTAACTCTTGTTCCGAATCCAAGGAGGAGCTAGATAATTGATCTCTTTCTGAGCTGTCTGCCACACTCTCCTCCTCCCTGTCACTCCTGTCTTCTTGGTCAGAGGAGCCTTCATCAGCAGATTCCACTGGGGGCAAAACAGGCCTGCAGCAGGTGAATGTCTCCCCCACATCCACAGTCCTTGGGGCAGGAGCTGGGCCAGAGCTAACCACAACAGAGGTTGAAGAAGAGGAGGAGGAAGAGAAAGAAGAAGAGAAGGAGAAAGGAGAAGAAGAAAGAAGGAGATGATGATGATGATTAGAGAAGATGGATTGAATGGTTTGGGCGACCATAAAATCAAAATTGACTCCTTAACAACCACACTCAGGTAGTCCTCGATTGAACGACCATATGGGGCCTGAAAATTTCCATTGCTGAGTAAGACAGTCTTTCACGTGAGGTTTGCCCTGTCTTGCAATATTTCTCACCAAATGAATCTTAACATTTAACTGCTTTTGTTAAGGAATCCAAGTCAAGGACGGCCTACATTCTAAAACCCAACAAACTCTTGGGGACAAGACTGCAGCATTGCGATAAGATAGAATAGGAATAAGAATTCTTAAAATTGTTGGAAGGGACCTTGGAGGTCTTCTAGTCCAACCCCCTGCTTAGGCAGGAAACCCTAATACAGTCATACCTCATCTTACGAACCTAATTGGTTCCAGGGGGAGGTTCGTAAGACGAAAGGTTCATAAGACGAAACATTGTTTCCCATAGGAAACAATGTAAAGTCAATTAATCCGTGCAACCAAAAAAAAAACCCGCAAAAAAAACCGCTGCTGCCCGGCTGTCACCTTTTAAAACAGCCTGGGGGCTTCCCAGCACCCCCCCAACCCCGAACCCGGAAGTTCGTCAAAAGTTTGGGGGGGTGCTGGGAAGCCCCCCCAGCCCAGCAGTGACCTTTTAAAACAGCCGCGCGGTTTCCCAGCTGTCTCCGAACGCCGAACGTGGAAGTTCGGGTTTGGCGTTCGGCTTCGGGAGACAGCTGGGAAGCCGCGCGGCTGTTTTAAAAGGTCACAGCCGGGCTGGGGGGCTTCCCAGCACCCCCCCGAACCCCGAACTTTTGCTGAACTTCCGGGTTCAGGGTTCAGGGGGGTGCTGGGAAGCCCCCCAGCCTGGCGGTGACCTTTTAAAACAGCCGCGCGGCTTCCCAGCTGTCTCCGAACACCGAACGCGGAAGTTCAGGTTTGGCGTTCGGGGGTGCTGGGAAGTCCCCCAGCCCGGCTGTGACCTTTTAAAACAGCCGTGCGGCTTCCCAGCTGTCTCCCGAAGCCGAACGCCAAACCCGAACTTCGGCGTTCGGAGACAGCTAGGAAGCCGCGCGGCTGTTTTAAAAGGTCACTGCCGGGCTGGGGGGCTTCCCAGCACCCACCCCTGAACCCCGAACCCGGAAGTTCGGCAAAAGTTAGGGGTTCGGGGGTGCTGGGAAGCCCCCCAGCCCGGCTGTGACCTTTTAAAACAGCCGCGCGGCTTCCCAGCTGTCTCCTGAAGCCGAACGCCAAACCCGAACTTCCGCGTTCGGAGACAGCTGGGAAGCCGCGCGGCTGTTTTAAAAGGTCACCGCCGGGCTGGGGGGCTTCCCAGCAACCTCCCGAACCGAACCCGGGGTTCAGAAAAATTTTGCCTCTTCTTACGAACTTTTTTCGAGTTACGAACCGGCGTTCGGGAGGCTACTGGGAAGCCCCGCTGCCCGGCTGTCACCTTTTAAAACAGCCGCGCGGCTTCCCAGCTGTCTCCCAAAGCCAGTTCGTAACTCGAAAAAAGTTCGTAAGAAGAGGCAAAATTTTTCTGAACCCCGGGTTCGTATCACGAGTTGTTCGTAAGACGAGGGGTTCGTATCTTGAGGTACCACTGTATAGAGGAAATTGTTCCATTTGTTAATTGTTCTCACTGTCAGAAATTTCTCCTTAGTTCTAAGTTGCTTCTCTCCTTGTTCATTTTCCACCTGTTGCTTCTTGTTCTACCCTCAGATGCTTTGGAGAATAGGTTGACTCCTTCTTCTTTGTGGCCACCCCTGAGATATTGGGACATTGCTATCATGTCTCCCCTAGTCCTTCTTTTCATTCAACTAGTTCCTGCAACCATTCTTCATGTGTCTTAGGCTCCAGTCCCCTAATCATCTTTGTTGCTCTTCTCTGCACTTTTTCTAGAGTCTCAACATCCTTTTTGCATCATGGCGACCAAAACTGAATGCAGTATTCCAAGTGTGGCCTTACCAAGGCCTTATAAAGTGGTAGTAACCCTTCGCGTGATCTTGATTCCATCCCTCTGTTAATGCAGCCTAGAACTGTGTTGGCTTTTTTGGCAGCTGCTGCACACGGCTGGCTCCTATTTAAATGGCTGTCCACTAGGACTCCAAGATCCCTCTCACCGTTCATCTCCCCTTCTCAGGTGGTAGCAGACACCAAGGAATTGCTGTCCAGCAAAGTCACCGGAGCCCGAGATGCCGTTTCCAGCACCGTCAATGGAGCGAAAGAAGCCGTGTCCAGTGGCCTGAGCGGGATGGTGGACATAGCCAAGGGAGCCGTGCAGGGCAGTGTGGAGATGACCTGCTCTGTCGTGGCAGGGGGCGTGAACAACGTTATGGGCTCTAGAGTGGGTGAGATAATCACCGCCGGTATGGTTACTATGCTGGGCAAGTCCGAAGAATTTGTGGATTATTACCTGCCCATGACGGATCGAGAGCTCGGTAGGTGCTAATTTCTAATGGATTTCTAATTTCTAATTCCAATAATCCAGATGTTGTCAGGCTGTCCTCAATTTATGACCATGATTGAGTTTTGGTGGTGTAGTGGTTAGAGTGCAGTATTGCAAGTTCTGCTGATCACCGGCTGCCAGCAGTTTGGCAGATCCAATCTCAGTAGGCTCCAGGTTGACTCAGCCTTCCATCCTTCCAAGATGGGTAAAATGAGGACTCAGATTATTGGGGGCAAGAGGCTGACTCTGTAAATTGCTTAGAGAGGTCTGGAAAGCACTGTGAAGCAGCATACAAATCTAAATAATAAATAAATAAATAAATAAATAAATCTAAATTGTATTCTATTGAGCCCCCAAACTACTGTATTTTGTGGAGGAAAATAGGGGAAAGAATCTGCTTACCAGATGTTGTGTTTGGGCCTGGGCCAGCTGTTGCCCCCACATATGTGAGAGATGCATCACAGAGTGATTGTGAAAGCCTGGCTGACAGCCAGGAAAACGTGGCAGACAGCCCACAGGATTAGGCAGATGGTTCAGAGGAACTGGCAGACAGCCCAGGGGATTTAGCAGGCAGCCCATCGGATAGCCTGTCTTCTTTGGATTCGGATGCTGAACAGATAATCAATATGCGTAGCCGTAGAGCAATGCAACGTAGGGCTCAATTAACGGATTATCAACGGTGATTATGGTGTCACCTGTGTTTGGGTGTGGTCCACAGAATGAGGGCTACAGTTACAAAAGGGAACAGAGGCAGAGGCAAGCCGTGGATGTTTATCTGTGTGGTTTGTGTGGCTTTGTGGTTCCTGCTTTGAAGCCTCTGCTCTGTGCCTTTGGATTTCAACTCAGCATTGTCAGGCAAGTGGGAGTTGAAAACTCTGGGACTAGTTGCTGCTCTCGTGCCTCGAGAATTCAGAGAACTCCTGGAACGTTTCTGCTACGTGAATTTTGTATTTGTTTGCTTTTTCATGAACTTTGTATCTAGCTGAATTTTCACCTCGAACTGTGTTTTACTCCTGAAAATAAGGACAGTTATCTTTAGCCTTTTCGTTTATGTTTAATACAAGTTTGCTGATTAGCAATGCACGTGTGTGTCTGACCTTCTTTCCTGGACCGTTAATTATCGCCTGAGCCCGGTCAGGCAGAACAGCAGATATTCATCTGGCTAGGGTCCTTAATCTGGTCAGCTTCAGCACATTAGGGCTTAAAAATACTTTATTCTGAGAGAGTAACCATGAAAGAGCTTGCAAACCGGTAAGAGCTGGGAACATCATTAGCACCTGGAAAGAAACATTCGGAGCAAGTAAAGCAATGTGGGGGAAACCCTACAAAATGAAAGAGCTGGGAACATTGATAGCACCTGGTTAGGGCTGAAAAGAAATATTTGGAGCAAGTAAAGCAATGGGGGGGGGCGAAACCTACAAAGACAGGGTTTGGGAAACATTCTTCACAGAGAGTAACCATGAAAGAGCTTGCAAGCCGGTAAGAGCTGGGAACATTATTAGCACTTGGTTGGGGCTGGAAAGAAACTTATTCTGAGTAAGTTAGAACAATGAAAAAAACCTGCAAAGACTTGGAAAACATTCTTCACAGAGAAAAACAATGAAAGAGCCTGCAATGTAAGAGCTGGGAAGATTGTTAGCCCCTAGTTAGGGCTGGGCGGGGGGAAGCTACATTCAGAGTATGAGACACATGCAAATTATATCAGCCTCTTTCAGGGAGGAAAAGGGTGTGTCTTATACTCTGAAAAATACGATAAGCAAGTGAAATGAGTTTTGCGACTTTTCTGGCTTAAGGGATTGGTCAGACGTTGTTCTGCCGGTGTGTCCCAACCGCCCGTAATTACAGGATAATTAGTCCAAAAAGACACACACCACACGATAGAAGGAAAACTAAAAGTCTTTATCAACAGAAAAGCAGAAAAAAACTCCCTTTTTAAATGTCAAAGGGATTTTCTGGTACACACAAGGCACAGGTTAAATGCAATCCAATTTCTCACCCAGTAATTGGGAAATTGAGTCCAAAGTCCAGAAAGTCCACACACAGTCTTCAACAGGGAAACAACAAACCACGATCTTGACAAACTATGAATCAGATAAACTTCCACGAGGCTAAACCAGCACGCTGCTTTTTTTTATCTGTAGCACTAATTACAGCAGCCCCACCCAACCACAGGTGGCCTCACTTATCTCCTGTAATAATCCTTCAGTTGTTCTCTCCTATGCATCACTCTACGCATGCGTGGGTCCGTCATAGGTTCTTGTTCAGAATCCATGGATGATAAGGATGATTGATCTCCTCCTGGGCTGTCTGCCAAACTCCCCTCTTCCCTGCCACTCACGCTTCCTTCGTCAGAGGAGCCTTCGTCGGGAGATTCTATCGGGAGCAAAACAAGCCTGTGGCATGTGGATGTTTCCCCCACATCCACTTCCACATTCCTTGGGGCAGGAGCTGGGCCAGAGCCAACCACAATAGACGTTGAGGAATCTTTGTGCTCCTACTTTGAACCTCCAGGTTGTGATGATGTGTGATGTTGTCTTCTTTGTTCCAGCTGAACTGGCCACCTCCCTGGAAGGCTTCGAAATTGGCCCACTGGAGCAGCAGAAGGAGCCGAGAAGCTATTTTGTCCGCCTGGGGTCCTTGTCCAGCAAACTTCGCCAGCGTGTCTTCCCGCATTTCCTGTCTAAGTTGAAAGAAGCCAAGGAAGGCACCCAAGATGCCCTGAGCGAGCTCCACCAGACCTTAGTGCTGGTAAGTGAGACCTTCCTTCAGCGGCTTTTCTCCAACCTTGGCAGCTTTAAGATTTGTGGACTTCAACTTCCAGAATTCTGGGAGTTGAAGTCCACAAGTCTCAAAGCAAAGCTGGCTGAGGGATTCTGGGAGTTGAAGTCCATAAGTCATAAATTGAAGCTGGCTGAGGGATTCTGGGAGTTGAAGTCCATGAGTCTTAAAGCTGCCCACTTTGAGAAAATTAAAGCTAGAACATATAATGCCCATTGCTCAGTATTTTGCATTGCATAGGTACAACTATTCATACTGGAAAACAGATTTTTGGTAAAAATGACGTTTTAGGCAGCTTCTCCCACCACTCTGCTTTTTTCCCCTTTGTTAGATTGAACATGTCAAACACGGGATGGACCAGACCCTGCAGAATGGCCAAGGGAAGCTTCATCAGATGTGGCTGGACTGGAGTCAGAGGCATCCTGGGAACTATCAGCCACTGGATTCATCAGCACAGCCAGAGGTAGCTTTGCAGTCTTTTCTGACCTCTTTGGGACCAGATTTTTATTTTATTATTTTATTTTTATTACTTTATTTTTTTATTGTTATGTTTTGTTTGTTTATTTTTATTTTATTTATTCATATTTTTCTTTTACTGTTTGTTTTCTTTTTATTTTTTAGTATAATAATAATAATAATAATAATAATAATAATAGCAACAACAACAAGGACGAGGGAGGCATTTGCCCAGGCTCACCTGGTGCACCAGTTGCGGCCCTATCTGGACAGGAAGTCTCTACTCACAATCACTCGTGCCCTCATCACCTCGAGGTTCAACTACTGCAGTGCTTTCTACATGGGGCTGCCTTTGAAAAACTGCAAATTGTGCAGAATGCAGCCACGCGAGCAGTCATGGGCCTTCCCAGATATGCCCATTTTTCTCCAACACTCCGCTGACTGCATTGGTTGCCAATTGGTTTCCGGACACAATTCAAAGTGTTGGTTATGACCAATAAAGCCCTACATGGCATCGGGCCAGATTACTTATGGGACTGCCTCCTGCCGGCGACTGGTTAGGTCCCACAGTCGGCTTTCTCCAGGTCTTGTCAACAAGACAATGTCGCTTGGCAGGGCCTAGGGGAAGAGCCTTCTCTATGGGGCCCCGGCCCTCTGGAATCAGCTCCCCCTGGAGTTTCATACTGCCCCCACTCTCCTCGCCTTCCATAAGAGTCTTAAGACTCATTTATGTCATCAGGCTTAGGGTGATTAGATCTTAGGCCCCCTGGCCGACGAATGTTATCTATGGCTGAGGTCTGAATGTTTACAATTGATTTTTAAAATATTAGGGATTTAAGGTTAGTGATTTAGTTAATTAATTGGATTTGCCATTGTATTTTATTGTTTTTTATTATATGTTGTAAGCTGCCCCGAGTCTTCGGAGAGAGGCGGCATTGAAATCCAATAAATAAATAAATAAGATTGTAATATTGATTGTCGATTGTGTACTATTGCTTGTTTTTTAAGATAATGGGTTTTAGCCATAGTTTTAATTATTAGATTTGTACTTATTTTGTTTTATTGTTGTTGTGAGCCACCCCGAATCTCCAGAGAGGGGCGGCATACAAGTCTAATAAATAATAATAATAATAATAATAATAATAATAATAATACAGTAGTAGTAGTAGTAGTAGTAGTAGTAGTAATAATAATAATAATAATAATAATAATAATAATAATAATAATAATAATAATAATTGATTAGATTTGTATGCCACCCCTCTCCACAGTCTCGGGGCAGCTCACAACAATAATAAAACAATGTACAATGTGACAAATCTAATGTTTAAAAGAAAACACATTAAAAACCCAAAATTTAAAAACCATGCAACACAAGCATACCATACCTAAAACTATATAAGCCTGGGGGAGATGTCTCAATTCCCCCATGCCTGGCGAGTCTTAAGCAATTTACGAAAGACAAGCAGGGTGAGGGCAGTTCTAATCTCTGGCGGGAGTTGATTCCAGAGGGCCGGGGCCACCACAGAGAAGGCTCTTCCTCCTGGGGCCTGCCAGATGACATTGCTTAGTTGACGGGACCCGGGGAAGGCCAACTCTGTGGGACCTTATCGGTCGCTGGGATTGGTGGGGCAGACGGCGGTTCCGAAGGTGTTCTGGTCTGAATCTACTGGGCCCACCAGAAGTTGGGAAACAGGCCATTTCCAGCCTCCAGAGGGCCTCCAGGGAACAGGAGAAGTTATTTTCAACCCTCCCCAGGCATTGAACTATGGGAGTGCACACTTGTGAATACATGATACCACATGCCCACGCTCTTTCGGCACCTGAGATAAAAAAAGATTCGCTAACCTTTTTAAAGGTTAGTCTATACAGTTTATGCATGGTATGTTTTGTGTGTATGTTTGCATTTAATAAGGGGTTTTTAATGTTTTTTTAAATTACTACATTTGTTGTACATTGTTTTATTGTTGCTGTGAGCCGCCCCAAGTCTACGGAGAGGGGCGGCATACAAACCTAATTAATTAATTAATTAATTAATATAAATAAATAAATAAATAAAATCACTGTCCTAAGAACTTTTTTCTGTTTTCATTAATTAATAAATTAAATAAATAAATAAAATAAAATAATAAATAAAATAAGTAAAATAAATAAAATAAAATAATAAAATAATAAAATTAAATCACTGTCCTAAGCACTTTTTTTTGTTTTCTAGGTCGAGTCCCGGACGCTGGCCATGTTTCGTGGACTGACTCACCAGGTGCAGCTTTCGTATTTGAGCCTCCTGTCCCAGCTTCGGGGTCTGCCCGCCGGCATCCAAGACAAAGCCAAGCTGATCTGGCACACGTTGGAGGACCTCAACGGATCTTTCTCGGCCGCGGGTTCCTTCCGAGAGGTGCCGTCCACCACCCTGGCCGAGAGCTGTCAGCGGATTCTCAAGGCCCGGGTTTCGGTGGACGAAATCGTGGACTACGTGGTACAGAATGTCCCCCTGCCTTGGGTGGTGGGGCCGTTTGCCCCCATCTTGGTGGAACTGCCTTATGCCTGCGGCATGGAGGAGGACGAGCGAGGAGAAGACCCCAGACCCAAACTCAATACGGAGCCCAAGAAAAGAGCAGAAGGAGACTGCAATTTATAGAGTTAATTCAAAAACGGCACTCCTGCAAACAATTTTGAACTGCCTCACGAATGGCTGATAAAATGATAAAAGTATAGAAATTTATCAGGAATGGGGATTTCAGGAAAGATGGCCTTATCTCCTTTGAGTTGTGCCTTTAGAGTTTCTCCACATCGGTTCATAGAAACATTGAAGATTGACGGCAGAAAATGACCTCCTGGTCCATCTAGTCTGCCCTTATACTATTTCCTGTATTTTAGGATGGATATATGTTTATCCCAGGCGTGTTTAAATTCAGATAATGTGGACTTACCAACTATGTATGCTGGAAGTTTGTTCCAAGCATCTACTACTCTTTTAGTAAAATAATATTTTCTCACGTTGCTTCTGATATTTCCCCCAACTAACTTCAGATTGTGCTCCCTTGTTCTTGTGTTCACTTTCCTATTAAAAACACTTCCCTCCTGGACCTTATTTAACCCTTTAACATATTTAAATGTTTCGATCATGTCCCCCCTCCTTCCTTTCTGTCCTCCAGACTATAAAGATTGAGTTCCTGAAGTCTTTCCTGATACGTTTGATGCTTAAGACCTTCCACCATTCTTGTAGCCCGTCTTTGGACCCGTTCAATTTTGTCAATATCTTTTTGTAGGTGAGGTCTCCAGAACTGAACACAGTACTCCAAATGTGGTATCACCAGCGCTCTATACAGCGGGATCACAATCTCCCTCTTCCTGCTTGTTATACCTCTAGCTATGCAGCCAAGCATTCTGAACCAGTTGTGAAAAATGCTCATAAGCCACATTTTCCGGCGCTGTTCGAACAGTCACTGAATGAACTCTTGTTAGTTGAGGACTACCTGTAAGGTGGACTTCAACTCCCAGAATTCCCCAGCTTTATGGGAATTCTGGGAGTTGAAGTCCACCCATTTGAAAGAGACCGCGGTTTAAGAAACACCACAAGCTTGGATTACTGTTTATTTTATTTTATTTATTTATTTATTTTGTCCAATACACAATGAGGGTTTTAGTGGGTATATAGCTATATACACATAGTAAAATACATGATGAAGGTTATAGAGGAGATACTCATAGTAAAATATATCTAAGAGATAATAGAAAAGAAGGTATAGTAATAGAACATATCAATGAAAGAATAGAAGAGATATAGGAATAGTCGGTAGGAGGATCCAAATAACTAAGATGGTGCCTTGAATGTTCTGCAAAAGGGCTATGGGTTCAAATCATGCCTGAATAACTCAGTATGTTTCATGATACCTTCTCTACCGACAGCCCTACACGCATCCTATCGAATTGATAATAAACAGATTTTTTTGCAAACCAATCTTGATTGAGCCAAACCAGAGGCATTAAAAGTTTCTTCCAAATGTTAAAAATCATCTTAGCTTCCCCTCCCCTCCATGTTTATAGAAGAAATTAGTTTAACCTGCAGCCATGGGCTTTCCTTGTGGTCTCTTTTCTAACCCAATCCTGCCTATCTTCCAAGCTCAGAAAGAGACAGAATAATTCATGACCAGAAATTCACAGAAAGAGCCACTTGCGTGCCGAGTGGTTTGTTTGAACGCACACAAAAGATCTGTTTTGCATAGGCAAGCTTCTCTCAACGGTTAGGGGTTCAGCTAGATCAGTGATTTTCAACCTTTTTTGAGCCGCGGCACATTTTTTACATTTACAAAATCCTGGGGCACACCACCAACCAAAATGACACAAATTAAATAAATAAATACATACATACATACATGCATGCATACATACATACATACATACATACATACATACATACATACATACATAACCCCCTCGTATATACAATCCCATGTAACATCCCCTTATAAATACAGTCAATCATCAATCATCCCTACTCAAATTTATATCTCATTTCTGGGTACTTCTCCTGTCTTTCCCCCTTTTCTCTCTCATGTTTGTCATTTCTCTCTCTTCCTCCCTTTTTCCCTCATTCCTTTTCCCTCTCACTTCTCCTCTTTTTCCATCCCTGTCTCTCTCCCCCCCTTATGTGTGTGTGTGTATACACACTGGAACCATTTCCAAAACCAGTTGAGGGCTGGGGTTTTTTCTCTTTTATTCTTTTCAAAAAGAGGTGTGGGCTGGGGGGCATTTCTTATTATTTGGGTGCTTTTTACCATATGCTTCAAGAATCACCCCTCTCTTTTTTGTTCTCATTTCTCTCTCCTTTCCTCTCCCTATCTGTCTCTCTTGCTTTCTCTCTCTCTTGCTATCTCTTTTTCTCTTATTTTCTCTCTCTCTCTCTCTTGTTCTCTCTTATTTTCTTTCTCTCTCTCTTGTTCTTTCTCTCTCTTTCTCTCTCCCTCCCTCTTTCTCACTTTCTTGTTTTCTCTCTCTCTTGCTTTCTCTCTTGTTTTCTTTCTCACACTCTCTCTTGTTCTCTCTCTTGCTATCTCTTTCTCTCCCCCCTTTCTCTCTCTCTTTTTCACTTTCTCTCTATCTTGCTGTCTGTTGCTGTCACTCACTCTCGTTCTCTCTCCGTTCTTCTCAGCGGAGGCCAGCGAAGGTGATATTCAATGTCGGGAGCGCGCGGGCGGTTGCGCGTGCTCCCTACCCCCCTGCTAGCTGCTCGGAATATTCAAAATAAGAAAAGCCTTCACCGGCGAAGGTTTTTCTTATTTTGAATATTCCGAGCGGCTAGCAGGGGGGTAGGGAGCGCGCGCAACCGCCCGCGCGCTCCCGACATTGAATATTACCTTCGCTGGCCTCCGCTGAGAACGGAGAGAGAATGAGAGTTGGGCCATTTTTTGTCTACTGCATTCCGGGTGCGGGAGGAGCCACGCCGAAAGGCAGGAGACAGCGGAGGAGGAGAGGGGGCGGGCGGGGGGCAGCGCCGAAAGGCCGAGGGGGCCGGAGGCACCGTGGGGAGGCAGGGGCGGCCGCGGCTCCCTTCCCTTCTGCTGCCGGCGCCTCCCCGCCCCCCCGCGGGCTTGCAGGGAGATGAGGAGCGCGCTTTCGGGGAAGCGACGGTGCTTTGGGGAAGCGACGAGAAGCCATGGGCGCGAGGGGGCCGACTTTCAAAGCAACCTTTGCCGGCCTCCCGTGGGAGGGTGCCAATAGCGGCGGCGGGGGGGCAATAGCGGGGGGGGCCAACCTCCTCGCGGCACACCTGACCATGTAGTGTCCCGCGGCACACCGGTTGAAAAACACTGAGCTAGATGACCTTTGGGTATACCTCCCAACGTTACATAGAAACAGAAGATTGATGGCAGAAAAAGACCTCATGGTCCATCTAGTCTGCCCTTATACTATTTTCTGTATTTTATCTTAGGATGGATATATGTTTATCCCAGGCATGTTTAAATTCAGTTACTGTGGATTTATCTACCACGTCTGCTGGAAGTTTGTTCCAAGGATCTACTACTCTTTCAGTAAAATAATATTTTCTCATGTTGCTTTTGATCTTTCCCCCAACTAACTTCAGATTGTGTCCCCTTGTTCTTGTGTTCACTTTCCTATTAAAAACACTTCCCTCCTGGACCTTATTTAACCCTTTAACATATTTAAATGTTTCGATCTTGTCCCCCCTTTTCCTTCTGTCCTCCAGACTATACAGATTGAGTTCATTAAATCTTTCTTGATATGTTTTATGCTTAAGACCTTCCACCATTCTTGTAGCCCGTCTTTGGACCCGTTCAATTTTGTCAATCTCTTTTTGTAGGTGAAGTCTCCAGAACTGAACACAGTATTCCAAATGGGGTCTCACCAGCACTCTATATAGCGGTTGATCATAATCTCCCTCTTCCTGCTTGTTATATCTCTAGCTATGCAGCGAAGCATCCTACGTGCTTTCCCTACCACCTGACTGCATTGTTCAACCATTTTGAGTCTCAGAAATCACTACCCCTAAATCCTTCTGAAGTTTTTGCTAACACAGAACTGCCAATACAATACTCAGATTGAGGATTCCTTTTCCCCAAGTGCATTATTTTACATTTGGAAACATTAAACTGCAGTTTCCATTGCTTTGACCATTTATCTAGTAAAGCTAAATCATTTTCCATATTACCGACCCCTCCAGGAATATCAACCCTATTGCACACTTTAGAGTCATCGGCAAATAGGCAAACTTTCCCTACCAAACCTGCACAAACATATTAAAAAGAATAGGACCCAGAACAGACCCTTCACATAGGACAAGCCAGCTCCCAAATTTCCACTGCTAGGCAAGGCTGCTGTTACCTTTAATTGCACCCCGTTTTCCAAGGTTTTTTTTCTTAACGATGGTTAAGCTATCTGCTGCGATTGTTAAATATGAATCAGACGGATTTTCCCCTCCTCCCCCCCCCCTTTGACTCGGAAGCCAGCTGGGAAGGTCACCAATGGGGGGAGTCACACGACCAATTGCTCCCTCTCTTCCCAACCCATCTTACAGGGTTGTCGTTGGGGAGCAAATAGGAGGAAGGTGTGTTGGCTATGTTCACCATCTTGGGTTGTGTTTGTAAAAATAATACACGTGTGATACCATCCCGAAATCGAAGGTACACGCATGCGGCAAAGTAACTACGGCGCCTGCAATAGCTCTCAACGGCCACTGGGTGGCGCTCGTCACCACGCATGCGGAGAACGCGAACAAGGTTTCCCACACCTTCGTCAGGAGGAACGAAAGGGGAACCTTCTGCGCTCGCGAGAAACCCAAGCTCTTGAAATGGCTCTGCGCAGGCGCGAAAAAGGCCATTCTACGAGTGCGCACGCGCGTGAGGGACTGGAAAGCAAAGCATTATGGGCAATGTGGGCAAACTTAATTGTTTTGTAATTTAAAGGCTTTACTATTTCTGCCAAATAAAGATCCGTTTCGTGCGCTTTTAGAATTTATTATGAACGTCTGGGAAATTAGGTGAACAAAGGTTTTGCTCTCTTGATTTCTGAAGGGGTGAATTTAAAAACAGCACTTTTTAAAATGCTCGACTCTCTTTTTGATGTTAACACTATATAAAATTATTATACTGTATATTATATTTCTACTTATCTTGCCTCTGTTTTATCATATCATATGGCACATCATCTCCTCCTGAACTTCCTACCTGGTTAATATATAAATCCTACTGAATTTTTTTAAAAAAATTACTGTAATGTAGGAAAAAATGGGATTTTTAAATTTATTTTTTAATTAATTATATCAATAAGGCCTGCAGGAAGGCTATGTCCCTTTCTCTTACTGATTGATTGTGTGCAGGAGTTGCATATCAGCTGTTGGGCAGAATTAAAAGAACAATCCAATTCATAATAAAAAATACTGTATATTTTCTTCTACCTTGAAAGAGAAATTCTGTACCTGCTTATGCAGAAATGAGCCCATCTGAGTTCAACAGACTTTCTCTATATTGTATATTTAATAGATGTTTCTTCTACCTTCAAAACGTCACTACAGAGCACTGCACATCAAGACTAGACACATCATTCTTGTTGCCCTTTTTTTGCACCTTTTTCAGTTCCATTATATTATTATTATTATTATTATTATTATTATTATTATTATTATTATTATTATTATTATTAATTGGATTTGTATGCCGCCCCTCTCCGCAGACTCGGGGCAGCTAACAACAATGATAAAAACAGCATGTAGAAATCCAATTAATAAAACAACTAAAAACCCTTATTATAAAACCAAACATACACACAAACATACCATGCATAACTTGTAATGGCCTTGGGGGAAGGAATATCTTAACTCCCCCATGCCTGGCGGCATAAATGAGTCTTGAGTAGTTTACGAAAGATAGGGAGGGTGGGGGCAGTTCTAATCTCCGGGGGGAGTTGGTTCCAGAGGGCCGGGGCCGCCACAGAGAAGGCTCTTCCCCTGGGGCCCGCCAAACGACATTGTTTAGTATCCTTGAAGTGCGTAGAATAGAACAGAACAGAATAGAGCAGAATAGAACAGAACAGAATTCTTTATTGGTCAAGTGTGATTAGACACACAAGGAATATAATAATAATAATAATAATAATAATAATAATAATAATAATAATAATAATAATGATGATGGAACTTGTGCCAGAACTACCATCTACCAGTGGCAAAGAACTGGTGGGATCATAAGCCCGAAAAAGTGGTCAAAAATGAGCAAGCAAAACTACCGTGGGACTTCCAACTTCAGACTGACCGAATTCTGAAGCATAACACACCAGACATCCTGATTGTGGAGAAAAAGAAAGTATGGATCATCGACATCACAATCCCAGGGGACAGCAGAATTGAGGAGAAGCAGCTAGAGAAATTAGTGAAATACGAAGATCTAAAAATTGAGCTGCAACGACTCTGGCATAAGCCAGTGAACGTGGTCCCAGTGGTCCTTGGCACGCTGGGTGCAGTGCCAAAGGATCTCAGCGGACATTTGAAAACCATCGGAATTGACAAAATCTCCATCTGTCAATTGCAAAAGGCCGCTTTACTGGGATCGGCAAACATAATTCGCCGCTACATCACGCAGTCCTAGGTGCTTGGGAAGCACCCAACTGGTGATGAAATACGAAATCCAGCATAGTGATCTCGTTTGGTGTGTTGTATTGAAATAATAATAATAATAACAACAACAACAACAACAATAATTTATTAGATTTGTATGGCGCCCCTCTCTATGAACACTGAAAGCATATACTGTACACCAAAGACAAATTGGAGTCTTTGGTGTACAGTATATGCTTTCAGTGTTCATAAAAGAAAATATTTCCCCATCTCCGGGGAGGAAATGGGGCTGGAAAACGCAGGGAGAAGATTCCGTGGGGCCTCTCTAGGAATCTCCTGGGAGGAAACAGGGCTGGAAAAGGCGGGGATAAGCCTCCGTGGGGCCTCACTAGGAATCTCCGGGGAGAAAACAGGGCTGGAAAACGCAAGGAAAAGCTTTTCCCATACTTTATAGCAGTGTTGGTGAACCTTTTTTGGTTTGCGTGCCAAAAGGGGCGTGTGCGTCTGCTAGCACCCATTCCCACGCCCATTCCCTCCTCCCCATGCCTGCGCACCCTGTTGCTGCCCCTGCGCATGAGTACAATCACCCCATCCCTGTGCATAGTTCCCATCAAAGCCTGGGATGGTGAAAAAAGCAGCCAAATGGGCAAACTGGAAGTTTGGAAAAACAGACTTCCAATTTGCCCGTTGTGCTGTTTTTTGTACTCTGGAGCCTTCAGGGAAGCTTCCTGAAGCCCCGGAGTGCGAAAAACAGCACAACGGGCAAAACAGAAGTCCATTTTTCTGAATTTCTGGTTTGCCTGTTGGGCTGTTTTTTTGCACTTTGGCCAAGTGCAAAAAACACTTGAACACTGTGCTTTTTGCACTGAAGCCTTCAGAGGGCAAAACGGCCTTCCCCATGGTCGAAAATTTGCTGGCTAGCGTGCGCATGCACACTGGAGCTGACTGAATCCCAGCGACCAGTTAGGTCCCACAGAGTGGGCCTTCTCCGGGTCCCGTCAACTAAACAATGTCATTTGGCGGGACCCAGGGGAAGAGCCTTCTCTGTGGTGGCCCCGGCCCTCTGGAACCAACTCCCCCCAGAGATTAGAATAGCCCCCACCCTTCTTGCCTTTCGTAAGCTCCTTAAAACCCACCTCTGCCGTCAGGCATGGGGGAACTGAGATACTCTTTCCCCCTAGGCTTCTACAATTTATGTATGGTATGTTTGTATGTATGATTGGTTTTTAAAACAAGGGTTTTTAACTGTTTTAATATTGGACTGTCGCATGTTGTTTTTACCACTGTTGTTAGCTGCCCTGAGTCTACAGAGAGGGGCGGCATACAAATCCAATAAATGAATGAATGAATGAATGAATGAATGAATGAATGAATGAATGAATAAATAGGACAACATCATGCGTGCCCTCCGATATGGTTCTGTGTGCCATCTGTGGCACATGCGCCATAGGTTCCCCATCACGGCTTTATACACTGCTCAAAAAAATAAAGGAACACTTAAACAACACAATATAACTCCAAGTACAGTGGTGCCTCTACCTACGAATGCCTCTACTTACGAATGTTTCTAGATAAGAACCGGGTGTTCAACATTTTTTTGCCTCTTCTCAAGAACCATTTTTCACATACAAACCTGAGCCTCTGAAACTGTAATCGGAATAGGCAGGGAGAAGCCTCCGTGGGGCCTCTCCTGGGAGGAAACAGGGCTGGAAAAGGTGGGGATAAGTCTCCGTGGGAGCTCTCTAGGAATCTCTGGGGAGGAAACAGGGCTGGAAAAGGCGAGGATAAGCCTCCGTGGGAGCTCTCTAGGAATCCCCTGGGAGGAAACAGGGCCGGAAAAGGCAGGGAGAAGCCTCCGTGGGGCCTCACTAGGAATCTCCGGGGAGGAAACAGGGCTGGAAAAGGCAGGGAGAAGCCTCCGTGGGGCCTCACTAGGAATCTCCGGGGAGGAAACAGGGCCGGAAAAGGCAGGGAGAAGCCTCCATGGGGCCTCTCTAGGAATCCCCTGGGAGGTAATGGCCTCCACTCTCCCTGTAGTTTCCCCAATCGCACACATTATTTGCTTTTACATTGATTCCTATGGGGAAAATTGCTTCTTCTTACAAAATTTTCTACTTAAGAACCTGGTCATGGAACGAATTAAGTTCGTAAGTAGAGGTACCACTGTAAATCAAACTTCTGTGAAATCAAACTGTCCACTTAGGAAGCAACACTGATTGACAGTCAATTTCACATGCTGTTGTGCACATTCAGCTTTGTAGAGAACAAATGATTCAATGAGAATATTTCCTTCATTCAGATCTAGGATGCGTTCTTGGAGTGGTCCCTTTATTTTTTTGAGCAGTACAGTATTCAGTTTCCTCTTTTTCTTGTATTTCCCTTGTAAATTTAGCCATTCCAGCACACTCTAAGACCTTTCTAATCAAATTTTCTTCTGATGGTGTTATATTTATTTTTTTCCAATTTTGAACCAATATTTTAATCTTGCAGCTGTTATCACAGCTGTTATTGTAAGCTGAGGACTATCTTTATCTGATCTAATCTATTTTTAATAGGAAGGTGAACACAAGAACAAGGGGACACAATCTGAAGTTAGTTGGGGGAAAGATCAAAAGCAATGGGAGAAAATATTATTTTACGGAAAGAGTAGTAGATGCTTGGAACAAACTTCCAGCAGATGTGGTTGGTAAATCCACAGTAACTGAATTTAAACATGTCTGGGATAAACATATATCCATCCTAAAATAAAATACAGGAAATAGCATAAGGGCAGACTAGATGGACCATGAGGTTTTTTTCTGTCGTCAATCTTCTATGTTTTGTGTTTCTATCCCCCATGGTCATGGGACCCAAATTCACATGTTTGACTAGTAGTAATAGTAGTAAATAGTTTGACAATGTTGAGGGAATTATTTGTTTAGCAGAGTGATGGCATTTGGGGAAAAACTGTTCTTGTGTCTAGTTATCTTGATTTGCAGTGCTCTATTATTTTACTGAAAGAGTGGTAGATGCTTGGAATAAACTTCCAGCAGACATGGTTGGTAAATCTACAGTCACTGAATTTAAACATGCTTGGGATAAACGTATATCCACCCTAAGACAAAATACAGGAAATAGTATAAGGGCAGACTAGATGGACCATGAGGTCTTTTTCTGCCGTCAATCTTCTCTGTTTCTAAATGTGATCATGCAGTTACAGACCTTGAGAGCTGGGTTGAATTTTAGCCCAGAGAAAGGTGAACTTTACCTATTTAGGCAAGTGAGTCACGGAGGTGTTTCACATAGTTCAGGGACACCCCCCCCCCAAAGTCACCAGGGACCCCCCTTATAATCAGACAATAGCCAAAATATACACAGAAGAACCCAGGTTAATCTCAGGTAACACAAAAGAGATAAAGCTTTCTTTCGAACGAAGGCGGCTCTTGTTGGGTAGTGTTTTGCAGAAGCTAGCCCACCCAGATAGCCAAAGCAGCTAGCCCAGTCTGCCTCAGACCAGACTATCAGGAATCTTGAAGACAATTGAAGACAAGTACTGCAGAGTCTCTTGGGAAAATATTTACTTATTTCGTAGCAAACCTACACTATTTACATTGTAGCTATCTTTCTCTAGAAGATACTATAGAATATAATAGAATCCTTTATTGGCTAAGGGTGATTGGACACACAAAGAATTTGTCTTTGATGCAGATGCTCTCAGTGTCCATAAAACAAAAGAGACATTTGTCAAGAATCATGAGGTTCAACAATCAATGATTGTCATAGGGGTCAAAAGAGACATTTGTTATGAATCATGTGGCTACAAAAAAGAAACAATGCTGCAAAAGAACAGGGCAACAGATTAACCACATACCTGAATCACTTTCTAGGAAATTTATTACCATTATTATTATTATTATTATTATTATTATTATTATTATTTACTAGAAAATTATTCTCTAGCGCCTGATTCACTCCTAAGGATTGTAAATAGCCACAAAGGCAGAGGTCTTCAAACTTGGCAACTTTAAGACTTGTGGATTTCAATTTGAAATCCACAAGTCTTAAAGTTGCCAGATCCATGAGTCTTAAAGTTGCCAAGTTTGAAGACCCCTACACAAAAGGAATCGGGGGGAAACTGGCTCCATAACACAGTTATTTCTGAGTAAATCATTAAGATTAACATTAATTAACATTAACATTTCTATCCCGTGCCTTTATTTTCTTCTTCCCAAGCTCACCCGAGAGATAAATTCAGTTTATTTCATTTAAAAATTCGCTCTAAGGAATCGCACTGCAAGATCCCTGGAGGAGCCCAATTTTAGAATAGAATAGAATAGAATAGAATATTGGAATGAAGAGTAGAATAGAAAATAGAATAGAATAGAAAAAAATATTGGAATGGAGAATAGAATAGAATATAATTGAAAATAGAGAATAGAATAGAATGAAATAGAATGGAATAGAATAGAACAGAATATTGGAATGAAGAATAGAATAGAAAATAGAATAGAATAGAAAAAAATATTGGAATGGAGAATAGAATAGAATAGAAAATAATTGAGAATAGAGAATAGAATAGAATGAAATAGAATGGAATAGAATAGAATATTGGAATGAAGAATAGAATAGAAAATAGAAAATAGAATAGAATATTGGAATGAAGAATAGAATAGAATAGAAAATAGAAAATAATAGAGAATAGAATAGAATGGAATGGAATAGAATGGAATGGAATAGAACAGAACAGAACAGAACAGAATTTTATTCTATTGGACCAAGTATGATTGCACACACAAGGAATTTGTCTTTGGTGCAGATGCTGTCAGTGTCCATAAAGGAAAAGAGACATTTGTCAAGAATCATGAGGTTCAAGTTCAACAGTCGATGGTTGTCATAGGGGTCAAATAAGCAACCAGGAAACCATCAATATTAATTTAAATGGTAAGGATTTACTTTCCTTTTTGTAAGAGAAAGCACAAAAGTGTCTCTCCCCCCACCCTTTAAATATATATATATATATATTGACCTTCTGTATTTTAATTTGCTTGGAACAAACTAACATTTTGAGTCTTAGGAGAAGAGCAGCATGTAAGTCCAATAAATAAATAAACAAAATACATTTCTAGAAGGAAAAAAAATAAGAGAAAGTAGACGTGCTGGGGGAGAAACTCTTTCAATCCGAGTTCACTCCGGATTAGCAAGGATTCGCAATCTTTTCCCCCCAAAAAAGACCCGGAGGGCCAGTTTTCTTCCCACTTGGAGAAGGGACGGAGAAGAAAGATCCCCCCCCAAGAAAAGCCCAACTTTCCGACTGTTCTGCCCTCCCCCTCCGAATTCCCGGCGCCGTTTACACGAGAAAGCGGAGTCGACCCGCCACTTACAGAAACCGAGACGTCCTAAAATGGATTTTTTTAAAAAAAAATATTAAATAGAGTCTTGGGGAAAAGAGGTGGGCAACTCCTCCCCAACTCCCGAGCCGGCCCACATTCCGACGTGCACGTGATGCGCGCTTGCTCCTGATTGCCTCCAGCGACAAAAGGCCGCCACTCCGGAGTATAAAAGGAGGCCAGCTGGGAAGCGGGGGCGTGTCTGCGCCATTTGTGAAAGTGAGGCTTTAACTTTGGTCCGGGTAAGTTGGGAAACGGCGTCGTTCTTCTCTCTCTTTCTCCGTCTCTCCTTCCTTCCTTCTCTCTTTCTTCCTCTTTCTAACTTTCTCCTTTGATTCTCTTTTTAGTTTCTCTTTTACTGTTTCTCCCTCTTTCTCCTTTCCCTTTTTTCCGTCTTGTTCTCTTTCTTTCTCTCCCTCTTTCCCTCTTCTCTCCCCCTTCCTTTCTTTTTCTTTTTCTTTCTCCCTCTTCCTATCTCTCTCCGTTTGTTCTCGTTTTAGTCTCTCTTTTACACTTTCTTTCTCTCTCTTTCTCACCCCTTTTCCTTGTTCCCTTTCTCCTCTCTCTTTTTCTTTTTCTTTCTCACTTTTCCTATCTCCTTCCATTTTCTTTTTATTAATTTTTTTCTCCTTCTCCCTCTCTTTTACTTTTTCTCCCTTTTCCCCTTCTTGTTCCCTTTCTCTCTCCTCTCTCTCCCTTTCTTTTTCTTTCTCTCTTCTCCTATCTCTGCCCTTTTATTCTCTTTCTATTCTCTTTTTCTCCTTCTCCCTCTCTTTTACGTTTTCTTTCTCCCTTTTTCCTTCTTGTTCTTTCTCCCTCTTTCTCCTCTCTCCCTTCCTTTCTTTTTCTTTCTCTCTCTTCCTACCACTCTTCAATTGTTCTCTTTTTATTCTCTTTTACTTTCTTTCTCTCTCTTTCCTTCTCGTTCTCTCTCCCTTTCTCTCTCTCTCTCTCTCTCTCTCTTCCTACCACTCTTCAATTGTTCTCTTTTTATTCTCTTTTACTTTCTTTCTCCCTCTTTCCTTCTCATTCTCTCTCCCTTTCTCTCTCTCTCTCTCTTTTCCTATCTCTCTTCAATTGTTTTCTTTTTATTCTCTTTTACTTTCTTTCTCCCTCTTCCCTCTTTCCTTTTCTCTTTCTCCCTCTTTCTATCTCTCCCTTATTCTCTTTTTATTCTCTTTTTCCTTCTCCCTCTCTTTTACACTTTCTTTCTCCCTCTTTCCTTCTTGTTCCCTTTCTCCCCCTTTCTCTCCCAAACAACTTTCTTCTCTTTCCTTTTTATTCCTCTTTCTCCTCGTGTTACCTTCTCCCTCTCCCTCACTCTTTTACACTGTTTCCCCTCCCTCTTTCTTCTTTGCCCTCTTTCTCTCCTTTCCTCCCCTCTCGTTCTTTCTCTCCTTAACTTTCTCTCTCCTCTTCCTTCCCCTTCTTTCTTCTTCTCCTTTTAAAAATCTCTCTCCCTGCTCCAACACTGGAAGTTTTTAAGAAGAAATTGGATAATGGTTTGTCTGAAGGTGGTGTAGGGTTTCCTTCCTAAGCAGGGGGTTGGGCTAGAAGGCCTCCAAGGTCCCCTTCCAAATTATTCTGTATTCCCTACCTCTCTTCCTCTTCTCTTCCTCTTTCTCCTTCTCCCACTCTTTCTCTTCCTCTTTTTCCTTCTTCCTCTCTCTCTTCCTCTTTTTCCTTCTCCCTCTTTCTCTCCCTCTCCCTCTTTTTCCTTCTCCCACTCTTTCTCTCCCTCTTTCCTTCTTCCTCTTTCTCTTCCTCTTTTTCCTTCTCCCTCTCTTTCCCTGTCTCCTACTCTCTCCCTCTTTCTCCTCCCTCTCTTTCTCTCCCTCTTTCCCTCCTTCTCCCTCTCTTTCTTGCCCTCTTTCTCCTTCTCCCTCTCTTTTCCTTCTCATTCCCTTTCTCTCCTGCTGTCCTCTTCTTCTTTTTCCCTCTTTCTCCTTCTCTCTTTTTCTCCCTACCTCCCTACCTCTCTTCCTCCCCTTTCTCACTATCTTTCTCCCTTTCTCTCACACTTTCTCCTCCTTCTCCCCCCCCCCTCTCTCCCCAACTTTCGCTCTCTCCCTCTCAGGCTGCTGTGATTTCCACGTGTTGAGTGCCGTGGGTCTGTTCGTGGTCTGTTCATGGCTTAAGTCAATTAAGCCACAGCATCCTGGTTCTAAAACAGCACAGGGTTTTTTAAATTGCCCCAGCTGGAGTTGTTTAAATAATAGGTTGCCTTGTGTCTTTAAATATATAATTAAGAAATAACCTTGGTGCTTTTAAGTCAGCTAGCCTTGCAGTGGTTGCATTAAACTGATTGATAACATGTGTTTCTTCCAGTGGGTGTGGACTCTTAGCAAATCCCACAAAGTCTTGTGAACTGTTTAAAAGCGGACTGTTTTAGTTGCTCCCTGGTGTCAGTAAAGCCTCCTTTGGGAAGAGTAGTCTATCTGGACGTAGTTTGCTCATGCTGTTTCCACTGGTATTATTATAGAAACCTAGAAAAATAGAAGACTGACGGCAGAAAAAGACCTCTTGGTCCATCTAGTCTCCCCTTATACTATTTCCTGTATTTTATCTTAGGATGGATCTATGTTTATCCCAGGCATGTTTAAATTCAGTTACTGTGGATTTACCAACCACGTCTGCTGGAAGTTTGTTCCAAGGATCTACTACTCTTTCAGTAAAATAATATTTTCTCATGTTGCCTTTGATCTTTCCCCCAACTAACTTCAGATTGTGTCCCCTTGTTCTTGTGTTCACTTTCCTATTAAAAACACTTCCCTCCTGAACCTTATTTAACCCTTTAACATATTTAAATGTTTCGATCATGTCCCCCCTTTCCCTTCTGTCCTCCAGACTATACAGATTGAGTTCATTAAGTCTTTCCTGATATGTTTTATGCTTAAGACCTTCCACCATTCTTGTAGCCCGACTTTGGACCCGTTCAATTTTGTTAATATCTTTTTGTAGGTGAGGTCTCCAGAACTGGACACAGTACTCCAAATGTGGTCTCACCAGCGCTCTATATAAGGGGATCACAATCTCCCTCTTCCTGCTTGTTATACCTCTAGCTATGCAGCCAAGTATCCTACTTGCTTTTCCTACTGCCCGACCACACTGCTCACCCATTTTGAGACTGTCAGAAATCACTACCCCTAAATCCTTCTCTTCTGAAGTTTTTGCTAACACAGAACTGCCAATGCAATTATAGCACTTGAATCCTGATATCTGTGTAATCTTAAAAGTGCTAAGGCTGCCAAACTCGTTTAGTTGTTTTATCCGTGTGCCGAAGCATCCCAATTAAAATAAGGCATGCTATATATGGGACATAAATTTAAAATATATAACCCAAGATTAAAATATGGATGAATTAAACAGAGCTTAGCCAGAAATTAGCACATCATTAATTGAGTGCCAAACCAGTTTAGGTAGTCAGTTAGGAGCCCAAATTGGTTTAATTTTGTCTTCTCTTGTCTTTTTTTTTAATGGCTTCTGTTCTGAAGTTTGAATGCCTTTTATTTTGTTAAATGTACACAGCTAAAAAAAAAAAATAAAGGGAACACTTAAATAACTCCAAGTAAATCAAACTTCTGTGAAATCAAACTGTCCACTTAGGAAGCAACACTGATTGACAATCAATTTTCACCTGGTGTTGTGCACATTCAACTTTGTACAGAACAAAGAATTCAGTGAGAATATTTCATTCATTCAGATCTAGGATGGGTTCTTTGAGTCTTCCCGTTATTTTTTTTTGAGCAGTATAGATGTATAGGTGGTGGCCAACTTAGTACAATTATAGCATTACTGTATATTTACTGCTCCTGGGTCTTTTTAGACCTGGACTAAATTTTTTTTTATTTTAGCTACTGTAAGTGGTTTCTTTTAATACCTATTGCATTAGTATACTATATGTGAACATGCTCAATCATAAACAAATGAAAAATGAAATTAAAACTTAATTTTTATTTTTTCAGAAAAAGGTGTACTGTTTCTATTTCACCCAAAGAGTTTTACAGGTCTGAAACTTGTGATTAATTGACTTTTACAGGTCTGGAACTTGTGATTGATTTACTTTTCCTCATTTGAGGGGTTCTTACTATGAGTGTGTGGGGTTGGGGGGATTGGTTTACCTGTTGCTATTGACTTTTTAAAAAAAAATATTTTTATTGTTTTTCAAAAAGACAGACAAAGACATACAACATTAAACATTTAAGGAGCTACCATTGCTCCACTTGTCATAGAAGTCTAACTAGTACAAAAATATAAAAAAAAACCCCTAACTGTTATCAGATCAATACAGAAATGCCACACGTGTAAATTACATTCTTACTAAATTTAACTCTATGTTTTTAATATTAAACCTATTAATTAAATTTCTTTATCTTTTAAAATATTGTGTACTTATACAAAAAGAAAAAAAACAGAGTATTAGTAATACAGAAAAAAGAACTTCTAAGCAGTGTTCCCTCTAATTTTTTTTTGGGGTGGGCGGAAAAGTATAGTGTCTGAGCGGCAGTCCCTTTGGGACTGGGCGGCACAGAAATAATAAATAAATAAATAAATAAATAAATAAACAAACAAACAAACAAACAAACAAACAAACAAACAAATATAAAACCCACCCTGTTTTGCCTCAGAGAATTTAAAAAAAAAATACTGTACTGTGTGTCTATAACAGTGAGCTCACAATAGGGCAACTCTATCAATATCAAAATGCCACTTAAATAGTTGAGCTAGTTTCAAACTAGATTTTGATTTTCTTTCTCTCTTCCTTACTCCCATTCTTTTTCTTTCTCTTTTCCTTCCTCTCTTTTTTCTATCTGTTTCTCTCTCTTCCTCTCTTCCTCTCTCTCTCCTTCCCTCTCACTCTTTCCCTCTCGGCTTCTGGGCAGATTTGGAAAACTCTGAGTTGATGATGATTTTTAAGTGAGCGATTGCCCACTGCTCAGCTTAGAGGGAACTATGCTTCTAAGTTGGTTATACTATACTGTACACTATTTCATTCTACCTTATAATTCTTCGAATAGTTATATTTTCTTGTGTGTTTAATTATTAATACTATTTTTAAAATTCCACCAATCATATACTTTGTCCCATATTTTGTAAAATTCTGTTTCAGTTTGATTATTCAAATGTTTAGTCATCATGTCTAGTTCTGCACATTCTATATTTTTTTTCAATACTTCGGCATCTATTGGTATTGTCTTTTCTTTCCATTTCTGTGCGAATACTATTCGGGCCGCAACCAATATATGTATTATTAAATAGTAGATTTCTTTTTTACACTTTGTGTTTGAAATACCCAATAGAAAAAATTCCAGAGATTTTTTAATCTTCCCCTTTGTTATTTCATTTATCCAATTCTCTACTTTGTTCCAAAATATTTTAGTCTCAGGACATGTCCACCATGTATGATAATATGTGCCAATTTCTTTTTTACATTTCCAACAAATAGGTGATATTTGCTATTGACTTTTACAGGTCTGAAACTTGTGATTGATTTACATGAGTGTGGGTTTTGGGATTTTTGGGGGGGGTTGGGTTGGGGTATTTTTTTTTGTTTACCTGTTGCTACCTGCTGATTCAATATTGACCAAACAGTACAAGTGTAACAATCATCATGAGGCAACAGGTAAACAAAAAATAAAATACTCCCCCCCCCCCAACCGCCCCCCCTCACATTCATAGTAAGACCCCTCAAGTGAGGAAAAGTAAAGTTAAGATATACAGGGGAAACTTTTTACAGGGTCCAAAATTTTGTTTCGGGTCTAAAAAGTCCCGAACAGAACAGCAAGGTTAAACTAGACATACCCAATTCCAGCACAGACCAGCAATCGCCTAATATACTGTCTCTGTTGTAAATGTGAAAAAAAAATTATGCATTACTTCTAAAAGCAAATCCCATTAGGCTCAGATGCTCCCATGGAGACTTGCTGACTTGTGCCAGACGTCCATTGTGACATTGTTAAGTTGTACCGCCAACATTGCTGCATCAGGACTTAAGCAAGCTTGGGCGAAACTCATTTAATATGTAAAAATAATTCAAAATTAAGATGCGAAAGGAAGAAGGGCCGTGAGAATTTAGCACCCTGTTTTCCAACCATGGCAAGTTTAAGAAGGGTGGGTGGACATCAATTCCCAAACCTCAGAGAACTTAAACCTGTTGAATTCTGCCATGTTGGCTTAATCTCCTTAGCTATCATGGCTAACAAGTCAGAATCCACCAAGCCACTGTTTGTCTCTCCTCGTGCATGCTAAGGGAGTGGAAGTCCTGTCATTGAGTTGATTTATATGCCAATTTTGGCCCAGTATTTACAATATACACAATGTCACTGTAAAATTGGGGCTTAGTTTCCTCAGCTATAAAGTGTGCAATAGGGTTGATATTCCTGGAGGAGTCTGTAATATGGTATATGATTTAGCTTTACTAGATAAATGGTCAAAGCAATGGAAACTGCAGTTTAATGTTTCCAAATGTAAAATAATGCACTTGGGGAAAAGGAATCCTCAATCTGAGTATTGCATTGGCAGTTCTGTGATAGCAAAAACTTCAGAAGAGAAGGATTATGGGGTAATGATTTCTGACAGTCTCAAAATGGGTGAGCAGTGTGGACGGGCAGTAGGAAAAGCAAGTAGGATGCTAGGCTGCATAGCTAGAGGTATCACAAGCAGGAAGAGGGAGATTGTGATCCCCTTATATAGAGCGCTGGTGAGACCCCATTTGGAATACTGTGTTCAGTTCTGGAGACCTCACCTACAAAAAGATATTGACAAAATTGAACGGGTCCAAAGATGGGCTACAAGAATGGCGGAAGTTCTTAAGCATAAAACGTATCAGGAAAGACTTCATGAACTCAATCTGTATAGTCTGGAGGACAGAAGGGAAAGGGGGGACATGATGGAAACATTTAAATATGTTAAAGGGTTAAATAAGGTTCAGGAGGGAAGTGTTTTTAATAGGAAAGTGAACACAAGAACAAAGGGACACAATCTGAAGTTAGTTGGGGGAAAGATCAAAAGTAACATGAGGAAATATTATTTCACTGAAAGAGTAGTAGATCCTTGGAACAAACTTCCAGCAGATGTGGTTGGTAAATCCTCAGTAACTGAATTTAAACATGCCTGGGATAAACATAGATCCATTGTAAGATGAAATACAGGAAATAGTATAAGGGCAGACTAGATGGACAATGAGGTCTTTTTCTGCTGTCAGTTTTCTATGTTTCTATGTTTCTATGATGGCTAACAGAACCCACCAAGCTACAATTTGTTGTCTTCTTGCATGCAGACAGGCTAATTCTGGGTGTTGAAATCCAGCAATGTAGGTGATTTTATATGCTAATTTTGGCCCTGTAATACATATAATACCTGTAAAATATTGGCTTAATTTCCTTAGCTATGATGGCTAATTACTCCAAGTTCACCAAACCACAGTTTGCCTTTCTCTAGCTGGCTGGAGGATTCCCGGAACTAAAACCTGCAATTTACATGCATTATATGTAAATTGCATTATATTATGTTAAAGGGTTATGTTAATAAGGTCCAGGAGGGAAGTGTTTTTAATAGGAAAGTGAACACAAGAACAAGGGGACACAATCTGAAGTTGGGAGAAAGATCAAAAGCAACATGAGAAAATATTATTTTACTGAAAGAGTAGTAGATGCTTGGAACAAACTTCCAGCAGACGTGGTTGGTAAATCCACAGTAACTGAATTAAAACATGCCTGGGATAAACATAGATCCATCCTAAGATAAAATGCAGAAAATAGTATAAGGGCAGACTAGATGGACCATGAGGTCTTTTTCTGCCGTCAGTCTTCTATGTTTTTATAATAAGTAAAATAATAATAAATAATAAAACTAAAATTCCATTGGGGCCCAGATCTGAGAGTTGGCACGCAGGGGGTTGTAACAGAAATAATAATAATAATAATAATAATAATAATTTATTAGATTTGTATGCCGCTCCTCTCCGAAGACTCGGGTCGGCTCACAACAACGATAAAAACAATATTATACTGGCACAAATCTAATATTAAAAAAACCTAAAAACCGTATCATAATTAAAAACCAAACAGCACATACATACCAAACATAAATTATAATAAGCCTGGGGGAAAGGTGTCTCAGTTCCCCCATGCCTGGCGGTATAGGGGGATCTTAAGTAGTTTACGGAAGACAAGGAGGGTGGGAGCAGTTCTAATCTCCGGAGGGAGTTGATTCCAGAGGGCCGGGGCCGCCACAGAGAAGGCTCTTCCCCTGGGGCCTGCCAGACGACATTGTTTAGTCGATGGGACCCGGAGAAGGCCAACTCTGTGGGACCTTATCAGCCGCTGGGATTCGTGCGGTAGCAGGCGGTTCCGGAGGTACTCTGGTCCAATGCCATGTAGGGCTTTAAAGGTCATGACCAACACTTTGAATTGTGACCGGAAACTGATCGGCAGCTAATGCAGGCCACGGAGTGTTGTAGATACGTGGGCGAATCTGGGAAGCCCTGCATTAAGGCCACATCAATCTTGCTGCAAATTTTGAAAGAAAAGCTAAATCCAAAGAGGGATTTCTGGTTTTTGGAAGGAAAAAAAAATCGGAAGTAGGTGGCCAAGCACGTGACTTTGAGCAATTATTTCAACTCATGTTAGAAGACAGTCTTGCAAAACCGTATTGTGCAATTTCTTGCTTTAGCTGAGTGGAGGTTTGCTCTGGATTACTCATGAGACTCTGGGGCTCTCTCAAGGCAAGTTCAATAAATTAAAAGTATTTCAAAAGTGAGGAGGGACAAGTGTCCAAATAGGCTCCGGGGTTAGCAATTACCGTATTTTTTGGAGTATGAGATGTACCTTAGTTTTGGGTGAGGAAATCGGGGGGGGGGGGGGATTCTGTCTCTGCAAACTGTCCCAGCAATTTTTCCTCCCAGCAAAACAGCACAGAGGATACACAGTGGTGCCTCTACTTACGAACTTAATTCGTTCCGTGACCAGGTTCTTAAGTAGAAAAGTTTGTAAGAAGAAGCAATTTTTCCCATAGGAATCAATGTAAAAGCAAATAGTAATGTGTGCGATTGTGGAAACCACAGGGAGGGTGGAGGTCCTGTTTCCTCCTATAGGGGTGGTGGGGGTGACGGGGTGTGTGTGTTGTTTGGTGATGGGCACATGCACTGTGCACTGTTATATGTTTGTTTTTTGTAAACCTATAAAATCAATAAAATTTATTTAAAAAAAAAAAAAAGAGAGAGCCCCACAGAGGCTTCTCCCCACCTTTTCTGGCCCTGTTTCCTCCCAAGAGATCCCTAGAGAGCCCCACGGAGGCTTCTCCCCACCTTTTCCAGACCTCTTTCCTCCTAGGAGATTCCTAGAGAGGCTCCACAGAGGCTTCTCCCTGCCTTTTCCGGACCTCTTTCCTCCCAGGAGATTCCTAGAGAGGCTCCACAGAGGCTTCTCCCTGCCTTTTCCGGCCCTGTTTCCTCCCAGAAGATCCCTAGAGAGGCTCCACGGAGGCTTCTCCCTGCCTTTTCCGGACCTCTTTCCTTCCAGGAGATTCCTAGAGAGGCCCCACGGAGGCTTCTCCCTGCCTTTTCCGGCCCTGTTTCCTCCCAGAAGATCCCTAGAGAGGCTCCACGGAGGCTTCTCCCTGCCTTTTCCGGACCTCTTTCCTTCCAGGAGATTCCTAGAGAGGCCCCACGGAGGCTTCTCCCTGCCTTTTCCGGTTACAGTTTCGGAGGCTCGGGTTTGTAAGTGGAAAATGGTTCTTAAGAAGAGGCAAAAAAAATCTTGAACACCTGGTTCGTATCTAGAAAAGTTCGGAAGTAGAAGCATTCATAGGTAGAGGTACCACTGTAAACTGTTTGCTGTGTATTTCTGTGCATGTGGCCCTGACCCATAGAAATAGCAAAGATTTAGAGAAATGTACAAATGTATATTAATGCCAGAAAGTTTTCTCAAATGTAATCACAGTAACTCCTCCCAATTATTTAAAAAGATGTACTCCAAACATGACTAAGTCAGAGTTTAACTCAGCTGTCTTATCTTAATACTAAAAAAAGACCCTGTTACCTTTCAGTTTATACTTGTATGGAGGCTGTTAAAATTGATGTGGCTTTCGTGAAGTATACATTATTCTCTGCTATTTAAAAGAATAGCAATAGCATTTAGACTTATATACCACTTTACAGTAATTTACAGCCCTCTCTAAGTGGTTTACAGAGAGTCAGCATATTGGCCCCAACAATCTGGGTCTTCATTTTACCGACCTTGGAAGGATGGAAGGCTGAGTCAACCTTGAGCCTACTGAGATTCAATCTACCAAATTGCTGGACGTTGATGATCAACAGATGTAGTTTGCAGTACTACCCTCTAACCACTGCATCGCCGCTACAATAGAAGATACAATAGCTCTGAGCCTCTTTGGGTCAAGCATTTATTTTTTAAAAGCTTCCTCATTTTGGTGCAAAAAAGGACAATAAGAATGATCAAAGAAATGGAGCCCCTCCCTTATGAAACCAGGTTGCAACACCTTGGTCTCTTCAGCCTTGAAAGACGACATTTAAGGGGTGACTTGATCGAAGGGTATAAAATCCTGCATGGGATAAAATAGGTGGATAGAGAAAAATTATTTTCTCTATCACACAATACTAGGACGAGGGGGCCCTCCCTAAAGCTCATAGGTAAGAAAGTGAGGACAAATCAAGGGAAATATTTCTTCACCCAGAGGGTCATTGGTTGATGGAATTCCCTTCCAGAAGAGGTCATGACAGCTGTCAGCCTGAACAGCTTCAAGGCAGCATGGGACAGATTCATGGATGCCAAGTGTATCGGTGGTTATTGGAACGGATGTCCATGTGCTGCCTCTATGTTGGTTGAGGCAGGCAGGATTCCCTTGAGTACCATTTGTTGGGGGTCAAAGGAAAGGGAGGGTTTTGCCTTCTCTTTCTACTCAAGATCCCCATGGACAATTGGTGGGTGACTGTGGGACACAGAATGCTGGACTCGATGGGCTTTGGCCTGATTCAGCATGGCTCCTCTTATGTTCTTATTTTGTTAAGTTGTCTAGACCAGCGTTTCCCAACCTTGGCAACTTGAAGATACCTGGACTTCAACTCCCAGAATTCCCCAGCCAGCATTCGCTGGCTGGGGAATTCTGGGAGTTGAAGTCCAAATATCTTCAAGTTTCCAAGGTTGGGAAACACTGGTCTAAAACAATAATAAAGCAGGTTTTTTAAAAAAAAAAAACCAAGTCTAATTATTTGAACATTCTACAGCATTTATAATTATTGACTTGCCTCCTTGCATCCAGTTTCAGCAACTGAGTAGCAGAAGAAAATATAATTCTGCCTCTTCCTCCCAGCAATTTGCCTCTGTGAAGCTTTAGTTTCACTTTCATTTTAGCACTGTGCAGCCTCACTCAGCAGAGGGATCGGGAAGCTGATAATCAGTTGCTTGGCTTACAAAGACTCTGGGCTGTTTGCTGCAAGGAGATAAATTGCTGGGAGGCAGAGGCCAAAGGGTGAGGTAGGACTGGGTGGGGCTACATTTAGTGTATAAAACTCACCCAAGTTTTCACCCTCTTTTGGGGGGGATAAAAAGGTGTGTCTTATGTTCTGTCGGGCTCTCTGGTAGACTCCTCCCAAAAATTGACAGGTACAAATTTCAGACACACACACGTTTGAAAATTCAAACAATGTTCTTTATAATGAAAATTCACTTAAACTAAGCTGTCTTTTGGTATAGCAAAGAGCACTCGTCTCCAAACAAACTGGTAATTTGTACAAGTCCCTTATCAGTTCTGAGATACTTAGCTTGCAGCTGTGAGGCAATTCACAGTCCTTCTTCTTTCACAAAGTGACACACACTTTGTTCTGGTTTAGTTTCAAAGCGGGGGAAAATCAGCACACAAAAGGTCAAAGTCAGTAAAGCAGTCACGAAACACAACGATCAGATAATCCTCCACAATGGCCAAACCCACAGGCTGCTATTTATAGCAGCCTCACTAATGACCACAGCCCCACCCAACCACAGGTGGCCTCATTTTCTCTGATAATAATCTCTCAGTTGTTGTTGCCGATGCATCACTCTCCGCATGCGTGGCTGTATTAACTCTTGTTCCGAATCCAAGGAGGAGCTAGATAATTGATCTCCTTCTCAGCTGTCTGCCCCACTCTCCTCCTCCCTGTCACTCGTGTCTTCTTGGTCAGAGGAGCCTTCATCATCAGATTCCACTGGGAGCAAAACAGGCCTGCAGCATGAGGATGTCTCCCCCACATCCACAGTCCTTGGGGCAGGAGCTGGGCCAGAGCTAACCACAACAGTCTTATACTCGGAAAATTGTGGTAGTTCCAATTTTGAGCAAGGACAGCTCGGCTGGTCGCTTTTGGTCAACCTAATCCACCTCACAGGGTTGTCGTTATGGGGGACGTCTGGCTCAATTTTGGGGGCACCCTGTAATTTCTCCTCCTGATGGAACAAGCCAGATTGAAATGTTGCAATCTGAAACAAACGGTGAAGGGCAGTAGGGATTAATGGGAGAGGGGGAGGTGGTCTTCCATTGAGTCATTTGTGAGCCTTTCTTGCAAAATTGTTTTCTGGGTGAAAGTCCTCCATCCTTTGGCCCAGAGAGGTTTTGTGTGTGTATGTGTGAATTTGTGTGTGTGATGCAATGGGTAGACTGGGGAAAAGGGTTGGGTTTCGGGTACCAAAGATAGCAATATAGCATTTAAGACTTCTATACCGCTTCATAGTGCTTTTACACCCCTCTCCAGAAACATAGAAACATAGAAGTCTGACGGCAGAAAAAGACCTCATGATCCATCTAGTCTGCCCTTATACTATTTCTTGTATTTTATCTTAGGATGGATATATATTTATCCCGGGCATGTTTAAATTCAGTTACTGTGGATTTACCAACCACGTCTGCTAGAAGTTTGCTCCAAGGATCTACTACTCTTTCAGTAAAATAATATTTTCTCATGTTGCTTTTGATCTTTCCCCCAACTAACTTCAGATTGTGTCCCCTTGTTCTTGCGTTCACTTTCCTATTAAAAACACTTCCCTCCTGAACCTTATTTAACCCTTTAACATATTTAAATGTTTCGATCATGTCCCCCCTTATCCTTCTGTCCTCCAGACTATACAGATTGAGTCCATGAAGTCTTTCCTGATACGTTTTATGCTTAAGACCTTCCACCATTCTTGTAGCCCGTCTTTGGACCCGTTCAATTTTGTCAATATCTTTTTGTAGGTGAGGTCTCCAGAACTGAACACAGTATTCCAAATGTAGTCTCACCAGCGCTCTATATAAGGGGATCACAATCTCCCTCTTCCTGCTTGTTATACTTCTAGCTATGCAGCCAAGCATCCTACTTGCTCTAAGTGATTTACAGAATCAGCCTCTTGCCCCTAATGAGGCTCCTCATTTTACCCACCTTGGAAGGATGGAAGGCTGAGTCAACCTTGAGCTGGTGGTGAGATTTGAACTGCTGGACTGCAGATAGCAGTCAGTAGAAGCAACATGTAGCACTGCACTCTAACCAATGTGCCACCAAGGCTCATAACAGTAAATGCTTGAATATATACTGCTCAAAGAAAATAAAGGGAACACTCAAATAACACATCCTAGATCTGAATGAATGAAATATTCTCGTTATATTCTGTTTTTTAAGTGTTCCCTTCCTGTTGTCTCCCTAGGATAAATTTTAAAATATCAAAAGATTTTAAAATTTATCAGTTTTAAGACAGCGGTGGTCATGCCTATAAGGGAAAAGAACGAAGATAGACTCTGCCTAGCTGTGGAGATCATTTTAAATGAGTCGGGTGGGGCTGTGAATTTCTGAAGCTTTGTGCCTAACGTGGAAGGAGGGAGTAAAGTCCAGGGCGAATAAGGAGTAGCTGCTGCCTCCCACCTCCTTAACCTTGGGACTTAATGAATGGGTTGTGTAGATAATTTGATCTTAGGGCAACCTTCGGGGAGGATCACACGCCTGTCTTTATCTCTCTGGAATTTACTCGAGGGTCATCGAGATAAGGTAAAAAAAAGCAGAGCTTTAATCCGAACTTTCTTTCTTTTCTAGCTGCACCTCGAAGGGTCATGGCTTCCGCCGAGAACCCCGATGTCACTCAATCCGTCGCTCAATCGACCACCGGCCCAGTTGCGGAAGAAGCAGAACAGAAAGTAAGTGAGGTTTTGGAGACATTTGGAAATTTATAGAGACAAAGAGAATAGAGAAAATAGAATAGCAGAGTTGGAAGGGAGCTTGGAGGTCTTCTAGTCCAACCCCCTGCTTAGGCAGGAAACCCTACACCACTTCAGACAGATGGTTACCCAACCTCTTCTTAAAAACGTCCAGTGTTGGAGCATTCACAACTTCTGGTGGCAAGCTGTTCCACAGATTAATTGTTCTCACTGTCAGGAAATGTCTCCTTAGTTTTAAGTTATTTCTCTCCTTGATTAGTTTCCACTCATTGCTTCTTGTTCTAAACTCAGGTGCTTTGGAGAATAGGTTGGCTCCCTCTTCTTTGTGGCAACCCTTTAATATAATAACAGAGTTGGAAGGGACCTTGGAGGTCTTCTAGTCCAACCCCCTGCTTAGGCAGGAAACACTACACCACTTCAGACAAATGGTCATCCAACATCTTCTTAAAAGCTTCTAGTGTTGGAGCATTCACAACTTCTGGTGGCAAGCTGTTCCACGGATTAATTGTTCTAACTGTCAGGAAATGTCTCCTTAGTTCTAAGTTGCTTCTCTCCTTGATTAGTTTCCCCCATTGCTTCTTGTTCTAACCTCAGATTTTTGGAGAATAGTTTGACTCCCTCTTTGTGGCAACCCTTTAATATAATAACAGGGTTGGAAGGGACCTTGGAGGTCTTCTAGTCCAACCTCCTGCTTAGACAGGAAACCCTACACCACAATAGCATTTAGCACTTGGACTTATACACTGCTCAAAAAAATAAAGGGAACACTTAAACAACACAATATAACTCCAAGTAAATCAAATTTCTGTGAAATCAAACTATCCACTTAGGAAGCAACACTGATTGACAATCAATTTCACCTGCTCTTGTGCACATTCAACTTTGTACAGAACAAAGTATTCCATGAGAATATTTCATTCATTCAGATCTAATATGCGTTATTTGAGTGTTCCCTTTATTTTTTTGAGCAGTGTATATCGCTTCCTGGTGCTTTTACAGCCCTCTCTAAACGGTTTACAGAGTCAGCCTCTTGTCCCCAACAATCTAGATCCTCATTTTACAGACCTCACTCAGAAGGATGAAGGCTGAATCAATCCTGAGCCGGTCAGGATCGAACTGCTAGCAGTGGGCAGAATCAGAATGATGCATTCTTACCACTGTGCCATCAGGACACTTGAAAGGGATGGATGGATGGGAGAGAAGGAAGGAAGGAAGGAAGAAAAGGAAGGAAGGAAGGAAGAAAAGGAAGGAAGGAAAGAAGGAAGGAAGGAAGGAAAGGAAGGAAGGAAGGAAGAAAAGGAAGGAAGAAAAGGAAGGAAGAAAAGGAAGGAATGAAGAAAAGGAAGGAAGGAAGAAAGAAAGGGAAGGAAGAAAAGGAAGGAATGAAGAAAAGGAAGGAACGAAGAAAAGGAAGGAAGGAAGGAAGAAAAGGAAGGAAGGAAGGAAGGAAGACTTACATACTGGTTTACGATGCTTTTACAGCCCCCTCTAACCAGGAATGGAGGAGGGAGGGGGAGGAAGGAAGGAGGGAAGGGAGCGTCTCCCCTTTGTGGAAATTTGACTTTTGCGGGCGGTCTTGGAACGTATCCCCCGCAAAAGTCAAGGGACCACTGTATAGCATTTAAGACTTATATACTGCTTCATAGTGCTTTTACAGCCCTCTCTAAGCGGTTTACAGAGTCAGCCCCTTGACCCCAAAAATCTGGGTCCCCATTTCACCTCGGAAGGATGGAAGCCCGAGTCAACCTTGATCCTGGTGAGATTCAAACTGCCAAATTGCAGGCAGCAGCAGTACCTGCAGTCCTGCACTCTAACCATGGCTCATGGTTTAGATTCATTGCCAGACACTTTCGAAGCTGAGCCGAGTTTGCATAGAGTTTGTCTGGAGCGGAGAATGACAAACCCTCGGATCTATTTTGGGAGCGAGTGATGGCTGTCACATTTTTCACTTTTGCAAAGACAGTTGCACAAGCCTCGGAAAATGAATTCTCTGGCGCAGGAGTCGTTCCCTTGGTGCTTCGTCAAGGACGAGATGCCAGTGTTTACTTTCTGATCTCAGTAGGCAGGATGCCATGGGGGGGGGCAGTGCCAGCTCTAATCTCTTGTTGCAGCGACTCTCCTGCAGGTGACCACACAAACACACACACCTAACAATTCCTTTTCTGGATTGCATCTCGTAAACATTAGGTTGTGGCGCCCTTAGCTGCTCCATTTGCTCCACATTTTTAAAAATCCAGTCTGCATTGGTTGCCGATCAGTTTCCGGTCACAATTCAAAGTGTTGGTTATGACCTTTAAAGCCCTTCATGGCATTGGACCAGAATATCTCCGAGACCGCCTCCTGCCGCACGAATCCCAGCGACCGATTAGGTCCCACAGAGTGGGCCTTCTCCGGGTCCCGTCAACTAAACAATGTCGGTTGGCGGGCCCCAGGGGAAGAGCCTTCTCTGTGGCGGCACCGGCCCTCTGGAACCAACTCCCCCCGGAGATTAGAACTGCCCCTACTCTTCCTGCCTTCCGTAAACTCCTTAAAACCCACCTTTGCCGTCAGGCATGGGGGAACTGAAACATCTTCCCCTGGGCATGTTTAATTTATATATGGTATGCTTGTGTGTATGTCTGTTAGTATATGGGGTCTTTTAAATCTTTTAATTTTAAAATTGTTAGATTATTTATGATTTGTTTCCACATGTTGTGAGCCGCCCCGAGTCTTCGGAGAGGGGCGGCATACAAATCTAAGTAATAAATAAATAAATAAATTTTATTTCTTTATTCAATTTTTTTTAAAAAAAATACTTTATTAATTTATACAAATAGGAATAAAACGGGGGAAAGGGGATGGGAGTACAGAAAAGAAAAGTGGGAGGGGAGTGGGGTAAACAATATTGTTATATCACAGCTTATATATATTATTGTATATACATTTCAGGTATTTGTCCGTATGTAAATATTTCATATTCAGAGTTCTTATTTAAATATCTTATAGCTGTAATATTTGCTAATCCAACAGTAATGTGGAAAAAGAAAGGGAGAAGAGGGAGGAAAAAAAGAGAGAAAAGAGAAAGGAGAGAGAGATAGGAAGATGAGAAGTATTACCTGCAAGCAAGCAGGCATTTGGGTTGTAACGACTTACATGGATTATATTTATTGTTTTTGTTAGTAAAATTTAATCATGGGTTGTAATATTAGTAGATTTCTAATAGTTATCAAATGGATTGAACTCAGACAGGAATTGAGTTATTTTTGATCCGATTTTTGGTTATACATATCTTTATTTTGGTTCATATTAAGCAATTTTGGTTATTTTCGCTTTGTCATCTTTAGAGTTGGATAGCCATCTGAACCATTTCTCCCAGGCCTTGTAGAACTCTGAATCATTTTTGTTTTGAATTTCCATTGTTAATTTTGTTAGTTCGGCACATTCCATAATTTTACTAATGATGGATAGATTTGTCGGAATGTCTTATTCAATTTTTTTTATGCCACCCTTCTCCTTAGACTCAGGGCGACTTACAACATGTTAGCAGCAGCACTTTTTTTTAACAGAGCCGTCATATTGCCCCCACAATCCGGGTCCGTTTTACGATGCTTTTACAGCCCTCTCTATAAGCAGTTTACAGAGTCAGCCTCTTGCCCCCAAAACAATCTGGGTCCCCATTTTGCCCACCTCGGAAGGATGGAAGGCTGAGTCAACCTTGAGCCGGTGGTGAGATTTGAACTTCTGAACTACAGCTAACAGTTAGCTGAAGGAGCCTGCAGGGCTGCACTCTAACCACTGCGCCATCCCAGCTCTTTTACCAATCTCAGAAGGGCGGAAGGTTGAATCAACCTGGAGTCGGTTAGATTCAAACTCCTGGCACTGGGCAGAATCAGCTTGCAAATCCTTCATGGTAGCCACTGAGTCACCCTATATATATATAGGGTGGCTCAGTGGCTACCATGAATATGATGGTCTTGGTATATGATAGTCTGATGAGGCCAGAACAAGGCCGAAATGGGACCATCCTAGTCTCCCTTAATTTTGAAAATTCCAGCTAAAAACATTTGATACCTACAGAATATAGTTGTCGGCTGCTTACCAGACATCTGGAAACCAGCCCTCAAACGTATCCCAGCCATAGAAACCAGACTCAGAACACACATTGTAAAGCAATCAAGTAGCCTGCAAGTTCCAACTACTCAGGATATCACGCCTAATCTACAACCATTAACTAATCAGCATACCTCAGCTACATCAAGGACCCCAATTGTTACCCCACTGACTCACCAGGAAGTTTCTACACAGCAGGCAATTGCTGAGCCATCAAACCACACCCAGCCACCAGTATTTATAGAAGGAAGGCAGCTCAGGTCTCGCAGTGTTCGCCTGAGAACAAGGACAGAAACACCAGCCTGAAGATGACGAGTGGGACCTCGTATTCGTATCATATCATAAATATCATATCATAAATATTCCATATTTACAACAGCACGAAGCTTAAAACTTCAGCCTGATGATGGTGAATCACATTCACCATCATCAGGCTGAAGTTCCAAGCTTCGTGTTGTTGTAAAATGGAATGTTTGCAACTGTCATTTCTTCCTAGTATATAGTGTGGGGGTGGAGATTTGGTTTGAATGTAGCAAATAGATTGGGTGATTATGTTTTAGTGATCTGATTGGTTGGTGTAATCATAATTATTAGAAGGATTGACATGGTGATTTTTATGAAGTGTTTCATAAAAATCACCATGTCAATCCTTCTAATAATTGTAAAATTCCATTTTACAACAACACGAAGCTTGGAACTTCAGCCTGATGATGGTGAATGTGATTTCACCGAAACGTCGCATAGACATGCAAAATATTACACAGGGCAAAACCCGAACTCAGAACAATCTACATATATATATATATATACATACATACATACATACATACATACATACATACATACATACATATATTCATTCATAAATAAATATATATTTATTCATTCATTCATTCATTCATTCATTCATTCGTCCAATACACAAATACATAGGAAGAAAAATAGACATGCAGTAATATATATAAGGGTAAAGTGAACTTAGAGGAGAGGATATATGAAAGAAAGAAAATGTATATGATAAGTGAGAGAAAGGAAAGACAATTGGACAGGGGACAAAAGGCACACCAGTGCACTTATGTACGCCCCTTATATTGTGTCAAAAAAAAGAAAACAGAGAAGCAAGGGAGAAGGAGCCACTAAGCTGCTAGTCCTCATGGTTGCCGTTGTTTCCCGTTTCTTCCCTTTGCCAGAATGTAGCCGACAGGGTAGCCAGCCTGCCGCTGGTCAGCTCCGCCTACGACATGGTCTCGGCGGCCTACACCTCTACGAAAGAGAGCCACCCCTACGTGAAGTCCGTCTGCGACATGGCGGAGAAGGGAGTGAAGACGATTGCTTCGGCGGCGGTCAGCGGCGCCCAGCCCATCCTCACCAAACTGGAGCCCCAGAGTGAGTCACAAACAATAACTCCAAACGCTGCTAAATGAAAACGTTGATGTCAGTAATGGGTCGGAGGTGGTACGGCCGTTATCGGGGTTCCGGTAGTGGAACTTGAGATAGGCAGGCATTTCTGCGCCCCCGGTGGGTGCGTGCGTCCGTGCACGCAAGATTTGGCTTTTGCGTATGCGCAGCAAGGGAAATTATTTATTTATTCAACTTCTATGCCACCCAGTCCTGTTGGTTATGACCTATAAAGCCCTTCATGGCACCGGACCAGAATATCTCCGGGACCGCCTTCTGCCGCACAAATCCCAGCGACCAGTTAGGTCCCACAGAGTTGGCCTTCTCAGGGTCCCGTCAACTAAACAATGTCGTTTGGCGGGACCCAGGGGAAGAGCCTTCTCTGTGGCAGCCCCGACCCTTTGGAACCAACTCCCCCCAGATATCAGAGTTGCCCCCACCTTCCTTGCATTTCGTAAGCTCCTTAAAACCCACCTCTGTCATCAGGCATGGGGGAATTGATACTTTCCCTTCCCCCTAGGCTTATAAAATTTATGCATGGTATGTCAGTATGTATGATTGGTTTCTAAATTGGGATTTTAAATTAACTTAAATATTAGATTTGTTTACATTGTATTATTATTGCTGTTAGCCGCCCTGAGTCTGCGGAGAGGGGCGGCATACAAATCTGATTAATAAATAAATAAATGCGAGGATGCTCTGGCCCATAACATTTGGCCAATTTTCGGGGGGGGGGTTGTTGCTTTTGCGCATGCGCGGAAGCAAAAAAACTGCCAGAAATTGGCAAAATCTCATGCTCCAGAGGGTCCTCACATGAGATTTGACCAATGAGGTGGCCTCATTTTCTTTGATAATAATCTCTCAGTTGTTGTTGCCTATGCATCGCTCTCCCCATGCGTGGCTGTATCATTAACTCTTGTTCTGAATCCAAGGAGGAGCTAGATAATTGATCTCCTTCTGAGCAGTCTGCCACACTCTCCTCCTCCCTGTCACTCATGTCTTCTTGGTCAGAGGAGCCTTCATCAGCAGATTCCACCGGGGGCAAAACAGGCCTGCAGCATGGGGATGTCTCCCCCACATCCACAGTCCTTGGGGCAGGGGCTGGGCCAGAGCTAACCACAACACTTGTTATAATGTTTTTTTAAAAATTCCCAGTAGGAACAGCTCTGGTGTGAATTCTACTGTTACATGCATAATTTCCTGTAGTCATCTGTGTATTTTCTTACAGAATTTTCTTGTTGCAGAGCACAACCACTTAATGTATTTTTAATATTAGATTTCTTTATATTCTGTACTTGTTTACTGCGAGGTACCTTGAGTCCCAGTAGAAGTGTGGCATAGAAATTTGATTGATTCTTTGAATGAATGAATAAATGAATGAATGAATCAATGAATCAATGAATAAATAAGCTTGAATGCATGGTGAATGGCCACCATCTTGACTTTTTTGACCTCTGTGCACAGGCTAACCTTTTCTTCTTCAGTTTCCACAGCCAACGAATACGCCTTGAAAGGTTTGGACAAGCTGGAAGAGAAATTGCCAATTCTTCAACAGCCAACAGATAAGGTAGTCAAAGACCTTCCTTCCTTTCTGGCTACTCAAACTATAAAGATTTTGCAGACCAAAAATTTACCCAGTCGATTGATTTGATTCAGGCTTGGAATAACAATTTCTGCCTGCAGCATCAGCGCAATAGTTGAATTTGGAAAACACTACATTTTACAGAATAGTTGTAGGATTAGATTTTACAAGGGAATATTTTTTAATGTGAAGCTTCATCTGTTGAATGTCTGCTTAGATTCTGGCTTCTTCCCAGCCAAGGATGAAAATGAAAAAAAGGCAAAGTGATTGGTGGATTCTAATTTTATTTGTTTTATTTATTTTATTTATCTTTTATCTATCTATCTATCTATCTATCTATCTATCTACCTATCTATCTATCTCTTTCTCCCTCCCCCTACCTATCTCTATCTATCTATCTATTTATCTCTTTCTCTCTCCCCCTACCTATCTCTATCTATCTATCTATCTATCTACCTACCTATCTCTCTCTTTCTCTCTCCCTACCTATCTCTATCTATCTATCTATCTATCTTCCTATCTACCTACCTCTCTCTCTCTCTCTTTCTTTCTCTCTCTCTCTCCCTACCTACTTACACCTTCTCTCTCCATACCTCTATCTAACTATCTATCTATCTCTTTCTCTCTCCCTACTTATTTCTATCTATCTATCTATCTATCTATCTTCCTATCTACCTACCTCTCTCTCTCTCTTTCTCTCTCTCTCTCTCCCTACCTACTTACACCTTCTCTCCATACCTCTATCTATCTATCTATCTATCTATCTATCTATCTATCATGTCCCCCCTTTCCCTTCTGTCCTCCAGACTATACAGATTGAGTTCATTAAGTCTTTCCTGATACGTTTTTATGCTTAAGACCTTCCACCATTCTTGTAGCCGGTCTTTGGACCCGTTCAATTTTGTCCATATCTTTTTGTAGGTGAGGTCTCCAGAACTGAACACAGTATTCCACGGCGTCCTTATCTCTACTAGTAGCACCCCGCTACTGTTCCAAGGTCCCTTCCAACTCTGTTCTTTTCTTTTAGATCATTTCAGACACAAAAGACATGGTGACCGGAGCTAAGGAGGCGGTGAGTTCCACCGTCAGCGGCATGGTGGACAAAACCAAGGAAGTAGTCCAGGGCGGTGTGGAGATGACCCGTTCGGCTGTCCAAAGCGGTGTGGAGATGACCCGCTCGGCGGTTTCCAGCGGCGTCAACACCGTGATGGAGTCTTCAGTGGCACAGATGGTGTCCAGCAATTTGGAAGCTGCCCTTGGGAAGTCTGAAGAGATCGTGGACCATTACCTTCCCATGACTGAAGAAGAACTGGGTGAGTCAATAGTTTGAGAGAAGGTGTAAAGTTTTCAGCCCTGGCCACCTTATTATTATTATTTTTAAATATTTTTTTATTAATTTGCATAGACAAACATGACACACATAACATATAACACACAGTGGAGCCACAGTCGCTCCTCTCAAGATACAAGTCATCTTTATATTAAAAAGGGGGAAGGAAGGAAAAATCTTATCGTTGTTTAACAACATCTATAAAGTATGTAAAAGCATTAATTATAACATAGTAAGTAAAGGAAAAAACACATCTAAAAATTTATAAAAACATATATAGAAATTCTTAAATTATGACTTAGATCAAACTAGAGTAAAAAAAAAGAGAAGAAGAAAAAAGGAATTTACATTTATATTGTAAATAATCACCATATAATATAATAAAACTACTAATTCAGATATATTTAAAGTAAGTATAACAACAAGGTTAGAAACATAGAAACATAGAAGACTGACGGCAGAAAAAGACCTCATGGTCCATCTAGTCTGCCCTTATACTATTTCCTGTATTTTATCTTACAATGGATATATGTTTATCCCAGGCATGTTTAAATTCAGTTACTGTGGATTTACCAACCACGTCTGCTGGAAGTTTGTTCCAAGGATCTACTACTCTTTCAGTAAAATAATATTTTCTCTTGTTGCCTTTGATCTTTCCCCCAACTAACTTCAGATTGTGTCCCCTTGTTCTTGTGTTCACTTTCCTATTAAAAACACTTTTGCCATATATCATAGAATTCTGATTCTTCTTGATTGTTTAACCTTCTCGTCATCATGTCGAGCTCAGCACATTCTAAAACTTTTTAAAGTATGTCTGTTTCTTTTGGAATCTCAAATTCCTTCCATTTTTGAGCAAAACCTATCCTAGCTGCTACTAATATATGAACTAGTAAATAATATTTATCTTTTTTATATTTCTTATTTGATATACCTAGTAAGAAAAATTCTGGTGTTTTCTTGATTTCTTACTGGGTTATTTCTCTTAACCAATATTCTTTTGCTTTTGGGCATGTCCACCAAGTATGATAATAGGTACCTATTTCTATTTTGCATTTCCAACAATTAGGTGACTTCGTTTGAAACACTTTTGCAATTCTATTTGGCGGCAAGTGCCATCTATAAAACATCTTAATTTGATTTTCTTTAAAGGAAGTTGACTTTGTTATTTTCCAATTATACATCCATACGTTTTCCCGGGTATTTAAGTCTATCTCTTTATTTAAATTTCTACACCAACTAATCATGTTGTCCTTTATTGTCCATTCTATATTTTTGCAATTAATTAAGAATGTATATGTTTTTCCAATCAGTTTTCTTTGATTTGTTGTTTGGCCACCTTATAATGGGTGGACCTCAATTCTCAGAATTTCCCTGGTCAGCCATACGTGGTGGGGTCCTTGGTGCGACCTCTGAGCTTGATGGTTTTCTTTGGAGACCTTTCATGACCCAACTAGGTAATACCATCTGGGCTAGAAAGGAGTGGGGATTTCTAAGTGGCTTGCCCTGTCAATATTGGTAAACAGCAAGGCCACCACTTGAATAGGCTGTTGTCTATTGTTAGCTGAGTTACTGGTGGCAAGCTACTGTATATAAAACAGAAAGGAAACTCCACACTCCTTCTAGCACTGATGATGTTACCAGCCATAGGTGGGCAATGAAATGTCTGTAAGAAAACGAGAGGGGGGGAGGGAGAGAGGGAAAGAGAGAGAGAGAGGTTGTTAGGACTCTGTCCATAACTGTTGGGCTGGCAATATATTAGCTGCAGGTGTTATAGACTGCCACAAGAGGGAGCTAGAGTTTAGAGCTTATTTCTCTGAGTCCCCCTCTCTGTTTCTCTTTGTCTGGCTACTCACTGTTAATTGCTATTCGCCTGTAATGTATCCTCTGCATTTTTCTCTGTATTGTAGTCATGTATTATAGCTAAAATGTGTTTAGGCTCGATATATATTTGTTTGCTGATTATGACAAAGACAGCTGGTAAGAAAGACTATGTACTTGGTAATTTTTGGGTTGCTATTCGGACATTATGTGTTTGATTTTAGACTGTTCATCTGAATATGTTATTTCTCCAAGTAAACTTTAATTCAAGTTAGTATATCTGTGTGTGGCTGAGTAGTTATTCACAACTAATCTCAGTCTAAACGTTTCTGTGTGTGCATGACCTTGTTAAACAAGGATTACTCTGCTCATACATTAACAGAGAAAGAGAGAGATTAAGATAGAAAAAATAGATAGGTAGGTAGATAGACTACCTATCTATCTACCTATCTCTCTCTCTCTGACTACCTACATCTGTCTGTCTGTCTGTCTGTCTGTCTGTCTATCTATCTACCTACCTATCTCTCTCTTTCTCTCTCTTCCTACCTATCTCTAACTTTCTATTTATCCATCCATCCATCCATCCATCCATCCATCCATCCATCCATCCATCTATCTATCTATCTATCTATCTATCTATCTATCTATCTTCCTATCTATCTTCCTATCTACATACCTCTCTCTCTCTCTTTCTTTCTCTCTCCCTACCTACTTACCCCTTCTCTCTCCATACCTCTATCTATCTGTCTGTCTGTCTGTCTGTCTATCTGTCTATCTGTCTATCTAACCCCCCCTCCCTCTTTCCCCCTACCTATCTCTAGGTAGGGTCTTATTTTGGGGAAAACATGGTAGCTTGGTAATGAAACATCCAAAACCACCAAGCTCAGAAAGCACTAAGGGCCAGACACTGCTTTTTCTCCTTCACTTCCTCCACTAACCCCACTCCCTCGTATTCCCTGATCATGTTCCCTAGTTGGGTCATGAAATATCCACAAGAAAACCACCAGGGTCAGAGCGCTCCAAGCAACCCCATGGTTCAACCGTGAGCGAACAAATACCTCTTGTGTTGGCTCAGTGTGTTGGGTAACTCCAATTTTATTGCTCCTTTTTCTAGCCAAGCTGGCGACTTCTGTGGAGGGCTTCGAAATCAGCACGGTGGAGCAGCAGAAGGAGCAGAAAAGTTATTTTGTACGCCTGGGGTCCTTGTCCAGCAAAATTCGTCACCGGGCTTTCCAACACTCTCTGCTCAAGCTGAAAAAGGCCAAGCAGGGCACCCAAGATTCCCTGTCCCAGCTGCACCAGACCATTGAACTGGTAAGCAGAAACGGATACGGAATGAAAGTGGTAGTGGCACAACGGCGCCCTGGTGGCACGCTGGTCGGGAGGCGGTATTGCAGGCCAACTCTGCCCCCTGCCAGAATTTCGATCGTGACCAGCTCAAGTATTGAGCCTTCCATCCTTACAAGATTGGTAAAATGGGGAGTCAGATAGTTGGAGGGCATATGCTGACTCTGTAAACTACATAGAATAGAATAGAATAGAATAGAATAGAATAGAATAGAATAGACAAGGGGACACAATCTGAAGTTAGTTGGGGGAAAGATCAAAAGCAACATGAGAAAATATTATTTTACTGAAAGAGTAGTAGATGTTTGGAACAAACTTCCAGCAGACATGGTTGGTAAATCCACAGGAACTGAATTTAAACATGCCTGGGATAAACATATATCCATCCTAAGATAAAAATACAGGAAATAGTATAAGGGCAGACTAGATGGACCAGGAGGTCTTTTTCTGCCATCAGACTTCTATGTTTCTATGAATCGAATAGAATAGAATAGAATAGAATAGAATAGAGTAGGGGAGGGGAGGGGAGAAGAGAAGAGAAGAAGAGAATTTTCATTGGCTGAGGCAACCGCAGGCTGCCAGTCCTTCACTGTTTCCAGGATAGCCCCACAGGCCAGATCTAAACTTAGAACCCGATTACCTTCAAGTCTGTCTCCTGCCTCATGTACCCCAGTGGCCGGTTAAGTCCCAAGAGTTGACCTTCTCCAGGTCCCATCGGCCAGACAAGGTTGGCCGGTGGGGTCTAGGGGAAGAGCCTTCTCTGTGGTGGCCCCGCCCCTCTGGAACAAACTCCCTCCGGAGATACGTACTGCCTCCTCCCTCCTGGTATTTTGTAAAAGCTCTGAAGACCCAACTCTGCTGGTGGGCATGGGGGCCATGAGTGACGAGATTCTCGCCAGCCGATATTATGAATGAATGTGCATGACTGTGCCTGAGGACAACATAGAAGTCTAATAAATAAATGAATAAGCACGCCATGGGCCTTGAGTTTGACACTCGTGGTTCAGACTCTTTCGGGTTCCGGTTCGGCTGTTTATTTTTTCTCCCCTCGGTTTTTTTCCCCCGGAGCTGCTGACTCAGCCCTTCCCTCTGTCTCTTCTCAGATGGAGCACGTCAAACAGGGGGTCGACCAGAAAATTCAAAGTGGCCAGGAAAAGCTCCACCAGATGTGGCTGCAGTTGTACAAGAAACAGGCTCCTGAGGTGACCGAGAAGGATGCCCCCAAGCCACAGGTACAGAATAACAGAGTTGGGACCTCGAAGGTTGTCTAGTCTAGCCCACGGCCTTCTCCGGGTCCCATCAGCTAAACAGTGTCGGTTGGCGAGGGCATGAGGGACGGCCTTCTCTGTGGTGGCTCCAGTTCTCTGGAACCAGCTGCCTCCTGAGATCCGTACTGCCCCCACCCTACTGGCCTTCCAGAAAGCTGTAAAAACCTGGTTTTTCTGCCAGGCGTGGGGCCTTTGATCAGATGATGCGTCATCTACCACATTTTCGGAGTATAAGACACACCATTGGCTGAACCTTCAGGTGCGTCTTATACTCTGAATGTAGCTTTTTTCAAAGCTTTTTCCCCTAACGATCTTCCCAGCTCTTACCTTGCAGGTTCCTTCATTGTTACTGCCTGCAAAGAATGTTTTCCAAGCTCTGAGTCTTTGCAGAGCTTTTTTCATTACACTAACTTGCTCCAAGTAAGTTTCTTTCCAGCCCTAACCAGGTGCTAACAATGTTCCCAGCTGTTACTGGCTTGCAAGGTCTTTTATTGTTATTCTCTGCAAAGAATGTTTTCCAAGCCCTAAGACTTTGCAGGTTTTTTTTCATTGTTCTACTTGCTCAGCATTTTTCTTTCCAGACCTAACCAGGTTCTAACTATTATTATTATTATTATTATTATTATTATTATTATTATTATTGTTATTATTATTATTTAGATTTGTATGCCGCCCCTCTCCGAAGACTCGGGGCGGCTCACAACAGTAATACAAAAACAATATAACAGTGAGACAAATCTAATATTAAAATAAAACATATCTAAAACCCCAACAATTTAAAACCATACAACGCATACATACCAAACATAAAATGTAAAAGCCTGGGGCAGGATGTCTCAGTTCCCCCATGCCTGCCGATAAAGGTGGGTCTTGAGTAATTTGCAAAAGACAAGGAGGGTGGGGGCCGTTCTAATCTCCGGGGGGAGTTGATTCCAGAGGGCCGGAGCCGCCACAGAAAAGGCTCTTCCCCTGGGGCCCGCCAAATGACATTGTTTGGACGACAGGACAATGTTCCCAGCTCTTACTGGTTTGCAAGCTCTTTCATTGTTACTCTCTCCAAATAAGATTTTTTTTAAAGCTCTAACCAGGGGACAAAATAATGTGCTGAAACTGACCAGACTAAGGACACTAGCCAGATGAATACCTAGTAAGCAGATTATTTTCCCTAAGGACTAAGCATCCTTAGTCTAGTCAGCTTCCGCACATTATTTTATCCCCTAGTTAGGGCTTTAAAAAAAACCTTATTTGGAGAGAGTAAGAATGAAAGAGCTTGCAAGCTGGTAAGAGCTGGGAACATCATGAGCCCCTGGAAAGAAACATTTATCGCAAGTAGAGCAATGAAAAAAAACCCTGCAAAGATTTAGAGATTGGAAAACATTCTTTACATAGAGTAACAATGAAAGAACTTGCAAGTAAATAAGTAATTGTTCTGCCGCACGAATCCCAGTCACCGGTTAGGTCCCACAGAGTTGGCCTTCTCCGGGTCCCGTCGACTAAGCAATGTCATTTGGCGGGGCCCAGGAGAAGAGCCTTCTCTGTGGTGGCCCCGACCCTCTGGAACCAGCTCCCCCCAGATATCAGAGTTGCCCCCACCCTCCTTGCCTTTCACAAGCTCCTTAAAACCCACCTCTGTCGTCAGGCACGGGGGAATTGAAATTTCTCTTCCCCCTAGGCTTATAGAATTTATACATGGTATACTTGTATGTATGAGTGGTTTTTTAAATTGGGTTTGTTTAGATTGTTTTTAATATTAGATTTGTTTATGTTGTCTTTTTATATTGTTGTTAGCCGCCCCGAGTCTTCGGAGAGGGGCGGCATACAAATCTAATAAATATTAATAATAATAATAATAATAATAATAATAATAATAATAATAATAATAATTGTTTGCACCTGGTTAGGGCTGGAAAGAAACATTTGGAGCAAATTAGACCAATGGGGAAAAAAATCCTGCAAAGACTTAAGGCTTGGAAAACATTATTTGCAGAGAGTAATAATGAAAAAGCTTGCAAAGTAAGAGCTGGGAAGATCGTTAACAACTAATTATGGCTGGGGGGAAAAGCTACATTCAGAGTATAAGATGCACCTAAATTAACAGCCTCTTTTAGGGAGGAAAAAGGTGCATCTTATACTCCGAAAAATACGGTATTAGTAGTTTTAATAGTAGTAAACAACTTGGGTTTAAACAGTTTGTGTGTGCATATTTCTGGGTGGGCTCGGCGCTGGAGCAGAACATAACTAACCTGACTCTCGCTTGGATCCTCATTGCAGGAGATCGAGACCCAAGCTCTGGAGGTCTCGCGCGGCCTCACCCAACAGTTGCAGTCGGCTACAACAACGCTGCTCTCCAACCTCCAAGGTCTACCAGCCGGCCTTCAAGAGAAAGCGGGTCAGGTCCGCCAGAGCGTCGATGAGCTGCGCACCTCCTTTATGACCGCTGGATCTTTCCAGGATCTGTCGGGATCCATCCTAGCTCAGAGTCGGGAAAAAGTCACCAAGGCCCGTCAGTTGACGGACGAGCTGATGGACCACGTGGTCCAAAATGTCCCTCTTACTTGGCTTGTAGGCCCTTTCTCAGCCTCGGGCAAGCCAGAGGAAGAGCAAATAGAAATGAAATAGCATTTCAAGGATGGGAGCAATTCAGAATATTGTTAAGTACAAAGGAGAGGGTTTTTTGGGGTGCAGAAAAGAGGAGAATTAAGCATGGCTGCAAATAGTTTAAATAAATATAGAATTCTTGGTGCAAAAGATTGCTGGACCATGCATAGCCAAGAGGGTTGGGGTTTTTTTTTGATGGTCCAGCTGTGCTTTGGTTTTTCTAACATGATCCAGTGAAATTTTGGGCCAAGGGGCTTATTTCACCCAATTTAACACGGCCTGATTTAGTACTGTAAGTTGGCAATTGGAGAGGCATTTTTTCTCACCTCTAAAAGCATTTTTTTTTTTACTTTGCAGGATTAGGAGAATAGAATCCACTTGAAATAGATAGAGCCAAAATTAAGAAGCAGTTATCTGTATTTTTCATCAGCACCCAAAGAAAAAAGAAAAAAATTAAGTTGCAGGGAATTTATTCCCGCAAGCTACAAAGAATTATTCAGTTTGGTACAAAATGCAGCGAAGCAATGGGGAAGATAACCAATTACACACAACCAGTGCCTTTTTCTTCTGAATTTTTCCTTCCCCATGATAATTCTCTGGCTTCATTGGTCTTTCCTACCCCCCCCCTTCCCTTTCTTTCAGCTGAGGGCAAATAGTGACAGAACTGAATAAAACCTAAAATTGCCAGAAATGCAAAGTGGGATAAAGGGATGGACACATAGGTGAGGAAATCATTTGGGTGCTTTATTTTTATTCCTGCATTCCAGTCGTCTTTATTCAGGCTTTCTTCGGTGCCTATAGATTTAAGGTGAGAGGAAGAAAAAATTGAGTTTAAACATCTTTGTCAAGTTTCTTCTGTATTTGCAAGTGAAGTTATTTAGGGCAGTGTAGCATCCCTTGGTTAAAGTTCCTGTTGTTTACCATCATGAGTCTCGAAAGTTGGCCACTTTTAAGACTTGTGGACTTCAACTCCCAGAATTCCCCAGCCGGCTGGCTGGGGAATTCTGGGAGTTGAAGTCCACAAGTCTTAAAAGTTGCCAACTTTCAAGACCCCCTGATTTACAGGATGGAATCAACTCTTTATCTTGGTGGGATGATCAAACTTGCTCTGTTTTCAGCTCCTCGCTTGTAATGACTTTCTCAAGTTTTCCAAGTGCTCTTTCGATGTTCTGCAAACCGATTTTCCCTCCATGCTGTCCATTGTCAATGTACAACCCGTGCCTTAACTCACAAAATAAAACTTAATATCACATTGCATTAAAAACTTGGAGATTTTTGTTTTAATGTTTTCCGAGGGCAGAAGATGGGGGAGAGAAGAAGTCATCCAATTGTCCCAGTTGATATGCTCCATTTGCTAGGACGAGGTGGCTTTGGCTAATCAGAATCAGAAAGGGGAACATGAGGACTAGAAGCTTTAAAAATGGCTGTAGCCTTCTGTGCATGTAGCCCAGTGCTTCTCAATTATTTTCTCAATTACGGTCCCACGTAGGAAAAAGTAAACATTTTGGGTGTCTCCATCTCTCTGATCTGGGTACCTCTACTTAAGAACTTAATTCGTTCCATGACCAGGTTCTTAAGTAGAAAGGTTTGTAAGTACTGTAGAAGCAATTTTTCCCATAGGAATCAATGTAAAAGCAAATAATGCGTGCAAACCCATTAGGAAAGAAATAAAAGCTCGGAATTTGGGTGGGAGGAGGAGGAGGAGGAAGAAGAGGAGGAGGACAATCACTGCCCAGAGCGAAGGGAGCATTTCTTTTCTCTGGGCCCTGGCAGAGGTTTATTCCCTCTCCAAGCATCCAGAGAAAGGAAAATTCTTTGTTCGCTCTGGACTGCCAAAGCCTCCTTAAGCACCACCGAAAGGCTCCTCTGGCAGCCCAGAAAAGCCCGAGATGGCCGGGATTAAAAGGGGAATGGCAGGAAACTGACCGGGCCTTCATGCCGCTCTCAAATTTCCTGGGAAATTTTTCCGGGCTTGGGTTCTTAAGTAGAAAATAGTTCTTAAGAAGAGGCAAAATAATCTTGAACACCCGGTTCTTATCTAGAAAGGTTCTTAAGTAGAGGTAACACCGAGTCTGCGGAGAGGGGCGGCATACAAATCTAAATAAACATAAACAAACATAAACATAAACCGTACTATCTTATTTTTGAATTTTCTTGTATCATACACACACGGGTTCAATTCCCATTGCAGCAAACATAAATACAACCAAAAAATTATCGCTCACCCTGTAAATTCCAAGCATAGCCTGGGATTCTCACTCCAAAAAACCCCATCTCTCTTTCACAGCTAAGACAAACTCCCTCCAGTTGGGGAGGTGACAGGGACTCCAAGTCCCACCCTCCCCACCCAGCTGTGGATACCGGGCATCGTAGCGCCCACCCAGACGGCAGGCAGCAAAAGCTGGCCCTGTTACCTGGTCTGTGACATCACACATTACATCACAAGGGCTGCTTGGAATGATGGGAAAATCTTCAGCTTTGGCCCGCCACCCATGGGATGGTGGCTGGCCTGGGTGGGGAAACCAAGATGCCCTGAATTTCAGCTGTTCGCAAGCCAAGATCATGGCAGAATGTGAGTGGCAACGCCAAGCGGTCAGCTGTGCCAGGGAGGAGCCAGGAATGGATCTTGCTTGGGAATTTTGGAGGCCTCGTGGTCAATTTAAAGCAGTTCCTGTGCCACTTCCGGAGCCTCCTAAGCAGTAATAGGCAGCCAAAATTTTTACTGCCACACTGTGGGTGTGGCTTATTTGTGGGTGTGGCTTGATGGTCATGTGACTGGGTAGGAGTGGCTTACTGGCCTTGTGACCAGGTGGGAGTGGCTTGAACGATCACCATTGTTCAAGTGAACTGTTAAGTCCTCGACTAACAACGTCACCAGTGTCGCTCTCTGGCGTGACAGTTTGCTTTGCGTTTCGCGCGCTCTCCTTCCTGGGTCGCCCTTTGCCTCAGGCTGGGTAGCTGGGTGAACAGGTGCCGATCAGCTGTTGAGAAAAGAGGTGGGAGGAAAAGGGCCCCCTGCCACTCCTGCCGGTGCTAGTCTCCCTGCCACTTTCCGAGGAAGAGGAGGAGGATGGGAGAGGGGGGGATAGTCAGCTGGAGCTGGGCACACAGCTTCATTTCCGCCGGTGGAACTGCGTACCACCCCGTCCCCCTGCTGCCCACCCCTGCTTCTAAGGTGCTGGAGAGAAGGAAGGAAATACCCCAATTCTATACGTCCTCCAGCTTTTGTTTCTGTCTGGGTGACTACATGTGATGGCAAACCTCTTTTTTTGCTCGAGTGCCAAAAGGGTGCGCGTGCCTGCAATAACACATACATGCATGCCCTCCCCCGTGCATGCATGCACAACCTCTCCTGTGATTCCCCCCCTGCGTGTACACACAGACTTCACTTAAGCCTCCGGAGCCTATGGATGGCAAAAAATGGGCCCAACGGGCCTACCGGAAGTTTGTTTCTGAACTTTTGATAGGCCTGTTGTTCCGTTTTTTGCCTTCCCCAGGCTTCAGGAGGCTTTCCTGAAGCCTGGAAAAGGCAAAAATGAGTCCCCCCTGCCCTCTGGAAGGCCGAAAATCAGCTAGCAAGTGTGAGCGTATGTGCTGGAAATGACTTAGTGTAACACTTTGCGTGGCTTCAGATATGTTCCGTGTGTAAGGTGAACAGACGTCCCTGGTTTGGTGGGACAGTCCCGCTGTTAAATAATTTGTCCTGCATCCTGCAGGGTTTTTAAAAAGTCCCGATTTTCCTTTCTCTGGACTGCCCAGAGTGAATAAAGTGTTTCCTTTTTCTGGGCGCTGGGAGAAGCTTCTTCCTACCGGCGCCCAGAGAAAGGAAATGCTTTATTCTCTCTGGGCAGTCCAGAGCGAATTAAGTCCAGGCTATGGGCTGTTTTGCGCATGCCCAACAGAGAGGGGGAGAGAGAGAGAGAGATTGGAGGGTTTCTACTGCAATAAAAGGCCCCGGACTGGGAAACAATATACAAAAACAAATGCTGAGATAATTTTTTTCAAGATTTTTCAGTCGTCCATCTTCTTTCCCCCCCCCCCTCAATGGTGTCCTGCTTTACCGAAGTTATAATCTGGTCACCTTATCCATGTGCCACCTGTGCCATAGGTTCGCCATTATGGACATAGACCATGCCTGCTGCCCTTTGGCCAGGGATATTATTTGCAGTTAACCTTGAGCCATGGAAGAACATATTTGCTTCTCAGGACAGAACTGTCAGGTCCTTGGTGCTCTCTGACCCAGCTTTGTAATGAAATTTAATTTAATTTAATTTATTGTATTTCTACGCCACCCAATTCCCAAAGGTAACATCATCAGTGTTAGAAGGGAGTAGAGTTTGTGAAGAGGAGGAAGATTGTGGGCTCCTTGGTGCTCCCTGAGTTTGTTGGTTTTGCCGTAGACATTTCATGGTCCAACTGAGTAACATCATCAATGCTAGAAGGGAGCATGAGGTTTGCTCCCTGTTTATATACAGTAGCTTGGCCTGGGCTAGATTATTATTAGAGTTGGAAAGGACCTTGTAATCTGTACTTAAACCATCCCATTCTAAGTTTGGAACCATGAGGACTAGTGTTCTGTTGTCTTTAAATGACAGAGGAAGGGCATGGGCTGAAACGTCACAACCCACTCTTAAAACCACCCACCCCTGAGGTTTCCCCCCCAAACAACAAGCTGGCTTGTGGCAAGTCCTTATCATATAAAATCCTGCATTGCGTTTAGGAAACTGTAGAGGTGGAGCTCTCTCCTCACAATCAGGAGGCTGTGAGTTCGATCCTAGGTAGAGGCAGATATTTCTCTCTCTGAGCACAGTGAGAATATGTCTGCTGGGGGGGGGGGGAACTCCACATTGGCGACAGGAAGGGCATCCGGCTAGTAAATACTCAATTGCCAGATTCTACCCCACGAGGAGTTACGGGGTCATTAAAATATGATAATGGTGATTGTGTTTGTGTCACTATGGTTTCAAAAGAACCAGAAAGTTTGAAATAGAGGGCCGAAATTATAGAATGGAAGAATTTTGTCCTAAACTCTGGAACGGAAGGTTAAACTGAGAGCCAGGATCTGAAGTGTGTGACCAATGCCGCGGTGCCATGGAGTTTCCCTTCGTTCGTAGGGGAATTCCGATATCTACTCTCTTTGGAGACCTGGTCATTCAGAACCTGGGCAGAACCAACATGTAAGGGTGGGGGAAAAGAGGAACACCTGCTGGTGGGCTGGGGGAGACAGCAAATCTCTCCTGGGAGCCAGTCAGCCTCTTTGGACAGCAGCAACCGAAGACGAGTTTTAAATGTTGTCCCACCTGCGGCGGTCACTTTGAAAAGATTGTATTGTGAGATTGGAGACATCTGGGAAAGACAAACTAAAGCCAAGTGCTGGATAGGTGAAGAAACTGAGGCGGGTGAATGACATTGCCAAAAGAAAAGTTAAAAGAAGCATTTTAATATTTTAAGGGGAACAAAAAGACCGGAAATTAAGGAGCGGCTGCCTTGCATGTGGATACAAGGGAGTTACAAGATTAAAGGGATCTACAACTAAAGCCCAATTGCTAAAGATTTGGAACTGTGTTTTAAAAGATTTGGAGGAATCGTAAGAAATATGGATGATAAAATTTGGAGGAAATAACTTGAAAAGTGGACTTGATTTTAAAAAAACAATGGAAAAATTAAAACAGGAAAGTTAAAGCTGGGAGGTCAGAGCAGAAGATACCATCTGGTGGTCGGAGGAATTACTGCAATGGTTGAATATTTTTATGGACACTTCTTAGCTGCTGATCTTGAAAAATTTGAAAGCGGAGAAAATTTAAAAAACAGATTTAAATTTGTTATTGTTTGAAAGAAAATGTTTGGTCTGTTTTGGATAAGAATGAACTTGAATAGATATCAACAACAAAAGGAACAGAAGGACTTGGATTTTTAACTATGAAAAAGAAAATCTACAAATTATTAAAGGCATTTTTGTTAGCAGCTGTCCAGATTGTGAAAACTTAGTGATTTATGACTTGGAGACATGGAGACAAGTAACTATTAAGGACTGGTGACATCTCTGAGTGAAATTTGAAATTGGACTGATTCTGCTAAAATTAAAAATCTTTTTTTTTTAATTTGAGAACGGTGATTTTAAAGTCATGGAGGAAATTGATTATGCAGAGTTGGTTGAACTTTTAATGGTTTCAGATGATCTTTTGGAATTGAAGTACACGAGAAAGGAAAAAATGAAGCACTTGTACAAAAATTGGAGAAGATAACAGAAGAAGAAGACTAATGAAAATGATGATGAAAGGGAAAGATTATTGATAATGAAATATTGACTAATGACTATGCTGATGAATATATTGCAACTTATAATGATTCCACTGGGGTTTTCAGTGATAAAAGAGAAAATGATACTAAAAATGATTATGTCCAGATTGATGATGATGATTTTGAGATGTATACAGTTACAAAAGGTATGGAAAAATTAGATATATACAGAAAATAGACTTAAGAAGGAGAAAAAGAGTGTGGGGAAAGATAGGTTTTTGGTATAAAGGTAAAAGAAAGAATAGGAAGAAGTTATGGAAATGGAGATGGAGACTATTTATTTTATTTATTTATTTATTACTTAGATTTGTATGCCGCCCCTCTCCGAAGACCTATATATATATGGTTGAGAAATTAAAAAGGAAGTAGATTAGAGGTGTTGGATGATATAGAAAGGGTTTTTTTTCCTTTCTTTTCTTTGTTCTTCCTTTTATATAATCACTATCCTAGAGTTAATTGTGATAAGAATATTAACTTTAGAATTCGATATACATAATTAATATATAACAGTGAAGAGTTTTCTTTTCTGTTTATTCAAAACAGAGTTTTCTGTTCTGTGCTTTGCTGTTTTCTGTTCGGTTGATATTACACATTAGATGGATGAATTGATAACGGTGATAGGCTAATTTTTTGATTTCATACAATTAATTAACAGTTTTGAAAGTGGACAACTAAAAATTAGAGAGAGTAGAAATAGATCAAAAGAAAAAAAGATGAGACAATATATATATATAAATAAAGTACTGTAGTTGAATTAAAAGGAAATGGATGAGGAGTGTTGGAATTTATTTTATTTATTTATTATTTAGATTTGTATGCTGCCCCTCTCCGCAGACTCGAATGCTATAGAGAGGGGTTTTTTCTTCTTTTTGTTTTCCCCTTCATTACAATTACTATCCTAGACTTAATGGTGACAAGCATGTTAATTGTTTAGAATTTGATACATATAATTAATATAAGTATTTCACTAAGAGTGAAGAATTTCCTGTTCTGTTTATGCAGGTTGATATCGTACATTAGATGGATGAATTGATAATGGTGATAGACTAATTTTTTCATTCAATATAATTAATTATCAGTATAAATGTGGAAAACTAAATTTTATGTATGAGATTGGTTTGGATGTATTTGAAAAATCCATTATGTTGAGACTTGAAGAATTAAATGATTTGGAGTAATGTAGATAAAATAATGAAGACTAATATGAGAAGCACTATAACAGCTTAAGAAAATTATACAAATGAGTATTGATTTTTATGGGGAATTTGGTTATGACAAAATACTGTAGGGGGTAAGAAAAATTAATGATGAATAAAAAGATTAAGAAAGATGAGGAAGCAATGTGGCTTAAAATTAAAAAGCAAAATAAAGAATTACTATCTGTTCCGTCTGGGTGCCCCCAGACTTCAACACCAACTGGAAAAAGCAGCCAGACACGCTGGTAAAATCAAAAGCACTTTACAGTTTGAAAAATAAACATAGAGAAAAACCTGTTCTTCCCAACAGGCAGGCTATGAGACCACAGCAGAGTCCTGATGGCCAGACAATACAGCAGACTTCTTGCGGGCACACCCACCACTGTAGAGAATAAGACCCACACCTTTTCCCCCCAAGGTTTCAGTATTCAAAGTCACAAACCAGAATTCCAAGACGCCAAAGATCACAGCCAGGTCCCAGGACTCCCAAAGATAATACTCCACAAGCCAGGAAGGGTGGGTCTGCCTTTTCAGCCTTTCCAGAGAGCACCACACCCAAACCCAGCTGTCACCTCTTTAGTGCTGAAAGTACCTGGCTAATTGTCCCCTTCGTTGTGTTGCTCTTCTCTGCCGGAGATCGATTATTGCTTGTGCATTTTCATCTAAGGAATCCAGGCTGCTTGCTGGGGAGAGCTCCCTCTCGGGGGACTCTAGCTGTCCTCCCTCTCCCTCAGCCTGAGATTCCTCCTCCCCGTCTGCCTGAACCTCCTGTTCCTCATCCTCCCCCTCTGAGCAGGAAGCCGGCAGAGGATCAGCCGTTCCCTGAGGGGCCTCAGACGGAATCACAACACTATCTTGGTAAATTAAGCTAATAGCAGTCAATTTGGGGGAGGGCAGGAGTCTTTTTTAAAAAATTAATTGGTAGAGATCCCAGAAGACAAACTTAGATTTTTTTTCTTTTCTTTTTTTTTTAGAAACATTACTATGTTAGTAAAATATACCTGGAATAAAGTGTTATATTTAAAGAATTTATGAATGATTGATTAAAATGTATAACTTTGTATTTCATTGTAACATTGTAATATTTGAAGGTATATTGATTTATGTATGGAGTGATGGAGAAAAAAATAAAAAACTCTTTGCAAAAAAACCCCAGGAGAGCCGGGATCTATACATTTTTGTACTCAATTAAACAGATTGAAATATTTTCTTTAATTTAGTTTGGAGCACGCAAGAATATAAGATGATTGCAGGTTCCTCGGCTCCTATGTCACAAACTCTGTACTTGCGGGAGGAGAAAACGGTATTGTCTATCTGTTTCCTTTGGGTTCAATAATTGGCGGGAAAGCGTATATATTTATTTATTGCTTTATTATTAATTTATATGGCTCCCATCCAGGCGGGGGTTCCTACTTATCGCACGCGTCCTAGTGCTTCTTGAGACTCTTGCAGAAGGCGAGGAGGGTGGCATAGTGTGGATCTCCGGGTGGAGTTGATTCCAGAGGGCCGGGGCCCGCACAGGAAAGGCTCTTCCTCTAGGCCCCGCCAAGCGATGTTGTCTAGTTGACAGGACCTGGAAAAGGCTGACTCTGACCGGTCACTGGGACATGTGGCAAAATGTGGCCCTTGTGCCAGGGATCAGCTCTCCAACTCCACCAGCCTCCCTCTCCTCCAGCCAGCCCCATGCATTCACATCACGCTGGGGGTTACAATCAGGCCCCCACCTGCTTCTGTAAGTCCACTCAGTGGGGGGGGGTGCACCGGCCTTCACCCCCGGCGATCTTACTCTAACTAACCAGTCAGTCATCCCAAGTACTGCTTCATCTCACCCATTCCTACATATTTACATTCATATTCACATGATTCTGGGATGGTTGGAAGGAAGGAAGGAAGGAAGGAAGGAGGGAGGGAGGGAGGGAGGGAAGGAAGGAAGATAGGAAGGTAGAAAGGAAGGAAGGAAGGATGGAAGGAAAGTAGGAAGGAAGGAAGGTAGAAAGGAAGGAAGGTAGGAAGGAAGGAAGGTAGAAAGGAAAGTAGGAAGGAAGGAAAGTAGGAAGGAAGGAAAGTAGGAAGGAAGGAAAATAGGAAGGAAGGAGGGAGGGAGGGAGGGAGGAAGGGGCATAGTGGCACAGTGGTTGGCATACAATATTGAAGGCTAACTCCGCACATTGCCAAGATTTCGATCCTGACCAGCTCCAGGTTGACTCGAATAGAATAGAATAGAACAGAATATTGGAATGAAGAATAGAATAGAATAGAATAGAATTCTTTATTGATCAGGTATGACTGGACACACAAGGAATTTGTGTTTGGTGTATATGCTCTCAGTGTACATAAGGAGAATGCAATACATTCATCAAGAATAAAAAGATACAATACTTAGTGACAGTCAAAGTGACTAGTAAGCTATCAAGGTTATTAATAAGTGCTATTCAGAGATGGGTTCTATAAAATCGGTAGCGGGAATTTCCCCCTGCTCACCGAACCAACAGCCGTGGCCCTGAACTCGCTCTCTCGGTGGCACTGTAGGCAGCACCATCTGGCTTTTTGCTTCTGTCCCCACACAGAAGCTGGGTTTTAAGCACTGTGCATGCCCGTGTGCAAAGTGCCCACGTGGTGCAAGCAAACCGGCAGCAAGGTAAGTTAGAATGCACCCCTGGAGCTATTGCAACACCTTTCTCAACACATGGAGCCAAGGATCAATTTGAATGAGAAGTTTAAGCCGTGGCAGGTCCGACGGCATGCTTCCAAGGTGCCTTCAAGTGGGCAGGACTTTAGGGAAGTGGTGTGAATCTGGTGGGATTTAATAGGACGGGCAGATAATTCTTAAGGAGATTAACCTAGTCCTTGCCATGTAAAATGTACAAACAATAGTTTCCCCTGTCCAGTTGTGCGTGCCTAGGAACAACTTGCCACAACTCTTATTGTAATCTTATACAGTGGTACCTCTACTTACGAACTTAATTCGTTCCGTGACCAAGTTCTTAAGTAGAAAGGTTTGTAAGAAGAAGCAATTTTTCCCATAGGAATCAATGTAAAAGCAAATAATGCATGCAATTGGGGAAACCACAGGGAGGGTGGGGGCCCTGTTTCCTCCCAGGAGATTCCTAGAGAGGCCCCATGGAGGCTTCTCCCTGCCTTTTCAGGCCCTGTTTCCTCCCAGGAGATTCCTAGAGAGGTCCCACAGAGGCTTCTCCCTGCCTTTTCCGGCCCTGTTTCCTCCCAGGAGATTCCTACAGAGGCCCCACGGAGGCTTCTCCCTGCCATTTCTGGTTACAGTTTCGGAGGCTTGGGTTTGTAAGTGGAAAACGGTTCTTGAGAAGAGGCAAAAAAATCTTGAACACCCGGTTCTTATCTAGAAAAGTTTGTAAGTAAAGGCATTTGTAGGTAGAGGCACCACTGTATATGCTTGACAAAAATAAATTTAAAAAATAAAATAAAAATAAACTCATCACCGTTAACTTGCCACACCTAACTCGTAATGGGATAACTCACTGAATATTGAATATCGAAGAAAGATTTGTATGCCACTCCGAGTCTTCGGAGAAGGGCGGCATACAAATCTAATTAATAATAATAATAATAATAATAATAATAATAATAATAATAATAGTAATAATAATAATGATGATGATGATGATGATAATAATAATAATAATAATAACAATAAATGTTGGAATAGAATCACAAAAGAAAGAACGCCAAAGCAGGGATAAAACGAAAGGCGAGTGACAAAGTATCAAAATAACTTTTTCATTACTTTAAATAATTAAACAGCATTGTTGAATTGTCGCATCCCTTCAGATCGCCATAACTAAAATCCCGAGCCAGTCCAAGAGTCTCAACGCCAACTCTGACCGAGTCTTAGATGACCGACAATCCGGCATTGACCTCAGGATGGAAACGATCTCCACCTTTTCAGATCCATCACCTCGTTCCAAGAGTCCCTGTGAGTATCGGCCAAGTTGAGGGGGAAAGTGTGGGGCGTGAGCTATGATAGCGGTGGTGACGAAGGTAGGGAATGAGCAGCTGTAGCAGTTGGGAAGTTGGGGGTAGATTTTAGAACTGGGTCTTTTCTCTGGGTTGGGAAGGTTCATTTGAAGTTCACCTCCGCAGCCCGGAAACCCAAGGACCTGTGCAAGCATAACCATCTCAGCTTCAGAGATTTGGACGAGGTGAAAGAATTGGAGGAGGAAGACGACTTGTTCCCATTATCTCAACCCATCGTGGAAGAGATTATTGTGCCTCAAAAGGTCTCCATTTTTATTTGTTTTCTATAAACACCGCTATTCTCTGTTTCTTTTCCGTTCAACAACATCCTTTCAATTTACTTTTACATATCATTTTTGCATCCAGGCTATTTGGACTGATATTATTATTATTATTATTATTATTATTATTATTATTATTATTTATTGGATTTGTATGCCGCCCCTCTCTGTAGACTCGTAGATTGAGAGCAATAGGAATAGAATTTAGACTTATATACCGCTTCACAGTGCTTTACAGCCCTGTCTAAGCAGTTTACAGAGAGCAAGCATATTGCCCCCAACAATCTGGGTCCTCATTTGACCCACCTCGGAAGGATGGAAGGCTGAGTCAACCTTGAGCCTGGTGAGATTTGAACTGCCAAATTGTAGGCAGCCAGCAGTCAGCAGAAGTAGCCCTGTAATACCAGGTTCTAACCACTGTGCCATCAAGGCTCTAATACATGTAGACTTCAAGTTATGACTACAAATGAGAACAGCACTTCCAGCACTAAGTGAGGGGAGCATTAAGTGCGCTGAATTTTATGACCTTCTTTGCCATGGCCGTTAAGGGAGTCCATTTATTTAGTTGTGCGAATGCTTGTCCAATCTCTTTTTGAAAACCAACAGTGATGGGGCATCCAGCCACCCCGAGTCTTCGGAGAGGGGCGGCATACAAATCTAATAAATAATAATAAAATAATAATAATAATAATAATAATAATAATAATAATAATAATAATAATAATAATAATAATAATAATAATAACAACTCAGAACTTCTGGTGGCAAGTTGTTCTGCTGGTTATTTTTTTAAATTTATTTCCAATCTCTTTGTTCCCGTTAAATCAGAAAAAAAATGTCCCAAACTTCAATTCCACTAAACACTCACCAGCACAACTTTTAATCTTCTCCTTTTTCACTCTAGCACTTCACTTTGTTCCTCTTTCCAAGTGACTCCAATCTTTACAACAAATCAATCTTTGCATTCATAGCCGTCATGGCTTAGTCAATTTTTGCAAACCAATTTCCATTGTCGCCGGCTGGTTCTCTGTAAGGGTTTGCTGACCCCAAACAGATTACCGATAATGTTACTCTTCTTCACCACCCTTCCAGGGCAGTTCTGACCTCGTTCCAACTGAACTAGGTCCCTAGGGAACAAGGTTTCAGGTTTCCCCTGCAGAGCGCGGGGAACTTCATGTCACTGTGGCACTTGGCCATGCCCCACTCCAAGTTGTTCTGCTGATTAATTGCCTGCACTGTTAGGAAGTTTCTGCTTAATTCCAGGTTGCATTTCTCCTCCTTTAGTTTCCATCCATTGTTTCTTGTCCTGCCTTCAAAGGCTTTGGAGAATAAGTTGACCCCCTTCTTCTTTGTAGCAGCCACTCAAATATTAGAATCCTCCTATCATTTTCACCACCACCACCACCATCCTTCTTTTCATTAAACCAGGGATACCCAGTTTCTGCCGCCATTCTTCATACCTTTGTAATGTATTTCCCATACAGCTTTCACCCTTCATAAAATACAGTGCCACATGTTTTATTTATATTTATCTCATCTACAAGGAAGGTTAGAAAGCACCTAGCTCTAATGGAGAATGTTCGTGGGGGAAGTTGGTATTACTATCAAGTAGTGGGAAGCCAGTGGGAGAGAACAAACAGTGCCAGTAGTCAGTAGAACATGTACTGGCATTGTGGTTGTTCTGTTGGGCTCTCTGGCAGTCTCCTCCCAAAAATTCACAGGTACAAATTTCAGACACACACACACACATTTGAATATTCAAAACAATGTTCTTTATAATGAAAATTCACTTAAACCAAGCCCTCTTTTGGTATAGCAAAGAGCACTCGTCTCCAAACAAACTGGTAATTTGTACAAGTCCCTTATCAGTCCTGTGATACTTAGCTTGCAGCTGTGAGGCAATTCACAGTCCTTCTTTCACAAAGTGAAACACACTTTGCTCTGGCTTAGTTTCAAAGCGGGGAAAAATCAGCACACAAAAGGTCAAAGTCAGTAAAGCAGTCACGAAAAACAACGATCAGATAATCCTCCACAATGGCCAAACCCACACAGGCTGCTATTTATACCAGCCTCACTAATGACCACAGCCCCACCCAACCACAGGTGGCCTCATTTTCTTTGATAATTATCTCCCAGTTGTTGTTGCCTATGCATCGCTCTCTGCATGCATGGCTGTATCATTAACTCTTGTTCTGAATCCAAGGAGGAGCTAGATAATTGGTCTCCTTCTGAGCTGTCTGCCCCACTCTCCTCCTCCCTGTCACTCATGTCTTCTTGGTCAGAGGATCCTTCATCATCTGATTCCACCGGAGGCAAAACAGGCCTGCAGCATGTGGATGTCTCCCCCACATCCACAGTTCTTGGGGCAGGAGCTGGGCCAGAGCTAACCACTCTAACCATAGTGGTGAAGGTTAGAGATGAGCGTCCTCATTCCATTTCCCTCCAAATGTGAAATGTGCACTGTAATACGTTAATGCTAAGGGCATGAACGCTGCTTCGATGGGTACCCAAGATGCACAAAATCAACAAAAATCAGTACTGCCCGAGAATTTATTTTATTATCTATTTTTTTTATAGAAACATAGAAGTCTGACGGCAGAAAAAGACCTCATGGTCCATCTAGTCTGCCCTTATACTATTTCTTGTATTTTATCTTACGATGGATATATGTTTATCCCAGGCATGTTTAAATTCAGTTCCTGTGGATTTGCCAACCATGTATATAATGCACTTGGAGAAAAGGAATCCTCAATCTGAGTATTGCATTGGCAGTTCTGTGTTAGCAAAAACTTCAGAAGAGAAGGATTTAGGGGTAGTGAACAGTGCAGTCTCAAAATGGGTGAACAGTGCAGTCAGGCGGTAGGGAAAGCAAGTAGGATGCTTGGCTACATAACTAGAGATATAACAAGCAGGAAGAGGGAGATTGTGGTCCCCTTATATAGAGCACTGGGGAGACCCCATTTGGAACACTGTGTTCAGTTCTGGAGACCTCACCTACAAAAAGATATGGACAAAATTGAACGGGTCCAAAGACGGGCTACAAGAATGGTGGGAGGTTTTAAGCATAAAACTTATCAGGAAAGACTTAATGAACTCAAACTGTGTAGTCTGGAGCAGTGTTTCCCAACCGGTGTGCCGCGGCACACTGGTGTGCCGCGAGACATGGTCAGGTGTGCCGCGAAGAAATAAGCTCAGCTTCTGGTCTCGCAACTTTTTGCGAAGAGAAAAAAGTTGTGAGACCGGAAGCTGAGCTTGCTTCTTTGCGCCTTCCAAGTTTTCCAGCAGCTGCGGCGCCCCCCCCCCCCAGCTGGAGCTTCCCTGTCAGCAGGTGAGCTTTGGGGCTTGGTGGGAGGGCAGCGGCAGCGGGAGGGTGGCGCGCAGCGGGAGGGTGATGGCGGTGGCAGCGGCAGTGGGCAGGAGCCATGCCGTGGGGCGGTGGCAGGGTGGTCCCTCTCTCTCTCCCCCTCTCTTGCTTTCTCTTTCTCTCCCCCCCCTCTCCCTCTCTCTTTCTCCCAGTAGCCGTGGGGCGACGTCAGGGTGATCAGCTGTGAGGCGGAGCTACAGAACAGAGGCACCGACGGCGGTGGCTGGAAATGCTGGAATTGCGTGGCTGGCACTTGCCTGCTGGCTGGACCAGGACGGAGGCTCAAGCCCCACGTCCATGCCCAGCGCAACGCCAGAAATGTATGGCGTCTAGCCACCGCCGTCTGTGCCTCCGTTCTGGAGCTCCATCTCACAGCTGATCACCCTGCCGTCACCCCACGGCTACTGAGAGAAAGAGAGAGGGAGAGAGGGGGGAGAGAAAGAGAAAGCAAGAGAGGGGGAGAGAGAAAGAGAGAGGAAGAGAGGGGGGAGAGAAAGAGAAAGATATAGCAAGAGAGGGAGAGAGAGAAAGAGAGGGAGAGAGGGGGAAGAGAAAGAGAGAGAAAGAGAGAGAAAGAGAGGTAGAGAGAGGAAGAGGGGGGATAGAAAGAGAGAGAGAGAGATAGCAAGAGAGGGAGAGAGAGAAGGAGAGAGGGAGAGAGGGGGAGAGAAAGAGATAGCAAGAGAGGGAGAGAGAGAGAGGGAGAGGGGGGAGAGAGAAAGAGATAGCAAGAGAGGGAGAGAGAGAAAGAGAGAGGGAGAGAGGGGGGAGAGAAAGAAGGAGAGAGAGGGGGTAGAGAAAGAGAGAAAGCAAAAGAGAGAGAGAAAGAGAGATAGCAAGAGAGAGGGGGAGAGAGGGGGGAGAGAAAGAGAGAAAGCAAAAGAGAGAGAGAGAAAGAGAGATAGCAAGAGAGAGAAAGAGAGAGGGAGAGAGAGCAGGAAGAGAGAAAGAGAGAAAGAGAGAGAAAGCAAGAGAGAGAGAGAAAGAGGGGGGAAGGAGGGTGAGGGAAAGACAGAGAGAGGGAAGGAGGGCAAAAAAGAGAGGAAGGAAGGGAGAAACAAAGAGATGGAGAGAGAGGGGAAAGAAAGAGGAGGGAAAGGAGAGAGAGAGAAAAAGAGGGAGAGAGAAAAATAGAGCGAAAGGGAGGAAGAGAGATATTTTTTGTCCAAACTTTTTTTTACACACACACACCCGCCCCGCCCCCCTCAATGTTCCCCAGGATTTTGTAAATATGAATAATGTGCCACGGCTCAAAAAAGGTTGGGAAACACTGGTCTGGAGGACAGAAGGAAAAGGAGGGACATGATTGAAATATTTAAATAGGTTAAAGGGTTAAATAAGGTTCAGGAGGGAAATGTTTTTAATAGAAAAGTGAATCCAAGAACAAGGGGACACAATCTGAAGTTAGTTGGGGGAAAGATCAAAAGCAATGTGAGAAAATATTATTTTACTGAGAGAGTAGTAGATCCTTGGAACAAACTTCCAGCAGACGTGGTTGGTAGATCCACAGGAACTGAACTTAAACATGCCTGGGATAAACATATATCCATCCTTGAATAAAATACAGAAAATAGTATAAGGGCAGACTAGATGGACCATGAGGTCTTTTTCTGCCGTCAGACTTCTATGTTTCTATGTTTCTATGTCTGCTGGAAGTTTGTTCCAAGGATCTACTACTCTTTCAGTAAAATAATATTTTCTCATGTTGCTTTTGATCTTTCCTCCAACTAACTTCAGATTGTTCTTGAGTTCACTTTCCTATTAAAAACACTTCCCTCCCTTATTTATTCGATTTTTATGCCGCCCGTCTCCTTAGACTCAGACTTTAACAGAGCCGGTATATTACCCTTACAATCTGGGTCCTCATGTTACCCACCTCGGAAGGATGGAAGGCTGAGTCAACCTTGAGCCGTTGATGAGATTTGAACTGCTGACCTGCAGATCTACAGTCAACTGCAGTACAGCACTCTACCTGCTGCGCCACCCCGGCTCTATATAATTTCTCGACACAATAGTATTACCAACTTCCCCTGCGAACATTCCCTATGAGAGCTACATTCTTTGTAATCTTACTTTCTGTATAACCCTTGTATAACATTTTATCTAGTGCCAAATGAATGGGCGTCCTGTCAACCTCATTGTTTCTGCCTGCACCATTGTAGAAAGAAAAAGAGTTCCAGATAAGGAGCCAACCAGTTCAACCTGAAGAGATGGCATCTAAGAAGACGTTGGACACCGTATGCACCCCGACGGGACCCATCATTATCCTGCTCGATTCGGGCACAACCGAACAAAAAGAAGAACAGAAAGTTCCTGAGGAACCCAAAGCCGCTCCACCAAAGTGTGAAGCTTTGGCCATCTTGCCACCACCTTCCGAACCTCCGCGTAAGTGCTGAGTGTCATTGAATAACAAAGTGGGGCGGGTCCGGAACCCTCTTCTGCCGCACGAATCCCAGCGACCAATAAGATCCCACAGAGTTGGCCTTTTCCAGGTCCCGTCGACTAAACAATGTCGTCTGGTGGGTCCCAGGGGAAGAGCCTTTTTTGTGGTGGCTCTGACCCTCTGGAACCAGCTCCCCCCAGAGATTAGAATTGCCCCTACCCCCCTTGTCTTTCATAAACTTCTTAAAACCCACTTCTGCTACCAGGCATGGGGGAATTGAGACATCTCCCCCGGGCCTATACAGTTTATGCATGGTATGTTTGTGTGTATGTTTTGCTTTTTAATAAGGGGCTTTCAGTGACTTTTAATTATTAGATTTGTTATACATTGTTTCTATTATTGCTGCGAGCCACCCCGAGTCTGCGGAGAGGGGCAGCATACAAATCTAATTAATAATAATAATAATAATAATAAAAAAACTAATAAAACTAATAATAATAATAAAACTAATAATAATAATAAAACTAATAATAACAATAATAATAATAATAAATAAAAATAAAAATAAAATAAAAGAGCCTTTTCTGTGGCGGCCCTGGCCCTCTGGAATCAACTCCTCCCAGATATTAGAACTGCCCCCACCCTCCTTGCCTTTCGTAAATTGCTTAAGACCCACCTGTGTCACCAGGGATGGGGGAATTGAGATACCCCCCAGGTTTATATAGTTTATGTATGGTATGATTGTGTTGTATGGTTTTAATGATGGGTTTTAGATGTTTTTAAATATTAGATTTGTTATACAGTAGTACCTCTAGATACGAGCTGCACTACATGCGAGTATTTCAAGATACGAGCCACGAGGGGAGAGACATTTCTGTTCTAGTCCCGAGCTCAAATTCGGGATACGAGCCAAGCGTCCTCTAGGTGGCGCAAGAATCCTTGCTTTTGGTTATCTTGTAGGGGAAAAACAAAGTCTAAAGTTATTTGTTCCAGATACGAGTTGCCTCGACATACAAGCTCCCTTCTGGAACGAATTATGCTCGTATTTAGGGGTACTACTGTATTGTTATTATTGTTGCTGTGAATCAACCTGAGTCTGCAGAGAGGGGCGGCATACAAATCTAATGAATAAATTATTGGGCTTTTGCGCATACAGAGCAAGCAAAATTTTGCGCAAGGACATGCACACAAGTAAGGTTTTGGCGATTTTCGCAGATATTTTTGCTGCCATGCACGCACTAATGCAAAAATTGGCACAAATCGCTAAAATCTCGCTGGCGCGAGTGTCCTCACACAAGATTTTGCTTGCTTTGCTTGCAGAAAAGCCAAATCTCACACAGGGGCTTGCATGCACACATCGGGGAGCGCACCTGCGCACACATCCCGGAATTTTCTACCAGGACGGAGCACCTGACCACATAAGCTTCTGCCCATCACTTCTTTCATTCTTTCTTTCTTTCTTTCTTTCTTTCATTCTTTCATTCTTTCATTCTTTCATTCTTTCATTCTTTCATTCTTTCATTCTTTCATTCTTTCATTCTTTCATTCTTTCATTCTTTCATTCTTTTCTTTCATTCTTTCATTCTTTCATTCTTTCATTCTTTCATTCTTTCATTCTTTCATTCTTTCATTCTTTCATTCTTTCATTCTTTCTTTCATTCATTTTTTCTTTCATTTTTTCTTTCTATTTATATATTTATTTATTCGTTCGTTCATTCATTCATTCATTCATTCATTCATTCATTTATTCATTTATTCATTTATTAGATTTGTATGCCGCCCCTCTCCGAAGACTCGGGGCAGCTAACAACAATGAAAAGACAATGTAAACAAATCTAATACAGTGATCCCCCGGTTATTGCGTCCCCGACCATTGCGAACAGGGTAATTCGTGATTTTTCAACCCGGAAGTCAAAACACCATCTGCACATGCGTGCCCTTTTTTCTTTGGGCACGCATGCGTAGATGGCACCCGGCAGATCAGCTGCTGGGCGGCTTCCCTGGGTCTTCCCCCTCTTGCTGGCGGGAGGGCGAGCAGCGGGCATCAGCAAGGAGTTTCCCCACCGCCCACGCAAACTCCTCGCTGCCGCCCGCCCTTCGCCCGCCCACACCGTTCATTCTCACCGCTTTGGAGCTGAGTCCTGAAGCGAATTCGCTTCAGGACTCAGCTCCAAAGCGGCGAGAGCGAGCGCGGACAAGCCGTTCGCTGGCGCTAGCTCTCGCCTGCCTGCCCGCTAGCGAGGAGCCGCCTGCCTGCCCGCTAGCGAGGAGCCGAAGATTGGGGGCGGTGCGGCTGTTTTAAAACGTCCCCGCCGACATGGGGGGCTCGCTAGCACACCCCCAAACCCGGGTTGCGGGTTCGGGGGTGTGCTAGCGAGCCCCCCATGTTGGCGGGGACGTTTTAAAACACCCGCGCGACTTTCCAATGAGTCCCGAAGACAACGCGTTTGTCTTCGGGACTCATTGGAAAGTCGCGCGGGTGTTTTAAAACGTCCCCGCCGACATGGGGGGCTCGCTAGCACACCCCCAAACCCGGGTTGGGGGTTCGGGGGTGTGCTAGCGAGCCCCCCATGTCGGCGGGGACGTTTTAAAACACCCGCGCGACTTTCCAATGAGTCCCGAAGACAAACGCGGAAGTTTGACGTTTGTCTTCGGGACTCATTGGAAAGTCGCACGGGTGTTTTAAAACGTCCCCGCCAACATGGGGGGCTCACTAGCACCCCCCCGAACCCCCAACCCGGGTTAGGGGGGTGCTAGCGAGCCCCCCATGTCGGCGGGGACGTTTTAAAACACCCGCCCCGCCCCCAATCTTCGGCTCCTCGCTAGCGCTGCGGAAGTAAAAACACCATCTGCACATGCGCAGATGGTGTTTTTACTTCCGCAGCGCTACTTCGCGAAAACCCGCTCGTTGCGGGGGGTCCTGGAACAGAACCCTCGCAATGAGCGGGGGATCACTGTATTAAAAATAATCTTAAAACCCCCCAATTTAAAGAACCACTCATATGTACAAGCATACCATGTATAAATTCTATAAGTCTAGGGGAAGGGAAATTTCAATTCCCCCATGCCTGACAACAGAGGTGGGTTTTAAGGAGCTTGCGAAAGGCAAGGAGGGTGGGGGCAACTCTGATATCTGGGGGGAGCTGGTTCCAGAGGGTCGGGGCCGCCACACAGAAGGCTCTTCTCCTGGGTCCCGCCAAACGACATTGCTTAGTCGATGGGACCCGGAGAAGGCCAACTCTGTGGGACCTAACTGCTTGCTGGGATTCCTGCGGCAGAAGGCGGTCCCGGAGATATTCTTATTCATTTATTCATTTATTCATTTATTCATTCATTCATTCATTCATTCATTCATTCATTTATTCATTTATTCATTTATTCATTTATTCATTTATTAGACTTCTTTGCTGCCCTTCTCGAAGCAACTCAGGGCGGCATACAGCATAATAAAAACCATACGTATGAAGAAATCTAATTATTGTTTTAAAAGAATTATTAATTAAATCATAAAAAAACCCATATGCAGTCATTCCCACTCAATAATTCACAACATCAGCCAGAGACAAACTTGTCTCTCATGGCCCCCATGCCCGCCGGCAGAGGTAGGTCTTCAGAGCTTTACAAAAGACCAGGAGGGAGGGGGCAATATGTATCACCAGAAGAAGTTCATTCCAGAGGGCCGGGGCCGCCACAGAGAAGGCTCTTCTGTGGGACCTAACCAGTCACTGGAGTGCATGAGGCAGGAGATGGTCCCATAGGTAATCTGGTCCTATGCCATGTAGGGCTTTGTAGGTCATAACAAGCACTTTAAATTTTGCCCGGAGACCAATTGGCAACCAGTGCAGCTCATGGAGTGATGGTGAGATGTGGGCGGATCGAGGGAGCCCCACAATAGCTCACCATTTAGACCAGTGGTTCTCAACCTTTCTAATGCCGCGACCCCTTAATACAGTTCCTCATCTTGTGGTGACCCCCAACTATAAGTCTAGCACCAATTCTTCCAACAGATCTTTAAGCTGATTGGCAAGAGGTCAGAGGGACCCCCCCCTTGTAAACGCCTGATTGGTTGGATTGTAAAAATATGTTCCGAGATGCCAGAATAGAAGCTTTAGTTGCTAACACCATTGGAGATTTGTCTTTTTCCATGGTTTTAGGCGACCCCTGTGAAATGGTTGTTCGACCCCCAAAGGGGTCCCAACCATGTCCAATCAACGAAGCAGTGGAAGTGATGTGCCGGTGTCTGGAGGCTGTTGGGGCCTGGATGGGTGTCAACAGACTCAAACTCAACCCTGATAAGACGGAGTGGCTGTGGGTTTTGCCTCCCAAAGACAATCCCACCTGTCACCCTGGGGGGGGGGGGAATTATTGACCCCCTCAGAGAGGGTCCGCAACTTGGGCGTATGGTATGTATGTATGCATGTCTGCTTAATAATGGGGTTTTTAAAAATATTTTAAATTGTAAATTATTAGATTTGTCATGAACTGTTTTATTGTGTTGTGAGCCGCCCCGAGTCTACGGAGAGGGGCGGCATACAAATCTAATAAATAAATACATAAATAAATAAATAAACAAACAAATAAATAAATAAATAAATAAATAAATAAATAAATAAACCCCAAGGTTGAGAACCACTGATTTAGACCATTTAGACAAATCCTTCTGCAATCTCTTCTTAAAATCTTCCAGTGTCGGAGCACCCACAACTTCTGGAGGCAACTTCCATTCCACTAGTTAATCGTTCCCATAGTCAGGATATTTCTCCTTAGTTCTAGGTGGCTTCTCTCCTTGATGAGTTCCCACCTGTTATTGACGTATTGAAGGAAGGACATTAGACTTCTCTATCAGGAGTGATGAGATGGGATTCATTTTTTGTTTTGTTCTTTACAGGACCTATCCCTCTTCCAGAGAAGATTCCACCAGCCTTCCCATCTCCTCCTCCAAGGACTCTTAGAACATGCTTTGAGGAAGGCTCGGTCTTTCAAATATTGTTGGAGAAGGTAGAGTGGTTATTCCCTTTGAGAAATTCAGGCTTGTTCTGTTCAAGCTTATAAATGCTTTTCTCAGTTAGATAAAACTCCACGCAAAAGGGGAAATCATACAAGATTGTGTTTCTTGTCTGGTATCTTCATATCAAGATTTACTGTTGAGGTGAAATTCCTCAGGTTGTCTGTCCTTAATCTGTCCCATTAAACCAGTGTTTCTCCATTATTTTCTGTTACGGCCCCAAAAGAGAAGGAAACAGTTCGCACAAACCCCCAACCCTCCGCTGGGATGATTGTTTGCAATATTTGGCACATTTCAAGCAGTTTATCAGTGTGATTGGGGTGTTGTTGTTGTTGTTGTTGTTGTTGTTTATTATTATTATTATTATTTATTGGATTTGTATGCCGCCCCTCTCCGCAGACTCGGGGCAGCTAACAACAGAATAAAAACAGCATGTAAATCCAATACACAACAGCTAAAAAACCCTTAATTCTAAAACCAAACATACATATAAACAAACATACCATCCATAAATTGTAAAGGCCTAGGGGGAAAGAATATCTCAATTTCCCCCATGCCTGACGGCAGAGGTGGGTTTTTAGGAGCTTGCGAAAGGCGAGGAGGGTGGGGGCAGTTCTAATCTCTGGGGGGAGTTGGTTCCAGAGGGTCGGGGCCGCCACAGAGAAGGCTCTTCCCCTGGGCCCCGCCAAACGACATTGTTTTGTTGACGGGACCTGGAGAAGGCCCGCTCTGTGGGACCTAACCGGTCGCTGGGATTTGTGCGGCAGAAGGCGGTCTCGTAGATACCCTGGTCCGGTGCCATGAAGGGCTTTATAGGTCATAACCAACACTTTGAATTGTGACCGGAAATTGATCAGCAACCAATGCAGACTGCGGAGTGTTGGTGTTACATGGTCATTTCTGGGAAAGCCCATGATTGCTCTCGCAGCTGCATTCTGCACGATCTGAAGTTTCCAAACACTTTTCAAAGGTAGCCCCATGTAGAGAGCGTTACAGTAGTCGAGCCTCGAGGTGATGAGGGCATGAGTGACTGTGAGCAGTGACTCCCGGTCCAAATAGGGCCGCAACTGGTGCACCAGGCGAACCTGGGCAAACGCCCCCCTCGCCACAGCTGAAAGATGTTTCTCTAATGTGAGCTGTGGATCGAGGACGCCCAAGTTGCGGACCCTCTCCGAGGGGGTCAATAATCCCCCCCCAGGGTGATGGACAGACAGATGGAATTGTCCTTGGGAGGCAGAACCCACAGCCACTCCGTCTTAATGTATTTAAACGATGCCTTGATTTATTTGGCTTCATGCTGTCTGTTTTTTTATATATATATAATTTTTAATTTATGTACATATATACATAAAAAACATAAATCAATACTACTACATTTAAAAGAAAAACAAAAACAAAAGGAACAAAGAACAAAGAAAAACAAACAGTATTTGGACGAATTTGCAGCATATCCTATAGAAAAAACGGTTCCAACTATGGTAACCTTCTATTATAGCTCTATTAAGTTATTTGCATACGCCAGTTTTAGAAAAGAATACACATTTTAAATTATACAAAATATTCTATAGCTTAATATTAACAATAGATTCTAATACCAGGCAATAGCTTTGTCAAATAAATGTTTTTCTGATCTTATTTTAACCACGGAGTACCTCCGGAACCGCCTGCTATCGCATGAATCCCAGCGACCGATAGGAGGTCCCACAGAGTTGGCTTTCTCCGGTCCCGTCGACTAAACAATGTCGTTTGGCGGGCCCCAGGGGAAGAGCCTTCTCTGTGGTGGCCCCAGCCCTCTGGAATCAACTCCCCCCGGAGATTAGAATTGCCCCCACCTTCCCTATCTTTCGTAAACTACTCAAGACTCACTTATACCGCCAGGCATGGTGGAGTTGAGACACCTTTCCCCCAGGCTCTTTTATACTTTGTTTTATGTTTGGTATGAATGTGTTGTTTGGTTTTTTAAATAATAATAGGGTTTTATATGTTTTTTAATATTAGATTTGTTCTACTATAATATTGTTTTTATTATTGTTGTGAGCCACCCCGAGTCTTTGGAGAGGGGCGGCATACAAATCTAATAAATTATTATTATTATTTTCTCTAATCACCAATAGAACCTCTCCCAACATTTAATAGAAGTCCGATTCTTCCTTATTTTTGATTTCTAACGTTAACGTATCTATTTCTGCACAGAGTATGACTTTTTCTATGATCTCTTCCTCCTGAGGGATTGCTTCATTCTTCCAATATTGGGCATAAATTAACCTATGGATAATCAAACATATTTGGTGTTTTTCTAATTTTTGCTGGAATATTCCTAGCAAAGAGCTTTCTGGGTTTTTTAATGCCTAAACTTTCTTCCAGCCAATTTGTAACTGTATTCCAAAAACATTTTGCTTTGTCACACGTCCACTAAAGATGATAATAAGAGCCAATTTCGCCTTTACATTTCCAACATGTAGAAGCTGAACAATATTAGATATAATATAGAATGATAACCAACATAATTAATATGTTGATTAAATAATTAATAAGAAGTAGCCGCAAGAACACTCTACGGGTAAAATATAAATATAGATACATCAACTAAGGCAGTGTTTCCCAACCTTGGCCACTTGAAGATATCTGGACTTCAACTCCCAGAATTCCCCAGCCAGCATTCGCTGGCTGGGGAATTCTGGGAGTTGAAGTCCAAATATCTTCAAGTGCCCAAGGTTGGGAAACACTGGACTAAGGGATGTATATTTTTGTTTGTCATTATGCATTTATTGTATTTATTTTTGCTTTTTCCCTTTTTGTATTGTTCGTTTTTATATTTATATAAAATATATTTATAAATATATTTATAATTCAATAAAAATTATTTATTAAAAAGAAAGAAAGTTCACATTTTGCACACAAACACTTGCCTCCAGGAAATGATTGTCTATGCTTGCACAGTACTAAAAGCAAGATGGCACCACCTACTGCGCCACACAGAGAACGAGGCAGGTCTCGGTTACTGACAGGCCTGACCCAGGCCACTAAGTTGCTCTTTCTAATGAAGGTGATTGAAGGTAAGGAAACAGAGCTCTCTGTTTTCTTACCTTCAATCATCCTGCTTTTTATTTCATTTGAAAGAGCACTTTTTCCCCTATCCTATAGATGTTTTTGTCTTCGTTGTGAGCTGCCTAGAGTCCTTTAGGAGTTGGGCATCATACAAGTTAAGTAAGTGAATGAATGAATGAATGAATGAATGAATGAATGAATGAATGAATGAATGATATTAGCCCAAAAGTTCAGGCTTTCTCTCCGCATTGTTCTTTTGGTTGAATGGACTCTTAGCAATTCTTATTCAACGGATTAACAGATCTTTTCAATCAGACAAGGAGAAAAGTAACTTAGAACTAAGGAGAAATTTCCTGACAGTCAGAATGGTTGACCAGTGGAACAGCTTGCCTCCAGAAGTTGTGAATGCCCCAACGCTGGATGTTTTTAAGCAGATGTTGGATAACCATCTGTCTGAAGTAGTGCAGGGTTTCCTGCCTAAGCAGGGGGTTGGACTAGAAGACCTCCAAGGTCCCTTCCAACTCTGTTGTTGTTGTTGTTATTTTATTGTTGTTGTTGTTGTTGTTGTTGTTCTTGTTCTTGTTGTTCTTGTTCTTGTTGTTCTTGTTCTTGTTTGTTGTTGTTATTATTATTATTATTACTATTATTATTATTATTATTATTATATAATATTACTATTATTATTATGTCAATACAACACAGCAAACGAGATCACTAGGCTGGATTTCGTATTTCATCACCAGTCGGGCGCTTCCCAAGCACCTAGGACTGTGTGATGTAGCGGCGAATTATGTGTACGGATCCCAGTAAAGCGGCCTTTTGCAATTGACAGGTGGAGATTTTGTCAATTCCGATGGTTTTCAAATGTCCGCTGAGATCCTTTGGCACTGCACCCAGAGTGCCAAGGACCACTGGGACCACTTTCACTGGCTTATGCCAGAGTCGTTGCAGCTCGATTTTTAGATCTTCGTATTTCACTAATTTCTCTAGCTGCTTCTCCTCAATTCTGCTGTCTCCTGGGATTGCGATGTCAATGATCAATACTTTCTTTTTCTCCACGATCACGATGTCTGGTGTGTTATGCTTCAGAATTCGATCAGTCTGAAGTCGGAAGTCCCACAGTAGTTTTGCTTGCTCATTTTCGACCACTTTTTTGGGCTTATGATCCCACCAGTTCTTTGCCACTGGTAAATGGTAGTTCTGGCACAAGTTCCAGTGGATAATCTGTGCCACAGCATCATGTCTATGCTTGTAGTCAGTCTGTGCGATCTTTTTGCAGCAGCTGAGTATGTGATCGATTGTTTCATCTGTTTCTTTACAGAGTCTGTTGATTTTTCAATTCTGGCTTTGACAGCTTTTGTTCTAATGGCCTGTTGTTGTTGTTGTTGTTGTTGTTGTTGTTGTTATTATTATTATTATTATTTAGATTTGTATGCCGCCCCTCTTCGCAGACTCGGGGCAGCTCACAACAATAGTAAAACTGTAGAATGAACAAATCTAATATTTAAAAAATATCTAAAAACCCATTATTTTAAAAACATACAACACAAGCATACCATGCATAAAACTATATAAGCCTGGGGGAGATGTCTCAATTCCCCCATGCCTGATGGCAGAGGTGGGTTTTAAGGAGTTTGCAAAAGGCAAGGAGGATGGGGGCAATCCTAATCTCCAGGGGGAGCTGGTTCCAGAGGGTCGGGGCCACCACAGAGAAGGCTCTTCCCCTGGGTCCCACCAGATGACATTGTTTAGTCGACAGGACCCGGAGAAGGCCAACTCGGTGGGACCTAACTGGTCGCTGGGATTCGTGTAGCAGAAGGCGGTCTCGGAGACTGTAAGACTGTAAATTCCTAACAGTTCTTTAGAACCAGTCCAAACCAGGAGGAACCAACCTCTGAACTCTGTTCTAATGACTGGATAGCAGTCATAGAGTTCTACTTCCACAGCCTCAAACATAGAAAGTTCTGGATTCGACCACCATCATCTTTTTTAAAAAGGAAATAGCAGGTGAAAGAAATGAAAATTATTTTGAAAATCAACACTCACACTCGGCAGCAATCTGGTTCCTTCGGAAGCTGACTTCTTTTGTCTTCTCCATCAGACCAAACCCGTCTTTGAGATGGTCCCAAAGGGTCTTCATACCATCATAAAAGAAATTGTGGCGATGCATCATCCCCAACCGGAAGTCCCAGCTCAAACCGAAATGAAGGTAAACACACTTGCATCACTGTCTATTTATTTATAGAAACATAGAAGGTTGACAGCAGAAAAAGACCTCTAGTCTGCCCTTATACTATTTCCTGTATTTTATCTTAGGATGGATCTATGTTTATCCCAGGCATGTTTACATTCAGTTCCTGTGGATTTACCAACCATGTCTGCTGGAAGTTTGTTCCAAGCATCTACTACTCTTTCAGTCAAATAATATTTTCTCACGTGGCTTCTGATCTTTCCCCCAACTAACTTCAGATTGTGTCCCCTTGTTCTTGTGTTCACTTTCCTATTAAAAACACTTCCCTCCTGAACCTTATTGAACCCTTTGACATATTTAAATGTTTCGATCATGTCCCCCCTTTTCCTTCTGTCCTCCAGACTATACAGATTGAGTTCATGAAGTCTTTCCTGATACGTTTTATGCTTAAGACCTTCCACCATTCTTGTAGGTAGGTAGGTAGCTAGGTACATACATACATAGATGATAGACAGACAGATGATAGATAGATAGATAGATAGATAGATAGATAGATAGATAGATAGATAGATAGATAGACAGACAGATAGATAGATAGATAAGACAGACAGACAGATAGTTGTAAATCAAGGACTTCTGAATACTTGTGAAAAGCAAAGTCAGTGGGGGGAGATAGATTCCCTTAATCATCATCTTTTAACGACCCCATAATTCCTTGCAGGGTGGAGTCTAGGAAATTGAATGGCGCTAGCAGAGTGTTTGAATGGCTGGATATCTTTCCCTGTCACCAATGTGGAGTTTTGTTCAGTACAGTGGTGGACACCAGCCGGTGCTTCCAGGTGTGCAGCTCCAGTAGGGAAATCCCAGATGCGCCCCTGCATGAGATTTAGCTTCTGCGCATGTGCAGCAAGCCAAATCTTGTGTGAGGAAGCGCACGAGAGTTAGATTTCGGCTACCTTCGCTGGTTTTTTTGCTTCTGCGCATTCGTTGAAGCAAAAATATCGTTGAAAACAGCCAAAGTCTCACTCGCTCATCCTCGGGTGAGATTTGACTTGCTGTACGTGTGCAGAAGCCAAATCTTGTGGCGACAGGCACGCGCATGACCGCAACGGCCTCCAAGGGAGCGCCAATAGCAGGTAAGAGAGCGGCCCTTCACTGGTGCAGTAGAAATAATGATAATAATAATAATAATAATAATAATAATAATAATAATAATAATAGTAATAGTAATAGTAATAATAATAATAATTCTTCTGTCAAGCTCTCTGGTAGAATCCTCCCGAAAAGTCACAGATACAAATTTCAGACACACACATTTCAAAATTCAAAACAATGTTCTTTATACCAAAAATTCAAATAAACTACGCACTCTTTTTGTATAGCAAAGAGCACTCGTCTCCAAACAAACTGGTAATTTGTACAAGTCCCTTATCAGTTCTGAGATACTTAGCTTGCAGCTGTGAGGCAATTCACAGTCCTTCTTCTTTCACAAAGTGAAACACACTTTGCTCTGGTTTAGTTTCAAAGCGGGAGAAAATCAGCACGCAAAGGTTGAAGTCAGCAAGGCAGGCACGAAACACAATGATCAGATAATCCTCCATAATGGCCAAACCCACAGGCTGCTCTTTATAGTAGCCTCACTAATTACCACAGCCCCACCCAACCACAGGTGGCCTCATTTTCTTTGATAATAATCTCTCAGTTGTTGCTGCCTATGCATCGCTCTCCGCATGTGTGGCTGTATCATTAACTCTTGTTCCGAATCCAAGGAGGAGCTAGAGAATTGATCTCCTTCTGAGCTGTCTGCCACACTCTCCTCCTCCCTGTCACTCATGTCTTCTTGGTCAGAGGAGCCTTCATCAGCAGATTCTATCGGGAGCAAAAAAAGGCCTGTGGCATGTGGATGTCTTCCCCACATCCACAGTCCTTGGGGCAGGAGTTGGGCCAGAGCTAACCACAACAAATAATAATAATAGTAATAGTAATAGCAATAGCAATAGCAATAGCAATAACAATAGCAATAGTATAGTATTAGTATTAGTATTATTCATTAGATTTGTATGCCGCCCATCTCCAAGGACTCGGAGCGGCATACAGATATATTATCATCAGGCTCAGAGAGAAAGAAATAAGTGGGAGTGGGTAAGGGTGGCAACTACATCTGGTCTACCTACTCAATCCCCTTTTTTCCATGTCTCTTCTCCCTGTTCCTGCTGTCTATCTTACTGGCCAAGAAGGAAGAAGCAGACAGCATTCTAGTGAGCCACAAGGGGAGACTTTTATCTCAACGAGGAAAGGACAAGGCTACCAGTGAAGAGACGACCTCTCTCTTGCCATATGGGAAGGCAACTTCTATGGCCACCAGCCTCAGCTCATTCATGGTGTCGCCCGTCGGACAGGTCTTTGCGGACACCATCGAGCATGCGCTCAAGAAATCCGAGGAATGGATGAATTATTACCTTCCAATACCAAAGGCTAACAGGGGTGAGAAATGGGTCACGCTAATCGAAACTAAAAACTCTTCACCTGGCAAACCTCCTAACTTTTTTTTCTCCTCCAACCAGTGGTGGGTGTCAGGCTGAAGCCAGTATTTGGAGCTAGAGACGTTGGCCTGCCACCGTAGAATAACATAGAATACTGTTATGAATGCTCCATTATGAATTATTTAGTATTATTTATTTATTTATTTATTTATTTATTTATTTATTTATTTATTTATTTATTTATTTATTTATTTATTTATTTATTTATTTATTTATTTATTTATTTATTTATTTATTTATTTATTTATTTATTTATTTATTTATTTATTTATTTAAGACTCGGGGCGGCTAACAGCAATAATAAGACAGCATATAATAATAATCCAATACTAAAAACCATTAAAAACCCATTATAATAAAAACCAAACAGACACACAGCCATACCATGCATAAAATTGTAAAGGCCTAGGGGGAAAGAAACATAGAAACATAGAAGACTGACGGCAGAAAAAGACCCCATGGTCCATCTAGTCTGCCCTTTTACTATTTCCTGTATTTTATCTTACAATGGATATATGTTTATCCCAGGCATGTTTAAATTCGGTTACTGTGGATTTACCAACCACGTCTGCTGGAAGTTTGTTCCAAGGATCTACTACTCTTTCAGTAAAATAATACTTTCTCATGTTGCCTTTGATCTTTCCCCCAACTAACTTCAGATTGTGTCCCCTTGTTCTTGTGTTCACTTTCCTATTAAAAACACTTCCCTCCTGAACCCTATTTAACCCTTTAACATATTTAAATGTTTCGATCATGTCCCCCCTTTTCCTTCTGTCTTCCAGACTATACAGATTGAGTCCATTAAGTCTTTCCTGATACGTTTTATACTTCAGACCTTCCACCATTCTTGTAGCCCGTCTTTGGACCCGTTCAATTTTGTCAATATCTTTTTGTAGGTGAGGTCTCCAGAACTGAACACAGTACTCCAAATGTGGTCTCACCAGCGCTCTATATAAGGGGATCACAATCTCCCTCTTCCTGCTTGTTATACCTCTAGCTATGCAGCCAAGCATCCTACTTGCCTTTCCTACCGCCCGACCACACTGCTCACCCATTTTGAGACTGTCAGAAATCACTACCCCTAAATCCTTCTCTTCTGAAGTTTTTGCTAACACAGAACTGCCAATGCAATATTCAGATTTAGGATTCCTTTTCCCCAAGTGCATTATTTTACATTTGGAAACATTAAACTGCAGTTTCCATTGCTTTGACCATTTATCTAGTAACGCTAAATCATTTACCATATTACAGACCCCTCCAGGAATATCAACCCTATTGCACACTTTAGAGTCATCGGCAAATAGGCAAACCTTCCCTACCAAACCTTCCCCTATGTCACTCACAAACATATTAAAAAGAATAGGACCCAGAACAGACCCTTGTGGCACACCGCTTGTAACCTGTCTCTGCTCAGAATACTCGCCATTAACAATAACTCTCTGATGTCTATGCTTCAGCCAGCTTGAAAGAGTATCTCAGTTCCCCCATGCCTGGCGGCAGAGGTGGGTCTGAATATTGTTATTGTTCCAATACTGGAAGTTTTTAAGAAGATGTTGGATAACCATCAGTCTGAAGTAGTGTAGAGTTTCCTGCCTAGGCAGGGGGTTGGACTAAAAGACTTCCAAGGTCCCTTCCAACTTTGTTGTTGTTGTTGTTGTTATCATCATGGAACTGGGAGGGGTAGTTGCATGAGAGAGAAAGATACTTGCCACAACAAATTCCTTTCTTAGAGTCCAAGGTCATTCTTTGTCCTGCACCAGCGGATGTAAGGGGAAGGTCCCTGCACTCTGACTGGTCGTTTGTTCTATCAGTCATAAAACAGGTTGGTTATGTGCAGGGGTGGGTCCGGTTTGGGTGCTCCAGCATCAGCCCACCGATGATGCAATTTACCACATTTCTTGGTCTGTGCACACTGCCATCATTTTTGGGTAATTTCACACTACTAACCAGAGCATACAAAACTTTCACCAGACCAATCCTTGAACACAGTTCATCTGTCAGGAACCCAAACCACATTTCAGACCTAAACACTCTAGAAAATGTCCAGAGATACTTTACTAGAAGAGCCCTCCACTCCTCCACTCGCAACAGAATTCCCTACGCAACTAGACTTACAACCTTAGGTTTAGAGAGCTTAGAACTACGTCGCCTTCAACACGACCTAACCGTAGCCCATAAAATCATCTGTTGCAATGTCCTTCCTGTCGTCAACTATTTCAGCTTTAACCACAACAACGCACGAGCACATGACAAATGCAAACTTAAAGTAAACCCCTCTAAACTCAACTGCAGGAAATACGACTTTAGTAACCAAGTAGTTGATGCATGGAGCTCAGTACCAGAATCTGTAGTATCATCACCAAACCCCAAAAACGTTACCCTTAGACTATCCATTGTTGACCTCTCCCGATTCCTAAGAGGTCAGTGTGCATAAGTGCACCAGAGTGCTTTCCGTCCCCTGTCCTAATGTTTCCCTCTTATTAATACCTATATCATGTATATAAATGGTGTTATATCTTTGTATACAACCAACACGTACTTGACAAAACAAATAAATAAAATAAAAATGAATAAATAAGTACAGTGGTACCTCATGATACGAACTTAATTGGTTCCAGGAGGAGGTTCGTAAGGTGAAAAGTTCGTAAGACGAAACAATGTTTCCCATAGGAATCAATGTAAAAGCAAATAATGCCTGCAAATCCTTCAGGAAAATCACAAACTTTAGAAGGGAGGCGAACAGAGGGCAGGGAGGGGCAGCTAAAGGGGGCAGGTAGAAGAAGCAAGGCTTGGCTAAAGGGTGAGTGGGAAGGAAGAAAGGCAAGGGGGGGGGCGCCCCTCCCTTTTCTTTCTTCAAAAGACACTCTTTCAGTGCCTGTGGCTGTTCTCTGCAAAGTCTTTCCCCCTCCAAGCCGCCCCTCCCTTTTCTTTCTTCAAAAGACACCCTTTCAGTGCTTGCAAGCATGCTGTTCTCCTACTTTTGTTAATGCAAAGTCTTTCCCCCTCCAAGCCGCCCCTCCCTTTTCTTTCTTCAAAAAAGGGGAACAAAATAAACCCCTTCATCCCAGCAGCAGCAGCTTGGGTTCGTAAGGTGAAAATAGTTCGGAAGAAGAGGCAAAAAAATGTTAAACACCGGGTTCGTATCTTGAAAAGTTTGTTAGAAGAGGCGTTCATAAGATGAGGTACCACTGTACTGTGATGTTCAAGCTAAATTCTTCTTAAACACCAAAGGCCTCCACCTTTGGCAAAATTCACATTGATGCTTCCATATTAATTGTGTTTTCTCAGCCCTTTCCCCAGGCACATCTAATGAAGATCTTTGCAATGAAGGTTGTTTCATGAGGATCAACTCGCTTTCGACCCAGCTGAGGAACCGGGCCTTCAGAATTGTGTTGCACCAAATCAAGGCAGCGCGTCAAAATACACATGAGAACCTCTCCCTGCTAGATCAGATCTTAGACATGGTAGGTCCAAGGAGGAGCTGGAAGAGGCTGCTGCCACCAACATCACACCCTTGTTTCAAATTCTCTACCACATGTCTTCCACAGTGAAGGGCCGCACTTACCTTTCCCTACCGAATCAGTCCCAGAGGCTGGCGCGGATGCGCACATGGGCAGCAGAGGTCACATGCACCCTCTCGTGAGAAATTGCTTCTGCGCATGTGCAGAAGCAAAGAAATCAGGGAACATTGCTGAAATCCTGTGCGAAGACGTTCTCACGCATGGGATTTCGGAGATTTCTTTGCTGCTGAGCATGCACAGGAGGAAAGAAATGCCAAAAATCAGTGAAAATTGCTGAAATCATGTGCGAAGATGTTCTCACGCATGGGATTTTGGTGATTTATTTGCTTTCGGGCTTGGACAGAAGGAAAGAAATGCTGAAAATCAGTGAAAATTGCTGAAATCTTGTGCGAAGATGTTCTCACGCATGAGATTTCGGTGATTTCTTTGCTTCCGCGCGAGTACAGAAGCAAAGCAATGCCAAAAACCAGTGAAAATTGCTGAAATCTTGTGCGAAGACGTTCTCACACATGAGATTTCAGCGATTTCTTTGCTTCTGCGCATGCACAGAAGCAAAGAAATGCCAAAAATCAGTGAAAATTGCTGAAATCTTGTGCGAAAACATACTCACGCATGGGATTTCGGTTATTTCTTTGCTTCCGCGCGTGCACAGAAGCAAAGAAATGTCAAAAATCAGTGAAAATTGCTGAAATCTTATGCAAAGATGTTCTCACGCATGAGATTTTGGCGATTTCTTTGCTTCAGTGCATGCATGGAAGCCAAGAAAGGCCGAAAATTGCTGATTTTCACTTATTTTTTTGCTTCCACATGTGCAGAATCAAAAAAATTAGCAAAAATAGCCAAAATCTCACATGCGCGGAAGCAAATTCTTGCACGGAGACATAGGGGGGGGGAGACGCAGATGCGCGCACATCACCGGTTCCGCTAATGCTTCTTTCTCTCTTTATAGGTGGAATATGCCCAAGCCACAGGGACAACCACTTTGTCTAACGTCCCGCAGCATTTGGTTAATTTGTGGGCTCAGTGGAATAAATCCCAGCGTTTGCCCAACACACAGGCAACATCGGAGGCCAACAAAGATTCCCTCTCTTTAGTGCCTGAGGTATTTTGGTAAAACAGAAAACCCAAGCGGCTCCAGGTTTTATTTTTGGCCATTGATGGGATAGGGTGTTGTGGGGGGAGGGGAAGCACAAGAATAAGCCAACAGAAGGCAAAAAAGTCAAGCAGGTAATCCAAGATTTTGCAGTTGGATTCCTCCTTCTTCTTTTTTGTATTTTTTTCTTCCACAATTTCCATTTATATATCAGTACAATACTGCACCTTAAAATATGTCAGTAACATGCACATGTATGTTTTTATTCAATCAGTTTAAAATTAATATCCTATTTTGCACCTGTTTTTCATTCCGTTACATTCCCTTCGTTCTATCTGCGTCTCCTCCTTCTACCTTCTTACTTCTTCTCTCCTTCTTCTACTTTCCTCTACTCCTCCTCATCTCCCTTCACTTTTCTACTTATGTTTTCTCCCTCTTTACCTTTCCCTGAGTGTATTTTATACGAGTTCATTTCGTATTTAACAGACTGATGACATATAACATATAATTATTTACTCTGGTTATATGTTACTAATCTAATGCTGCCTCTTCCAAATCTAGTTTTGTCTCCTGGGTCGATCACCAATTAATTTTCAATTTTTCCCCAAATTAACTTCACAATATATTTATTGTCTCTCATTAATTTTATTGCTCCCTCTCCTCACTTAATATCTTTTTTTGGGTAATTTTTTTTCTCCTCCACAATTCCATATACGTATATATATATCAATACACACACCTTAAAATTCATTAATAATATAAACAATTATACATTTTTATCCAGTCAACTTTTTTATACAAACACCACCCTTATCATTACTCTTCTATCCACTTAATATCTTTACTCATCATTCTTTTTTTTAATTATATCATTTCTCTGAATTCCTAATTTATTTTTCTCTTTTATTTTATTTATTATTAATTTGCTTTATTTATTTTATTAGATTTATAGGCCGCCCTTCTCCTCACTTTCAACTTTCTTACTCAAATTTTCTCTATTTTAACTGATTCCCTATATTTAAGCCGATACAATCATTATCCTTCTTTTTTTGACAACGCATGCAACTATTTGAAAATAAATGGGTGAAACTGGAAAAAGAGATGAACGGGATAAAGAATAGAGAATTAAGTTTTATAAGGTGGAATAAGAGCGATCTAGGTAAATTAATAGGTCCCTTGAAAGGGACTGTGGAAACTTGGAAAAAATGGCAAAGGAAAATAGGATTATATAAATCAAAATTGTCATTGTTATAGGTAATAAATAGAGATAATGAAACAAATATAAATAGGGTAATAGGAGAGTTGAAGGGAAAAGGGATAACTAAGATATAACACTTGTACGAGAAGGATGGGAGGGTAAGTAGTAATCATATAGAATGGTGGTTGGGTAAGGGAAGTTGGTTGCAAATACATGCAATATGCAAATATTTGAATGAAAGGGAGAACAAAGAAGCACTACTAAGGGAGGAGATAGAGTTAGAGAAAATAATAAGAGAAAAAAGTGACAGCACCAAGGCGCAAGCAAGTAATATATATAGGATATCAGTGCAGGCAGATGGGTGATCCAAGGATTGACTAAATGGAATATTCAATTCATAGATTTCTATGCCGCCCCTCTCCGAAGACTCGTGGTGGCTCACAACAACGATAAAAACAATATTATAATGGCACAAATCTAATATTAAAAATAACTAAAAACCCTATCATAATTAAAAACCAAACATCACATGCATACCAAACATAAATTATAATGAGCCTGGGGAAAAGATGTCTCAAATCCCCCATGCCTGGTGGTATAAGTGGGTCTTAAGTAGTTTACAGAAGACAAGGAGGGTGGGAGCAGTTCTAATCTCTGGGGGAGTTGATTCCAGAGGGCCGGGCCGCCACAGAGAAGGCTCTTCCCCTGGGGCCCACCAGACGACATTGTTTAGTCGATGGGACCCGGAGAAGGCCAACTCTGTGGGACCTTATCAGCCGCTGGGATTCGTGCGGTAGCAGGCGGTTCCGGAGGTACTCTGGTCCAATGCCATGTAGGGAAGCCCTTAACTTGCAACAATTCACTTAGTGACCATTCAAAGTTACAACAGCAATTTTAAAAAGTGGCTTATTACCATTTTCACACTTATGACCTTTGCAGCATCCCCATGGTCATGTGACTTACATTCGGATGATTGACAACTGACTCACATTTATGACATTTATGGCAGAATCCCAGGGGATATAGGGTCCCCTTTTAATGACCTTCTGGCGAGCACACTCCATGGAGAAACCAGGTTCACTTAACAAACAGGTTACTAATTTAACAATTGCAGTGATTAACAACAAATGTGGCAAGGAAAGTTGTAAAATGGGGCATATAATGAATGTCTCACTTAGCAACATAAAATTATCCTAACAGAATGAGGTTCTAGAACAGACCTGGGCAAAGGGCGGCCCGCGGGCCGGATGCAGCCCACCTGCTGTCTGTGACCAGTCCGTGGAGATTGGAAGGAAGGAAGGAGAAATGGAGGGAGGGAGGGAGGGAGGAAGGAGAAATGGAGGGAGGGAGGAAGGAAGGAAGGAAGGAAGGAAGGAAGGAAGGAAGGAAGGAAGGAAGGAAGGAAGGAAGGAAGGAAGGAAGGGGTGGGCAATTAATTTATAATTATAATATAATATAATATATTATACATTATATTATATAATATAATGTATAATTATATATATAATATAGTATATAATTATAATTTATAATTATAATATAATTAACTCAGTTCTACCCATTAATATACAGTATTGGATAGAACAGGGTTAATTATATTAATCCGGCCCTCTAAAACCATCCCAATTTCTCATGCGGCCCCATGGCAAAATTAATCGCCCACCCCTGTTCTAGAAGGTGGTATTTTCGATTATTAAGCAAAAATCAAGAACCCAAGGGGAGCATAACTCCAGACTGACAGCAGGGAAGTTTAAAAGTAACTTTGGAAATTCTTCCTTCCCAAAAAGAGTAGTGGGAGCCTGGAATTGACTTGGTCGTCAGGAACAGAGTTTAAACGTGTGTCGGGGGACTGTGCAGCGGCTGTTCTGATGCAGCTGTTCTAATGTAGTCAGGGATGCCGACACGAACTTGTAGTTTTATAGAACCTGCTCTGTGATTGGTTGCCATGGAAGGGGAGGGGGAGGGGGAGTTTCTCCCTCTTTTTCTTCTGTGTGCTCTGTGATTTACCTCAGGATGCTCCTGTTTTCCCAACTATCCAGTTGGTCCATATAGAGTTGTATGTCTGTATGTCTGTATGTATCTATGTATGTATAAATAAATAAATAAATTTATTTTACAACTCTATATGCAGCAAACTAGATTTACCTCATGGTGCTCGTGTTTGCCCATCTAGTTTGTTGTATATGGTGTTGCAAAAATAATAAAATAAATAAATAAACAAACAAACAAATAAATAAATAAATAAATAAATACATATATACATATTAAATAAATTTATATATACATCTATATTTTAGAAATAAATATATTTTATAGCTCTATATACAGCAAACTAGATTTACTCAATGGTGCTCCAGTTTTCTCTATATAGAGTTGTAAAAATGATAGGTGATAGATAGATAGATAGATAGATAGAGAGAGAGAGAGAGAGAGAGACAGACAGACAGACAGACAGACAGACAGACAGACACACAGACACTCAGACACACACACAGACACACAGATAGATAAATAGATAGATTTTACAAATCAAAATACAGCAAACTAGATATTTGGGAAAACAGGAGCAGCATGAGGTAAATCTATGGTAAAAATTAATAGAGTTGTAAAAATGATAGGTGATAGATAGATAGATAGATAGATAGATAGATAGATAGATAGATAGATAGATAGATAGATAGATAGACAGACAGACAGACAGACAGACAGACAGACATATTTTACAACTCTATATACAGTAAACTAAATTTACCTCATGCTGCTCCTGTTTGCCCAAATATCTAGTTTGCTGTATATAGAGTTGTAAGTTAATAAGTAAGTAAGTAAGCAAGCAAGCTAGCAAGCAAGCAAGCAAGCAAGCAAGCAAGCAAGCAAGCAAGCAAGCAAGCAAGCAAGCAAATAAATAAATAAATAAAAAATACATACATACATACATACATACATACATACATACATACATACATACATACATACATACATACATACCCCACTCTTCTTGCCTTTCGTAAGCTGCTTAAACCCCACCTCTGCCGCCAGGCATGGGGGAATTGAGATACTCTTTCCCCTAGGTCTCTACAATTTTATGCATGGTATATCAGTATGTATGTTTGCTTTTTATAATAATGGGTTTTTAACTGTTTTTAGTATTGGATTATTATTATATGCTGTTTTATTACTGTTGTTAGCCACCCCGAGTCTGCGGAGAGGGGCGGCATATAAATCCAATAAATAAATAAAATAAATAAATAAATAAATACATATATACATACAAAAATAAATATACAGTATATTTATATTTTTATAAATAAATATATTTTACAGCTCTATATACAACAAACTAGATTTACTTTAGGGTGCTCCTGTTTGCCAAACTATTGAGTTTGCTGTATATAGAGTTGCAAAATATAAATACATACATAGACATATACTGCATATTATATATTAACTAAATATGTTTTACAACCCTCTATACATCAAACTAGATTTACCTCAGGGTGCTCCTGTTTGCGTGACTATCTAGTTTGCTGTACATCTACATGTAAAAGCTGGGCCTGGGGTGGGGGTGGAGTTATTATATTTTATTAATTTATTATATCATTCTCTTTTATTAGTTTTTATTGCTTTTGTATGAGCTTTTATATTCTTGTAGCCGCCTCGAATCGGCTTGTGCAAATAGGCAGCAATATAAATTTCCAAATAAACAAATATGGGGAAACCACAGAGTGGTGGCTGGGGAATTCTGGGAGTTGAAGTCCACCCATTTTAAAGTTGCCAAGGTAGAAATCCTTACATTAGAACAGAGGTCTGCAACCGTGGACTTCAACTCCCAGAATTCCTCAGCCAGCACTAGCTGAAGAATTCTGGGAGTTGAAGTCCACAAGTCATAAAGTTGTCAAGGTTGGAGGACCTTGCATTACAAGATCAAAAGCTTTTTGACACACAAAGCTACTTTCTGATTTGATATATCTCACACACCAAATCTAGAGATTCATTTCTTTTCTTTCTTTCATTTACCCTTAGCAACTGGAGATGAAAGCTTTCCTTCTGACCCGTGACCTGGCCCGGGAGCTCTACCACACCTATCACAACCTCTTGCCGCATATCTCCGAGCTGCCGGCGCACTTGCAGGAGAAGGTGACTCAAATCCACGAAAACCTGGAGGAGATGCAGGGCTACCTATCCTCCAGCACCAACCTTAGGGATCTGCCCAACAGCATTGTTCTCCAAAGCCGGCAAAATCTAGCCACGGCCCGGGAGAATCTGGATGAGCTGTTGGAATACATGGGAAAGAATGAAGGGTCTGCTTGGCTATCCCAGCCCACTTCTTCTCCCTCAGGCAAGGACCTGTTGTATCATCCCGCCCTCAGGCAACGAGACATCCTCTGAGCAGAAAGGCAGTTTCCCCACCTACCTCCTCCAGCCCCACCTCGACTGTAGTCTCCTTTGACCCACAAATGCCAAAATGTTGAAAGGCTGATGAGCTAACGGGCTTCAGTTCCACCACAGAAGCCGTGGGAGGGAGATGGAAGTCTGGTAGGGCTGGGGTGAGGTAAGTCACCTTCCATGGGCCAGCAGAAGGGCTTCAGGCATCGTTTCCAATTAAAGACCTTGGAAACCATCAAGCATCTGCACGTTCCTTCAGGATCTTCTCAAACAGTTGGTTTTTTTATTTTATTTGTCAAGTACGTGTTGGTGGTATACAAAGATATAACAAGGTTTATATACATGAGACTAGTAAGAGAGAAACATTAGGACAGGGGACGGTAGGCACGCTGGTGCACTTATGCACGCCCCTTACTGACCTCTTAGGAATCGGGAGAAGTCAACGGTGGATAGTCCAATGGTAAAATGTTGGGATTTGGTGATGAAACCATAGAGTCAGGTAGTGAGTTCCAGGCATTAACCACTCTTGCTAAAGACGTATTTTCTACAGGCAAGTTAGGGATGGTTCACTTTGAGTTTTTTATCTGTTGTATGCTCATGCATTGTTGTGGTTGAAGCTGAAGTAGTCATTGACAGGAAGGACCTTATAGCAGATGATTTTATGGGCTATGCTTAGGTCATGTAGAATTTAATGTAGTTCTAAGCTACCTATCTATAGATTTCAAGTCTGGTTGCTTGAGGTATTCTGTTTCGAGTAGAGGAGTGGAGGCTCTTCTAGTAAAGCATCTCTGGACACTTTCTAATGTATTTATGTCCAATATGCAGCGTGGGTTCCAGACAGATGAGTTGTATTCAAGGATTGGCCAGGTGAATGTTTTCTATGCTCTGGTTGGTAATGTGACATTACCAGAGAAAAGGCTACTTAAAATTAGGTTAACAACTCTTGAAGGCTTTTGGGGGATCTTGTTGAAGTGAACTTTGGCACTTAGGTCATTTGATTTGATGTTCCAAGCTCTTTGACAGAGTGAGGGTCATCTGCAAGGTCTTGATTATTCAGCTTTTATTTCGTGTTTTGATTATTTTTGCCAATGTGCAGGACAGAGCATTTCTTGGTTGAGATTTGGAGTTGCCAGATGTTTGACCATTCTGACAGAGAGTCAAGGTCTTTTTGGAGGGTAGCAGTGTTGGCAATAATGTTAAAGAGTTTTACATCATTGGCGAAGAGAAGGCAGTTGCTTGTTATCGACAAGGTCATTTATGTAGAATATAAAGAGTGTTGGACCTAGTACTCTGCCTTGAGGTACACCATTGTTAACAGGAATGGGATTAGATAGGGCGCTCCCTATTTTGACCACTTGTTGTCTGTTTGACAGAAACACAGTTATCCAGTCATGTAGGGGTTCAGAGACGTCATAGGATTTCAATTTCAGAAGTAGTTTATCATGAACCACTGAGTCGAAGGCTTTACAAATGTCAATATAAATTGTGTCTATTGTTTTGCCCTGGTTAAGTTTTGAGGTCCATATGTTTTTGCAGTGTAGTAGTTGTAAATTGCAGGATAATTTTTCCTGAAATCAAATTGCTTATTTGAAAGTTGGTTGTTAGTTTCTAGGTGGAGGGTAATGGATTGGTTTATGATTGATTCCATGACTTTGCATGTGACACAGCATAGCGAGATTGGTCTGTAGTTTTCTACTAGACTGGGATCTCCCTTTTTGAAGATGGCCATAAGTTTAGTAGGGAACTGGTCATGTAGGATTTTGCTTAGTGGTTCAGCTATGGCTGTAGAGAGCTTTTTTAGGAAGTATGCATATAGTCCCTCGTGTCCGATTGACAGAGAAGGTTTTAGGCCACGCAATGCTTTTTCAATTTTGTCTTCAGTGAAGTCTATTTGTGTTAAGTCATTGTGAGTATTTGTGGTACGTCTAGGGAATTTTGGGCATGAGCCATTGCTGTTTACAAAGACTGAGCCAAAGAATGTGTTGAAGAGGTTAACTTTGACTGCTTCATTGTAGCCTTCTTCATTGTTGGGTCCTTTTAGTGGTGGGATAAATATTGAGACCTTGAGTTTGTTATTTACAGAGTTATAGAAGGCATGGTTGTATTTGGTATGCAGAAGCTTTTACTCTTGTTTGTTGTGATAGTTGGAGCATTCTGTCTTTATTTAGTGGCATATTCCAATTAAACATCTTCAACTATCAGAATTCCTCAGATAGCCAGTCTGTCTGGCTGAGGGATTCTGGATGTCCAGCCATCTTCAAACTGATAAGCTTGAGGAGCACTGCTGTAATAGCTAGAGTTGCGCTAGAGCCTCTTCTGACTTTCAACTCATGCTGAGTTGAAGATGTTCTACCAACTCATGGCTGGTGATGATTATGGACAGCAGGAACAGTCTTGTGGTCATTGCTTGGATGAGATACTAAACATGTCTACCCAACCCCCGTTGAAGTTCCTGACAGTGGAGACAATGGCTGACCTGATACTCACACAAGTGTATGAAGGGAGAATCCTTCCACGAAAGGCCCCCTTGAGGCCATCCAGTCTCGACCCCTGCTCAGGGCAGAAATTCGAATTCAAGATGGCTGTCCAGCCTTTGCTTGAAGACATCCACCAAAGGAGAATCCCAACAGCGTTTGAGGTCCTAAGTTCCTCTGTCTAACTGCTCGCAACTACAGCTATTCTGCTTTTCAAAGCAGCGTTTTTCTGATTTATTTATCAAATTTATATACTGCGGTCTTGCACATTCTTTTCCACAGTCCTCCTAATTCGAGGAGAAGGGGCAAATTATTTCAAGACATTCCTTGGCTTACAACCATGTTTCATAATATTTCAAAATTACAACAACTGGGGGAAAAATAATTTATGCCTGTCCTTTATACCAACTCTGGTATCATTCCAATGATCGCATAATTGCAGTTCAGCTGCCTAGTAACTACCTTGCATTTACAGCTAGCGGCTGCACGCTGTGGTCACACAATTGCAATTTGTGACTTTGCCAGTTAATTTCCAGCAAAACAACGTCAATTGGGGGGGATGCTGGATTCACTTAATGGCCATACAATGCACTTAACAACCACATGATTCACTTAATAACATGATTCACTCAATGACCATATGGGGTTTTTTTACGGCTGTCATAGAAACCATTGTAAAATCAGTCGTGTGATGTCTCGACTTATGGCTACACCAACTCACGACTGAAATTCTGGTCCCAATTACCATTGTAAGTTGAGGATTGCCTGTAATTCAGCCAAACCATGAACCAGGGACATAAAAAAGCTAGCGAAGCTTTGAATCAGAGCTGCCATTTGGGAAATTTTAATTTTTTTCTGAATTTCTGTAGCTTGTTAAGTTAACAATCCCCAAAATCAAATTTGGAGTCTCGGATGACATGATAATCGAATGAACTCTTGTGGGTGTGAGGGGGCTTTGAAGCTCAATCTGTAAATTGACCAAGTGGTCTGATCCACTAAAAACACAATTCCCCATCACTAGTGTGAAAACTAACCAAGCGGTTGTGCGAATGCAACTACTTGGTGTTTCACTGACTGACAACTTACGATGCGCAGATTTCACCCAGATGTTTCAAGCAATACAATCACATTGTAAAGGATCTTGAAACCTTCAAAACTTCTGATGGTTAAAGAGCAAAAGGTGAAAACAGATGAGAGGGGTCAGAAAAATCGCATGTACAGTTGACCAATTGGGAAATAAACCAATGGTGGGGGGGCAAATTACACACCCAATACACTGAAACGGAACAAGCACAGGAGAAGAAAAACATCTCCTTAAAGTTCAGGAATTTAAAAATAAAAGTGACTGTCCATCTGTAAAGACTTTTCTTTAAACAATGTTTCAAAATATTTTAAACACCCAAATACAAGGTACAGAACAGGTGGTACCTGGCTCAATTATAGTAATTGCAAGAGGGATATTGGAGTCCTTAGTAAACAATCACTTAAATAGCAGTGTGTAGCAGCAGCCAACAAAAGCTAATATAATCCTTGGTTGGGCACGGAATCAAAATCATGTGACGCCTTTGTATCACTTTATAAGACCTTGGTAAGGCCACACTTGGAATACTGCATCCAGGTTTGGTCACCACAATACAAAAAAGGATGTTGAGCCTCTAGAAAGAGTGCAGAGAAATGCAACAAAGATGGTTATGGGACTGGAGGCAAAAACATTTGAAGAACAATTTGCAGGAATTGGGTATGTCTAGATGATGGAAAGAAAGACCAGGGGTGACATGATAGCAGGGTTCCAATGTTTAAGGGCCTGTCACAAAGAAGAGGGAGCCAATCTCTTCTTCGAAGCACCTGAACGCAGGACAAGAAGCAATGGATGGAAACTAATCAAGGAGAGAAGCAACCTAGTACACTAAGGAGGTAGTAAGAACAATTAAGCAGTGGAATGGCTTGCCTCCAGAAGTTGTGGATACTCAAACACTGGAGGTTTTCAAGAGGAGACTGGACAGCCATTTGTCCGAAATGGTATAGTGTTTCCTGCTTGAGCAGGGGGTTGGGCTAGAAGACCTCTATGGTCCCTTCTCATTCTGTAAAATATTGGGACGACAGACACAAAAGGGGGGGTTTTTTGGTAAAAGTTTTTTTTCTCCACAATTTCCATATATACATCAATGCATATACCTTAAAACATATCAATAACATGCATAATTCTACTTTTTTATCCAGTTGGTCATGAATCAATATATTATTTTGCACCTATTTCATGCTGTTATTTATCAGCCTGTTTTTCTTCTTTTCTTTTCACTCCCCTCCCTCTTTCTCCATCTCCTCCCTCTAACTTCTTACTCTCTCCACTTCCTATTTCCCTCCACTCCTTCTCTTCCTTTCTACTTTCTCTTTCTCCCTCTTTAACCTTTCCCTGAATGATTCTAATCCAAATTCATCTCATATTTAACAGACTGATAACATACATTCCCATACATATTTAAATTATTGGTGTCCCTTCTAAACCAGTTGTTTTTCATATATCTATACTGTATATGTAACTCTTCATTCTAGGTATATACAGTGATCCCTCTATTATCGCGAGGGTTCTGTTCCAAGACCCCTCGCGATAATCGATTTTTCACGATGTAGGGTTGCGGAAGTAAAAACACCATCTGCGCATGCGCGCCCTTTTTTCTATGGCCGCGCATGCGTAGATGGTGGAGTTTGCGTTCCCCGCCGCCCACGCAAAGGGGAAACCCCAATTCGGCTCCTCGCTGCTGCTGCGCTACCGAGCAGATCAGCTGCTGGGCGGCCGAAGGAACCTTCCCTGGGTCTTCCCCCTCTTGCTGGCGGACGGGCGAGCGGCGGGCATCAGCGAGGAGCCGGGGTTTCCCCTTTGCGTGGGCGGCCGGGAAGACCCAGGTTGGGGGTTCGGGGGGTGCTGGGAAGCCCCCCAGGCCAGCTGCGACCTTTTAAAACAGCCACGCCGCTTCCCAGCTGAGTCCTGAAGCCAAACTCGGAAGTTCGCCTTTGGCGTTTGGCTTCAGGACTCAGCTGGGAAGCGGCACGGCTGTTTTAAAAGGTCGCAGCCGGCCTGGGGGGCTTTCCAGCACCCCCCCAAACCCAGGTTGGGGGTTCGGGGGGGTGCTGGGAAGCCCCCCAGGCCGGCTGCGACCTTTTAAAACAGCCGCGCCGCTTCCCAGCTGACTCCCGAAGCCAAACCCGGAAGTGGTTTTTTTTTAATTAATATTTTTTTAAAAATCGCGATGTAGCGTTTCGCGAAGATCGAGATCGCGAAACTCGAGGGATCACTGTACTGTTAATCTAATGCTGCCTCCTTAAAATCTAATTTTGTCACCTGGATCTACCACCATTCTCCATTTTCTTCTCTTTTAGTCATTCTAATGTAATTTCTATATATATTCATTTTCTATCCAATCATAAAATTTCACCCATATATTGTAATATTCTGTATCCTCATTGTCTTCAGTTTTCATTGTCAGTCTATTCATCTCTGCACAGACCAAGTTTTTTTTAAATTCCTCCTCCTTTAGTAAGAATTTTTGCTGCTTTCCATTTTTTGTGCAAATGCAATTCTTGCTGCTGTAATCACATGAACAATTAAATATGTAGCTTCCTTGTTAAATTTCTCGGGTAAAGTACTCAACAGAAATATTGTTGTTTCACAATTTTTTCTATCCATATTTGGGTCCGAATCTTTGGCTTTTGGCCATGTCCACCATATATGATAAAAAGAGCCTGATATTTGCTGACATTTCCAATATTTCATGGATTTATCTTGAAACATTTTAGCCACCTATAAAACATTTTGTACATATTCTCTTTATATGCTGTTGCCATAGTCAATTTCTAATTTCTTTCCCAAAGTTCCTGCCGTATATCTAATTCTATAGTATGGCCAAAATTCCTTGCCCTTCTTTCACTTCTTCAAATTTTAAATCAATATAAAGTAAATAATTATATAATTTTTTAATGTTTCATCCATTCCTATGAGTATTTATATCCTGTTTCTCAAGTTCCAATGTGAATTTCAACTTGCCTTCTTTTGTCAAAATATCATTACATCTTGGTATATTGTCCCAATTCATTCTACTTGGGTGCGTCAATGTCTCTATTATGGATATCCAACAATGTATTTTTAAGTAATGTTTAGCTTTTATTTTTTCCCCAAACTAACAATAATGAGTTCCTTATACAATGCCTCTGGAAGAAGCTTTATATTTTATTTCCTCTATACCAAATGAATGTGTGCCATCTAATCTGTGAGTCGTGTCCTTCTGATATTAAAAGTCTCTTGTTTCTAAGCAAAATCTATTTCTTTATCCATGACATTGCTGTTGCCTGATAATACAGCTCCCAGTTCCAGTTAGGGAGATCAAAGCCGCCTCTAGATCTTGCATCTTGTAACATCTTCAAACTTATCCTTGGTCTTTTCCCTTGCCAAATAAATTTTGATATAATTTTGTTAACATCGTTTTTTTTAAAAAAAAATTGTCTATTTTTACTGGTATTATTGAAAATAGAAACAATAGGCATTGTAGTATATTCACCTTATTTAAAGCAATCTGGCCTATTAATGATAGCTGACGATTTTTCCATTTTTCTAAATATTTCTCAATCTACTTTCTAAGTCTTACATAATTGTCTTCTTTAAGTGTTGTACATCTCACTGACAGTCGACTCCCCAAATATTTTACTTTTTTGTCATTTGCATATCATTTAGTTCTATCTTTTGCATATCTTTTAGTTCTATCTTTTCCTTTTCTGTTATCCTATCATTTTTGTCTTATCCATATTTATTTTCAATCCTGCCACTTCTCTGTATTTTTCAATTTGATGTAATAATTTTGATCCTGACTTTAATGGATCTTCAAGTATAAACACCAATTTATCCATCCTAAGAAAAATTGACAGCAAATGTCTGTAATTTATATTCTTCTTTTTAAATTTTTATTCCCATAATGTCCTGATCTTCCTGTATACTTCTATTTAATACAGTACTTCTAAAGTCAAGATGAATAACAATGGTGATAATGGGCATCCTTGTCTTGTTCCTTTTGTAATTTCTACTTTATCAGTCATTTCTCCATTTATTATTATTCTCACTGTTTGCTTACTATAAATTGGTTATATTACCCACACAAATGTTGACCCAAAGTCCATATACTGTAATTGTTGATTCACGAAGTTCTAATTTACATGATCAAATGCTTTCTGTGCATCCAAAAACATTAATGCTCCTTGTTTCTCTGGATGTTGTTCATAGTACTCTGAAGTGTTCAAAATTGTACGCACGTCTTCTGGGGAGAAACCAAAATTGTTTGAATAAAATCACTAAGAAATCTTTTGATCCTTTTGGCTATTATAGATAATAGATAATAATAATTTATTAGATTTGTATGCCGCCCCTCTCCGAGGACTCGGAGCGGCTCACAACAATAAAACATCATATACAGATGCAAATGTTTTATAGTTAACATTCAATAGTGATATAGGTCTACAGTTTTTGACTTTTTGTAAATCCATATCCTCCTTTGGCATTAAAGTTATAAAAGCCTCTGTCCATGATTCGGGAATTTTTGCTTCTAATGTCAGTTTGTTATACAACTCCAGCATTATTTATCCAAATGTTTCTTCAAAAGTTTTTTAAACTTCTGTTGGAAGTCCATCTGGTCTCGGTGCTTTCCCATTCTATTTTAATAGCTTCTGCTACCTCCATAATTGAAATTGATAGTCTCTTATTAAATCTCTAACTCTTCTAGGAACTTGTTTAAATGCTACAATCTCCTCTTTGCATTTAATAGTAGTATTTTTTAATCTTTGTAGAAGTTCTGTCCTCAGTGCCTTCTTTGTAAATCTTACATGAATCTCTCTGGGTAATTTGTTCTTCATTGCATATTTGGTGTGGACTCTGTATATTTCATTAATATTGTTTGATATCTTTTCTTTGCTTTCTTTCATCACTTCTGCCAAGATTTCTGCCATTATCTCAGCCAAATTTCCCCCTCCTCTTCTATTACATATTGGAACCATAGATAATATTCAAAATGATCTATCTCTAGGGTTATAATTTTTGCTTCTAACATCAGTTTGTTATACAACTCCAGCATTACTAATCCAAATGTTTCTTCAAAAGTTTTATAAACTTGTGCCGGAGGCCCATCTGGTCCTGGTGCTTTCCCATTCTTCTGTTTTTAATAGCTTCCGCTATTTCCATCATTGTCATTTTCTCTTCAAACAATTTTTTCTGGAATATTAGGTAGCTCCTCTTTTTCCAAATATTGAAGTATCCTCTCATCATCAATTTTCTCCTGTTTATATGATTCTTTATAGTATCTCCATGCTATCTTCTTTTTAATCCTCTTCATTATATTGTAATTCTCCATCTTTATTTTCCAGTTGTTTTATCCATTTTTTCTCCTTCTCTTTCCTTATTTTATAGGCCAACCATCTTCCCGGTTTGTTCGTATGTTCAAAAAATTATGTTTGGATACTTTTACTCTCCTTGCTACCTCTTCGTTTTCCATCATATTTAGTTCATGTTTCTTTAAATCCATCATCTTTTGACTTTTCATGTCTTGTGGGTCTAACTTTAGTTTCTTTTCTACTTCTGTATGTTCAATTTCCAGTATTCTTTTAATATCCTTCTTCCATTTATTTATTTTACTCATATGTCATATATCCCAAAGTATTTATAAAGTAGTTCCTTTCTGCTTTTTAAAGAAAAAACTCATTTTTTCTGTACAAATAGCTCAAATTCTTTTTCATCTAATATCTCTTGATTTAAAGTCCACCTTGTTTTTTTCCTCTTCCCTCTCCGTCTAATCAAAGTTTGATTATGATCTGCCCATACATTAGGTCAATGTCTATTTTTTGTAGTCCATTTATCAAATCCATAGTTATCCATGCCATATCAATTCTTGACCAAGACTTGTGCCTAGGAGAATAAAACATAAACTATTTTTCTTTTTGGCGTCTTTCTCTCCACGCATCAGTCAAATTCTGTTTCTTCTGATTGGTGAGTTGAGTCAATTTACATTTATCGAGATCACTTTAATTACTTCCTCCATGTTCATTTATCTTTTCCTATTTTAAAATGTCTTGTCGTCCTCATTTCCCTTTGGTCTTCGACCTTTGCTATTTCAGCTTCCAGTTCCTTCTCTTGTAGCTTCAGTTCTGGCATGAGCTTGTAGTTTCGCCTCCCCTTCTCTTATCTCTCTTGTTCCTTCTTCTGTCTGTACAAAAGTCTGTCTGTAAAATATTTCAGCCTTATTCACCATATCAAGTCTCAGTCTTTGTTCTTACCACACTAGCATTATGCCTTCTGGAACTAGCCACCTGTCCTCTAATAGATTCTTGTAGTTTTCTAGTATTGTAGGTAATTCCATTCCTTCCAAATGTTGCTATATTCTTATTCTCAATTTTTTCCTGTTTGTATAAATCTTTATAATATGCCCATGCTATCTTCTTCTTTGCCTCATCTCAATACTGGAGATTTCCTTCATTGTCTTCCAATTGCTTAATCAATTTTTTCCCTTTTCCTTCTTCATCTTCATCTTCCTGATTTATTTGAGTGTTCAAAAAAAAAACATTTAAAATTTTTTATCTTTCTTGCCACCTCTTCATTTCCCATTATATTCAATTTATGTTTCTTCAAATCCATCGTGATCTTTTTAGTTTGAATATCTTTTTGAAGCTTCTTCTCTGGTATCTTGTGCTCTTCTAATTTTTTCTTAACATCTCTTCTTTGTTTATTTTGTTTACCCAGCATGCCATAACTAGTCCCTTTAAGTATGCTTTATCTATGTTCCATACAATTTGTAACAAAGTATGTTTTAGCTATGTCCCATACAATTTTTAATGAATTATCCCTTTTTTGTTTTCTTTAAAAAAGAATTGCATTTTTTTTTCTGTAAATTGTTGAAATTCTTTTTCATTCATATTTCTTGATTTCAAGTCCATCTAGTGTTGTTCTTTCATTCTTTCCAGGTAGTTGTTATTGGATTGTGGTCAGCCCATATGCCAGTTTCAATATTTATACATTGTATGTTTGATAACAAATCCATTGTCATCTATAACATATCTATTCTTAACCATGACATGTCTAGAAAAATGTGTATTGTTTTTTAATTGGAATTTTTTCTCTCCATACATGAAATACTGTATATTCAATTCATCTACCATAGTAAAGAATTATTTTGGTAATTTCTTCCTTTGCCTCCCTCCCCCCTCTTTTGTCGCTTCATAGTCCAATTCGACCTTTACAATAGCATTAAAGTCTCCCATCATGCAAATGTTTTCATAGTCCAATTCAATTATTTTATTATGTAATTTAGAGTAAAACTTATCTTGACTTTCATTTGGTGCATAAATTGCAACTAATAATATTTTATTATTATTCATTGATATTTCTAGCACCAGAATTCTCCCACCTTTATCTGTATATATACATTTTAAAGTCATATTTTGTATGTATAGTTCCACTTCTTTTTTACTTTGATCTGCTAATGCTGAATGCAGGTCTCCCAATCTTGCACATTCTAATAATTTCTTATGTTGTCTTCTAATATGTACTTCTTGTAAACATATTAGGTCCATGTTTAATTTCTTCAATTTGTTAAATATTCTTTTTATGGCCAAATTTAATCCATTTATATTTTGATCTTAATCTCCTCTTCCATATTTTTCTACTTGAATGCCTTGGTTGATCTTGTCAGCCTCACTTCCCTTTGCTGTTTTACCTCCATGGCTGTTGCTCCTTCCAGTTCTTTCCCTTCAGTCTCTTCATCTTGTTGAGTTTCTTGTCATTGTAGTATCTCGTCTATTGCCTCTTTCTGGAATCTTATCTCTCTCTCTCTCTCTCTTATTCCTTCCTTGCTTTGTACAAAATGTTGTCCATAAAGTATTTCAGCTTTATCAACCATATCCAGTCTAAATCACTGTTCATGCCATACCACCATTATCCCTTCCAGTATTAACCATTGGAAATTAACACCTCTCTTAAGCAATGTTCCCATCAAAAATTGATAGTCTCTTCTTAAATTTCTAACTCTTCTAGGAACATGTTTCAATGCTACAATCTCCTTCTCTTTGTATTAAATAGTGGTATTTTTTAATTTTTGTAGAAACTCTGTTCTCAATGCCTTCTTTATAAATCTTACATGAACTTCTCTGGGTAGCTTGTTCTTCATTGCATATCTGGTGTGGACTCTATATATATATTTCATCAATATCATTCAATATCTTTTATTTGCTCTCTTCCATCATGTCTGCCAAGATTTCTGCCATTATCTCAGCCAAATTTCTCCCCTGTTCTCTATTGTTTTGGAACCATAGATAATATTCAGAATGATCCATCTCTAGGGTTATATTTGTTCTTCCCTGCCTTTTGTCTAATTCTGTCAGTCAATCATCCATCTCCTCGATCTTCTCATTTACTTCAAATTTCTCTTCAATTTTCTGCAAGCGTTGTTCATTTTTTCCCACCGTCCTTCATTTCTTTCAATTCCTCTTCCACCTTACCCATATTCTCTTCCACTTTTCTAAGGCTATCTTTAAGATCTTCATGTAAAGCTTTAATCATATTCTTTTCCATTGTGTTGGATTTATCTCTTTGTTAATTCTTAATTATTTTCTTTTCTAAGTAAACTTCTTATCTAACCAATCACAAAATTTCACCTATATTTTATAATATTCGGTGTCTTCTTTGTCTTTAATTTTCATACACCCATATAACACCGATGCTCCAAAAGCTGCACTGGTTGCTGGTCGATCTCTGAACGTAATTCAAGTTGTATCTTCAAATGAATTTATTTTTTTCTAGCCAGTAATTTATATTCCTCCTTTTTGATTTTCATTTTATATTCATCCTCCTCCTCTTCTTCCTCCTCTTCCTTCCACCCAAATTCCAAGCTTTTATTTCTTTCCTAATGGGTTTTCACGCATTATTTGCTTTTACATTGTTTCCTATAGGAAAAATCCCTTCTACTTACAAATTTTTCTACTTAAGAACCTGGTCAAAAAACGAATTAAGTTCTTAAGTAGAGGTACCATGTTGTTCTTCTGTCCCTTTGGCTCCAGCCTGAAAAATGGTCCAAAAAACAGTCTGAAAATGGTCCAAAAATTATTCAAAAACGCCCCCAAAATGACCTGAAAACAGCCTGGAAAATGGTCTAAAAACAGCTCACAAACATCATGAAAGCAAGCCAATAAATAAGCCAAAAAAGGGTGGGGGTGAGACCAGCCAGTGGTGGCATTGGCCAATTCATCTGAACCAGTGTGAATCAGTTGATTGAGAGTTGGTGCCGTCACTGGTTGACTATGCGGTTGACCCACCCACACAACCCACACCCATACAAAGCTAGCACTTCACCTCCCAACTGATGGGACCTCACTGTCATGGGACCCATCACAAGACCTCCATCTGACATTGGCCATCGTTCCCCATGACCTCCCCATCACAAGACCCACTGACCACACTGACACTGACATCTCTTAAACTCCACCAAAGATGTTACCCTTCAACCCATATGCTCAGAGCATGAATGTCACCGATGACATTACCCAGTGGGGTCATGAAATGTCTGCAAAAAAAAAAAAAGGGAAAGAGGGCACTAAGGACAGACACACCATTGTTCAATCCTGAGCTGCAAATATTTTCCTTTATTAGAAAAGTTTATCATGGGATCCTAGACGGAGATCTCTTCAAGAAGCCCATGATTTGGGTAGGTCATCTCATCCTCGGTTGAGAATGACGTCCTCTCCAGGTTCCCTTTGGCTTGGAAGTGGGAGTTCTGTAGAGAACCGTCCTTTGGCTGTCTATGACATCACCATGCTTCACAAGCATAGAATACTAAGAGTTTCTCGGACTCTAGGGAAGCAAGAAAGATGCTGTCATGAAGGAAGGGGTGATTTTCGTCCATCTGAGGTGGCCGAAGTGGGGGGAACCATGGGTGAGTGAAAGCAACAGCTCTCCATTTTGTATCCTGAGATTTAGACAAGGAAGAGAAATTCAGGAGAGATCTGTAAAGTCATATTTACGGACACCAGAGCTCAAACTCTCTCCTTTTATAAACGGAATGGGACAACTCGCCGCAGTCGACTTGCTACGGTCAATTCACCATGGGACAAGGGCAATTCAAAAATCTAATTGTTTAAAATTATTTTTAAAAAATATTTTTAAAATTTTTGTCATTCACCTTTTATTGAGAGCCAGGGTGGCGCAGTGGTTAGAGTGCAGCACTGCAGGCTACTTCAGCTAACGGCTAGCTGTAGCTCAGCAGTTCAAATGCCACCACCAGCTCAAGGTCGACTCAGCTTCCCATCCCATCCTTCCACGGTGGGTAAAATGAGGACCCAGATTGTTGGGGGCAATAGGCTGATTCTGTAAACCGCTTACAGAGGGCTGTAAACGCCCTACGAAGTGGTACATAAGCCTAAATGCTATTGCTATTCATTTCACCCCTCCTTTGGCCTCCATTCTTAATGATCCTATTCCACTATTTCTTCGACATCATCAGCCTGTGATGCCGAACCTATGGCACGCGTGCCACAGTTGGCACGGAGAGCCACATCAGAGGGCACGTGAGGCATTGCTCTATGTCAGCTCCAGCATGCATGTGTGTGCTAGCCAGCTGATTTTCGGCCTTGGGGAGGGCTGTTTCGCCCTCTGGAGGCTTCAGGGGTGCACTTCAGGTGTGCGAAAAACAGCACAACAGGCAAACCGGAAGTCCGTTTTTCCGAACTTCCGGTTTGCCCATTGGCCATTTTTTCATCATCCCAGGCTTCAGTGAGGCCTGGGCGCATGCGTGGGGATGGGGTGGATTGTTCACATACGCAAGGACGGTGCATGTGTGGGGGAAGAGGGAATGGGTGTCGGCACGTGCACACATACACACCCTCTTTTGGTACGTGAACCAAAAAAGGATTTATCATCACTGTCATAAGCTGTGATGAGTTAGCGTAGATTCTTTATGAACCAGACACATAGAAAGAGGTTCACGCTGGCGCAATCTGTACTAACTGCCAAATTTAGATTTAGGATGTAAATTGTATTTTTTTAAAAAAAACAGTAATTTTTCTTGGCTGCTTGTAGCTGGCTCTCTCCAAGGGGCTTGCAAAAATGCACACAATGCTAACCAGGGCAGCATCATAATCACAACCCCCATAATCACCTGCCTACAGCTGTCACCTCCCTCTCTAGGCTGCATCCTTCAGCCCACTGAAACTCTTTCAAAGAGACCAGTCTTGAAAAATCCCACCCCCCAAAATCATGAGAGAAGGAGGGGGGGGAGTTAACGTTTGAAAAATGCGTGCGGGAGCGAGCCCTTGAACTAACCGAGGGGCGAAAACACCCGATACGCTGCTGCGTAAATCCTCTTTTTGTGTGCCTCTGGGCTAGACTAGTTGCCCTCAAGGGTTCCATCCGTTCTAACGATTCTGCTGTTTCATTTCCTTCCTGTGGACTCCTTCGCCTTTGGATGATGCCCTGTGGATTACTGCAGACTCTGACCGCGAACAGGTACGTGTTGTAGACCTGGGTTGTTCTGAAAGACGCGAGGGGTGTTTCCCTCGTTCACTCCCAAAGGGGATATTGGCAACAATAAGATACACCGTTGTACAACCAATAGAAGACAATATTTGTAGCTCAGGGTTGAATTTTTGGTGCTTTCTGAGTACCAAAAGGTAAGGTAAGTGGTGTGTACCTCCGTAAAATAAAGACCATTGATTCCACCGCCCCAAAATACCTTGTCACGTGAAAATGCAGCTGTCTTCAACATGTCTAGCAATAATTGACCTGGAGTCATATGTTACAGGTAATTCTCACTTATAACAACAATGGGAACCAAAATTCTGATCTCTAAGCAATGTGAATATTAAGCAAGTCATCAAATGACCAGACCTGATTTTACCAGCATTTCTTACTCCACTTATTAAATGAATCAATCAACCAACCAAAATAGAGTTGAAAGGGAGCTTGGAGTTCTTCTAGTCCAACCCCCTGTTCAAGCAAGAGAACCCATTCTATACCAGAAAAATGGTGGTTGTTGTTTAAAGTCTGAACCTACCCCAGAAAAGCATTTGGAGACTACAACTGGTACAAAAGGCAGCTAAGTGAGCTATTATGGGTGTGCCCAGTGTATACCCATATAACACCGATGCTCCAAAAGCTGCACTGGTTGCCGGTCGATCTCTGAACGTAATTCAAGGTGTTTGTTATCACCTACAAAGCCCTATATGGCTCAGGACCAGAGTATCTTCAGGAACACCTTCTGCAGCACATCTCCTAGCAGCCAATAAAAGTTCACAGAGTCGGCCTCCTCTGGGTCCCGTCAGCCAAATAATGTTGATTGGCTGGCCCACAGGGAAGGGCTTTCTCTGTGAGGGCTCCAACTCTATGGAACCAACTTCCTTCAGAGATTTGTACCCTTCCCACCTTACCAGCCTTCCATAAAGCCATAAAGACCTGGCTCTTCTGGCAGGCCTGCAATCATTGAGTGAATGGGATCCTAGATTGCTAGGAATGTGAGTGGGAACATGTATGTTGGCTGGATTTTGTTAATGTTTTTATATTGTCTTTATGTATTGTTCTTATCCATTGGAAGCCACCCAGAGTCCTTCAGGAGTTGGGCGGTATACAAGATAGATAGATGGATGGATGGATGGATGGATGGATGGATAGATGATAGATAGATAGATAGATAGATAGATAGATAGATAGATAGATAGATGATTGATAGATAGATAGATAGATAGATAGAAAGAAAGAAAGAAAGAAAGATAGATAGATAGATAGATAGATAGATAGATAGATAGATAGATAGATAGATAGATAGATCCTCTGATGTTAAAAGACCCACAATTTCTGGAGGCTAGTAGTTCTACTCATTAATTGTCCTCACTGTTAGAAAATTTCTCCTTAATTCCAGTTTGCTTCTCTCCTTGATTTGTTTCCATCCGTTGCTTCCCATCCTGCCTTCTGATGCTTTGGAGAATAGAAGACCTGTCTTCTTTGGGGCAACCCCTCAGATACTAAATAAATAAAAACACCCTGGTTGTTAAAGGAATATGGCTTCCCCCGTTAGCTTTGCTGATGACTGCAGGAATAAGATATTGACAAAATTGAATGGGTCCAAAGACAGGCTACAAGAATGGTGGAAGGTCTTAAGCATAAAACGTATCAGGAAAGACTTCATGAACTCCATCTGTCTAGTCTGGAGGACAGAAGGAAAAGGGGGGACATGATCGAGACATTTAAATATATTAAAGGGTTAAATAAGGTCCAGGAGGGAAGTGTTTTTAATAGGAAAGTGAACACAAGAACAAGGGGACACAATCTGAAGTTAGTTGGGGGAAAGATCAAAAGCAACATGAGAAAATATTATTTTACTGAAAGAGTAGTAGATGCTTGGAACAAACTTCCAGCAGACGTGGTAGATAAATCCACAGTAACTGAATTTAAACATGCCTGGGATAAACATATATCCATCCTAAGATAAAATACAGAAAATAGTATAAGGGCAGACTAGATGGACCATGAGGTCTTTTTCTGCTGTCAGACTTCTATGTTTCTATGTTTCTAAGGTGATGGTGGTAACTTCAAGGACAAATCGTAAATCAATTTTCCCAGTGTCAATCATAACTTTGGACTATTGTTAAACGAACCACCAGACTTTGAGAATGACCAATATTTTCATTAAAGTGTGAGGTGGTTGCAAGTAATATCACATGCCATTTTTAAAATTCTTCCTACACCGTCGGGATGTATTTGTTAAAGAATTATGCATGGAACTAATTTTAAATCTAAGCAATGTTAAGTGAAAGAAAAGCAGATGGCCTGTTTTGTTTGATAAGAAAAGGCATTTGACCGCATTGTGTTGGAAACCAGTTTATAGCTCAAGTTAAAAAAAAACCCCACCATAAGCTGTTCCTTTTGAATCTTGATTGTTATGTATGATTTTTATACATGATTGTATTATTTATGACATGAAGTATTAGTACTACTTTATAAAACCTTAGTGAGACTACAAATAGGATACTGCATCCAGTTTTGGTCACCACGTTACCAAAAAAAAAAATAATGTTGAGATTTGGGGAAATGTGTAGAGATGAGCAACTAAAATGATTAAAGACCTGGAGACTAAAACATATGAAGGTCAGTTGCAGGAACTGGGCATGGCTAGTCTAGAGAAAAGAAGGACTAACGGTGGTGAGCAGTATTTGAGGGAGGCAGGTTATTCTCCAAAGCACCTGAAGGCAAGACAAGAATGGAAACTGATCAGGGAGAAGAGCAACCTGGAATTTAGAAGAAACTTCCTAACACCGAGGATAATTAACCAGGCTTTTATGAAGAGATTGGACAGCCATTTGTCTGAAATAGTATAGACTCTCCTGCTTAAGAAGAGGGCTGGACTAGAAGATCTCCAAGGCCTTGTCTCTTCTCTTCTTCTCCCCTTCCCTCCTCTCCTTCCTGATTCTGTTCTGTTTGGTTCGATTGAAAAGAATGACCAGGGGAGATATGATAGGGATATTGAGACTCTAGAAAGAGTGCAGAGAAGAGCAACAAAGATTATTAAGGGACTGGAGGCTAAAACACAGGAAGAACAGTTGCAGGAACTGGACATGGCTAGTTTAATGAAAAGAAGGACCAGGGGAGACATGATAAGAGTCTTCTAATATCTCAGGGGTTGCCACAAAGAAGAGGAAGTCAACTATTCTGCAAAGCACCTGAGGGTAGAACAAGAAGCAATGGGTGGAAGCTGAACAAGGAGAGAAGCAACTTAGAACTAAGGAGAAATTTCTCCTAAGTGAGAAAAATTAATCCGTGGAACTACTTGCTTCCAGAAGTTGTGAGTGCTGTTCCAACCCTACACCACTTCAGACAAATGGTTATCCAACACTGGAAATTTTTAAAAAGATGGTGGATAACCTTTTGTCTGAAGTGGTGTAGGGTTTCCTGCCTAAGCAGGGAGTTGGACTAGAAGACCTCCAAGGTCCCTTCCAATTCTGTTATTCTAGTCTATTCTACTATTAATTCAATTCAATTCAATTTATTAGATTTGTATGCCGCCCCTCTCTGAAGACTCGGGGCGGCTCACAACAATAATAAAAACAATATTCCAGCGAAAACAAATCTAATATTAAAAACCACATAAAACCCTATCATATTTAAAAAAGCAAACAACATATATATATACCCAAACATAAATATAAAAAAGTCTGGGGGAAAGGTGTCTCAACTCCCCCATGCCTGGCAGTATACATGGGTCTTGAGTAATTTACGAAAGACAAAGAGGGTGGGGGCAGTTCTAATCTCCGGGGGGAGTTGATTCCAGAGGGCTGGGGCCGCCACAGAGAAGGCTCTTCCCCTGGGGCCCACCAAATGACATTGTTTGGTCGATGGGACCCAGAGAAGGCCAACTATGTGGGACCTTATCGGTCGCTGGGATTCGTGCGGTAGCAGGCGGTTCCGGAGGTATTCTGGCCCAATGCCATGTAGGGCTTTAAAGGTCATAACCAACACTTTGAATTGTGACCAGAAACTGATCGGCAGCCAATGCAGGCCACGGAGTGTTGCAGAAACGTGGGCGAATCTAGGAAGCCCCACGATGGCTCTCGCGGCTGCGTTCTGCACGATCTGAAGTTTCCGAACACTTTTCAGAGGTAGCCCCATGTAGAGAGCGTTGCAGTAGTCAAACCTGGAGGTGATGAGGGCATGAGCGACTGTGAGCAGTGACTCCCTGTCCAAATAGGGCCCCAACTGGTGCACCAGGCGGACCTGGGCAAACGCCCTCCTCGCCACAGCCGAAAGATGATGTTCCAATGTCAGCTGTGGATCGAGGAGGACGTCCAAGTTGCGAATTGTGTGGGGATACATATAGGAAAGACCAGAAAGGGGTCAAAAAATTCAAGATGTCAGCCATTAATTGTGTGATCAAAGCTTTACCTGTAACAAAGCCAACAGGCAGAGCTTTAATCACACTGTAATCCTATCATCTTCACTTTCTGGCCTCCCCTTACTGACAACTCATATACTGATTGTTCTTGACCTATGACCAAAATTCAGCCCAAAATTTCTATTGTTAAGAGAGAAAGTTGTTAAGGTGTTTGTTTTTTTTACATTGTGGTGACTAAAACTGCATGCAATATTCCAAGTGTGGCTTTACCAAGGCCTTATAAAGTAGTATTAGCTTCATATTATTTTAGAATAGAATAGAATAGCAGAGTTGGAAGGGACCTTGGAGGTCTTCTAGTCCAACCCCCTGCTTTGGCAGGAAACCCTACACTACTTCAGACAAATGGTTGTCCAATCTCTTCTTAAAACCTTCCAGTGTTGGAGCATTTGCAACTTCTGGAGTAAAGTTGTTCCACTGATTAAGTGTTCTGACTATCATTTTCTTTTCTTTTCTTTTCTTTTCTTTTCTTTTCTTTTCTTTTCTTTTCTTTCTTTCTTTCTTTCTTCCTTTCTTTCCTTCTTTCCTTCCTTCCTTCTTTCTTTCTTTTTCTTTCTTTCTTCCTTTCTTTTTTTCCCTCTTCCTTCCTTCTTTCTTTTTCTTTCTTTCTTTCTTCCTTCTTTCCTTCCTTCTTTCTTTCTTTCTTTTTCTTTCTTTCTTTCTTTCCTTCTTTCCTTCCTTCCTTCCTTCTTTCTTTCTTTCTTTCCTTCCTTCTTTCTTTCTTTTTCTTTCTTCCTTTCTTTTTTTCCCTCTTCCTTCCTTCTTTCTTTTTCTTTCTTTCTTTCTTCCTTCTTTCCTTCCTTCTTTCTTTTTCTTTCTTTCTTTCCTTCTTTCCTTCCTTCCTTCTTTCTTTCTTTCTTTCCTTCCTTCTTTCTTTCTTTTTCTTTCTTTCTTCCTTTCTTTTTTTCCCTCTTCCTTCCTTCCTTCTTTCTTTTTCTTTCTTTCTTTCTTTCTTTCTTTTTTCCTTCCTTCCTTCCTTCCTTCTTTCTTTCTTTTTCTTTCTTTCTTTCTTTCCTTCTTTCCTTCCTTCTTTCTTTCTTTCTTTCTTTCTCTCTCTTTATTTAGTCAATCATGTATTAGATAACAGATATAAGTAGAAACGTGATTATGAATACATGAAATGGATACCAAAAAAAGGAGACATTACTACATGCTGGTGCGTTTATGCACTCCCCTTAAAGACCTCTTAGGAATGGGGTGAGGTTGACAGGGGGGTGGGGGTGTCTCAAGGCTTTGATTCAACTGGAAAGTCAAAAAACAGACCAGAAACTGTTTTTTTTTAATGCTACTTCCAATGTATACATTATTGAAACAGTGACTTCTTCACTGGCTTGGGCATGTCGTGACAATGGATGATGGGTAGATTCCGAAAGATCTCCTGTAGGGTGAACTAGTGCCAGGAAATCACCCCAGAGGGAGACCACAGCTGCGAAATATATCTGTAAGAGGGATTTAGAGGCCTTAGGAATGGACATTAACAGATGGGAAACCTTGGCCTCTGATCGTTCAGCTCGGAGGTTAAAAACACAGCATGGCCTTCTCAATTTTGAGGAGACACTTGATCAGCAAGACGAGGCAAAGAGGTAGTCCTGAAACCAGTGAAATCCGGCGACCAGGCATGGGACAGAATGGATCTGCCCTCAGTGTGGAAGGGATCGCCACTCTTGGATTGGCCTTTTTAACCACACGAGATGCTGTTCTAGGAACTCTGTTCAGAGCACGATACCATACCCACTGCAGCGATATACAAGCATGTAATAGATTCAAATTAAATGTAAACCGCTCAAACTCAACTGCAGAAAATACGACTTCAACAATAGAGTGATCAATGGCTGGCATGCACTACCTGACTCTCTGGTTTCTTCCCCAAACCCCCAAAATTTTAATCTTAGGTTGTCTACAGTCGACCTCTCCCCATTTCTAAGAGGTCTGTAAGGGGCGTGCATAAGCGCACCATAGTGTCTGCCATCCCTGTCCTACTGTACAATTGTCCTATTTTATTGTTACTTTTTACTTATGTTTATACAAACTACTATCCTATGCATGTTTGACAAATAGATTGATGGATGGGTGGATAGATGGGTGGATGGGTGGATGGATGGATGGATGGATGGATAGACAGACAGACAGGTAAGTAGGTAGGTAAGTAAGTAAGTAAGGAAGGAAGGAAGGAAGGAAGGAAATAAGGAAGGAAGGAAGTAAATAAGTAAGTAAGCAAGTAAGTAAGTAAGTAAATAGTCTTTCAAGACTGAAGATTGCCAATGATGATGATGATGGCTTCCAATTGTAGTTTGTTCACATTTAGCATGCTCTTTGGTGAAAATCCTGGTCTGCTCAATTGGAAAAACCTCTCATGAAACAAACCTCGATTGCCATGTGCAAATTTTGTCTGCAACTGTTTTTGCCATGACTTATTAATATCAGTAATGACTGGTTAAGCACAACTTAAGAAAGAGAGAAACTTTGATTAAAGATCTGGATCTGGAAGTCAAGTCTGTTTTGCTAATTTGTCTTTCAATCTGTTGTCCAGTCGGGAGACAAGGACGCGCAGAGCATATCAGACGACAATCAATCTTTGCAGGAATTGAATTACATCATCGATCAGCTGGAACGGGAGGAAATGGATAGTGAGTAAGGGGATTCTGGGAAAAACAAGGGAGACTTATTAAGGAGTGTGTAGAGTGATCTCTGAGTTGTCAAAGATACACATGTTTTATTTATTATTTTATTTATTTATTCATTTGTCCAATACACAATACATACGGAAGAGAATAGACATGAAGTAATATATATAAAGATAATATGTAAGCATAGAGGAGAAGATATATGAAAGGAAGAAAATATATATGATATATGAGATAAAGGAAAGACAATTGGACAGGGAACGAAAGGCACACTAGTGCACTTATGTACGCCCCTTACTGACCTCTTAGGAACCTGGAGAGGTCAATCGTGGATTGTCTAAGGGAGAAATGTTGAGGGTTAGGTATACAGAGGAAACATGGATTTCTAGCAGGTATCCAGCTGATAGCCCAAAGATATGAGTAATGGTTCAGTAATACAATCCCGATTCATTAACTATATATAATATTTTTTACTTTAGCAAATTACTTAGTCAAAACAGTCCTAGCCATACGTAATCAAATCAGCCAATACATATACAAAACTAGGTCTTACTTGTTCAGCTTACAAATACACAAACCATCATTTGAACACACAGTTCTTACTACAGCAGTCACAGAAAAATAACAGAAATAGCAGAGAGAGAGAATCATGCTTCTGGCTCCCTCTGATGGCAATTCGTAACACTAACTCTTAAAGCAACAGTGTTTCAATATATTTAAGCATAGATTGTTGGTTTGTTTTATATATTGTCAAACCCATCCAGTTATGTACATAGTACTAACAAGACGTGCAGAGTCCTTTCTGGCTCCCTACAAGGAGGCATTTGTGGGCTCACTCCTCAAAAAACCTTCCCTGGACCCAGCTGTGTTTAATAACTATTGTCCAATCTCCAACCTTCCCTTTATAAGGAGGGTTGTTGAGAAGGTGGTGTCGCTCCAGCTCCAATGGTCCTTGGACGAAGCCGATTATCTGGGCCCTCAACAGTCAGGATTCAGGCCCAGCTACAGCACGGAAACTGCTTTGGTCACACTGATGGATGATCTCTGGCAGGCCAGGGATGGGGTTTATCCTCTATCCTGGTGCTCCTTGACCTCTCAGTGACTTTCGATATCATTGACCATGGTATCCTTCTGGCCAGCTGGAGAGGCTAAGAGTGGGAGGCACCATTCTATGGTGGTTCTCCTCCTACCTCTCCAGTCAGTCTCAGTCGGTGTTGGCAGGGGTCAGAGGTCGACTCCCAGGTCCCTCCTTTGTGGGGTTCCTCAGGGGTAGGTCCTCTCTCCCCTGCTGTTTAATATCAACATGAAACCACTGGGTGAGGTCATCCAAGGACATGGAGTGAGTTATCATCAGTATGCTGATGATACGTTTACACCCTGTGTCCACTCAGTGAAGCAGTGGAGGCTGTTATGGTCTAGGCTCAGACTCAACCCCAGAGTGGCTGTGGGTTCTTCCTCCCAAGGACGCCACCATCTGTCCATCCATTACCCTGGGGGGGGACTTCTGACCCCCTCAGGAAGCAAAGTCTTGCGAGGGGACACGCATACATGTGATATTTCAGCAAATACCACAAGGGGGCGTGCGTGCATGTGATTTTGGTGGGTTTTTGCTTCCGCGCATGTGCAGAAGCAAAAAATCACCAAAATATCACATGCACACATGTCCCCTCGCGAGACTTTGCTTCCTACACATGCGCAGAAGCAAAATCTCATGGGGACACGTACACACACCAGAGACCTGAAGCTGCATGCGTCAGCTTTACTACCAGTGCGGTGTCCTCATCTGTACCGGTAGGAACCCACTACTGGGAGCAGTGGTTGGAATGCAGTACTGCACGCTATTTCTGCTGCCTGCTGGTTGCCTGTAATTTGGCAGTTCAAATCCCACCAGACTCAAGGTTGACTCAGTCTTCCATCCTTCTGAGGTCGGTAAAACGAGGACCCAGATGGTTGGGGAGGGGGGTCATAGGGTGAGTCTGTAAATTCTTAGAGAGGGCTGGAAAGCACGGGAAAGCCATATATAAGTCTACGGAGAGGGGCGGCATACAATCTAATAAATAATAATAATAAATAATAATAATAATAATAATAATAATAATAATAATAATAATAATAATAACAAGTCTTAAGTGTTATTGTATCGGCAGTTCTGTGTTAGCAAATACTTCAGAGGAAAAGGATTTAGGGGTAGTGATTTCTGACAGTCTCAAAATGGGTGAACAGTGCAGTCAGGCAGTAGGGAAAGCAAGTAGGATGCTTGGCTGCATAGCTAGAGGTATAACAAGCAGGAAGAGGGAGATTGTGATCCCCTTATATAGAATGCTGGTGAGACCACATTTAGAATACTGTGTTCAGTTCTGGAGACCTCACCTACAAAAAGATATTGATAAAATTGAACGGGTCCAAAGACGGGCTACAAGAATGGTGGAAGGTCTTCAGCATAAAACGTATCAGGAAAGACTTCATGAACTCAATCTGTATAGTCTGGAGGACAGAAGGAAAAGGGGGGACATGATCGAAACATTTAAATATATTAAAGGGTTAAATAAGGTCCAGGAGGGAAGTGTTTTTAATAGGAAAGTGAACACAAGGACAAGGGGACACAATCTGAAGTTAGTTGGGGGAAAGATCAAAAGCAACATGAGAAAATATTATTTTACTAAAAGAGTAGTAGATCCTTGGAACAAACTTCCAGCAGACGTGGTAGATAAATCCACAGTAACTGAATTTAAACATGCCTGGGATAAACATATATCCATCCTAAGATAAAATACAGAAAATAGTATAAGGGCAGACTAGATGGACCATGAGGTCTTTTTTTGCCGTCAGACTTTTATGTTTCTATGTTTCTAAGTGCTATTGCTACTATGGGGGGCCAGAATTTCCTTTGGCTAGTAAGTCAATTCAGTGACTCGGGCCTGCTTTAGGAAACTTTTCTGCCATGGGTTGTTCAGCGAATCACTGCAGTTGTTAAGTGAATCTCACAGTCATTAAGCAAATCTGTTTCTCTCCATTATCTACTCAGCCAAAGGTAATGACAAAACGTCATTAATTGTAAACCCGAGATCCTGAAGCCATCATTAAATACATGCTGGTTGCCAACCGCCCAGATTTCGATCTCGTAACCATGTTTTCGTAACCATGTTCTCATTGCAATGGTCATATGTGCGAGGACTGATCCTAAGCCACATTTCCCCCTGCAATTTTGGTGACTAAACGACTTGAGGACTACCTGTAATATTGCCCACCTTGATGGGGGTCTCCCAAGGGAGAGACAGCCCAGCTCCAAATGGTAGAAGCTGGACATGGAGATAAATCCCATGTCCAAGGCTGTCGGGAGCAGGATGATGAGCTTTGTGGTCTCAAACCAACTTTCTCCACAGCTCTCTCGCTAGAAGCCATGAGCAATCCAGACGAAGAGATGAAGATGGATTGGGACATTTCCCAAGGCCCTTCGCCGGACACCACCATCGGTCCGGAAGCCTCCAGCCAGCAGTTTCTGGTGGAGGCAGACATCAACCAATCGGTGGACTCAGTCTCTTCTCCTCCCCCTCCCTCGCTCGATTCCTTCTTTCCTTGCAGTCTGATTGAGGACTCGGCGTTCTCCATCGAGAAGGTGGGTGGGCTCAATCCATTCAGATCCTTTAGCAACGGGTTCACAACTGAGTGAGCATGCCCATGGTGGGTGTGGTCTACTTGGCCATCTACACCACAGTGAAGGGGGCATTTTTTACTCTCTCCAGATTCCCGAGGGGTTTTTTGAACCTCCGGGAGGGTGAAAACTGCTTCCCTCGGAGTCTAGAGGCCAGAAACAGGCCCGCTTTCAGACCCTCTGGTAGGCCCCTTTTTTGGCCTCCCAGACCCTTCGCACGGCCCCTGCACTTACCTGGAATGATGAACTGGCCGTCTGGGAGCAGCGGATTGGGGTGGGAGGGGCAGGAGAGGGAGAGGTGCGGTGGGATGGGATAAGGGGGCAGACAGGGGTTGGTACTTATTGCCACTACCAGAACAATGCATGTGCAGCTCTGCATCACCAGCGTGCAGTCATGCGCGCCCCAGCAAGATTTTGCTTTGCTTCCATTTCATTTTTCCAAACTTCTTGCTTGCCCATTGTTCTGTCGGGCTCTCTGGTAGACTCCTCCCAAAAATTCACAGGGACAAATTTCAGACACACACACGTTTGAAAATTCAAAACAATGTTCTTTATAATGAAAAGTCACTTAAACCAAGCCCTCTTTTTGTATAGCAAAGAGCACTCGTCTCCAAACAAACGGGTAATAATTTGTACAAGTCCCTTATCAGTTCTGTGATACTTAGCTTGCAGCTGTGAGGCAATTCACAGTCCTTCTTTCACAAAGTGACACACACTTTGCTCTGGTTTAGTTTCATAGTGGGGGAAAATCAGCACACAAAAGGTCAAAGTCAGTAAAGCAGTCACGAAACACAAGGATCAGATAATCCTCCACACTGGCCAAACCCACAGGCTGCTCTTTATAGCAGCCTCACTAATTACCACAGCCCCACCCAACCACAGGTGGCCTCATTTTCTTTGATAATAATCTCTCAGTTGTTGCTGCCTATGCATCGCTCTCCGCATGCGTGGTTGGACTAGAGGGCCTCTAAGATCCCTTCCAACTTTCTTAGCATTCTGTTAATCATCATTTTTATGTTTTTGCAAAAGGTCCTGGGACCAACCACTGCCAACATTTTGGCCGAAGCGGAGGCCGAAGCCTCCAAGTATGCAGATGGACTACAGTGCCTGGAAGCTGACTGGTCCGAAGATACCAACGAGCCTCACCGCATTATGACTTGTCAAATATGCCAACTTTTTGTGCGGACAGTCGATCGGCTGCTGGACAAATCGGAGCAGCTCATGGATCATTACTTGCCTCTTACAGAGGAGGAAATAGGTAGGTGTGACACAACAGCATACAGGTTGTCCTCAACTTACAAGCATTTATTTAGTGACCACTCAAAGTTGCAACAGCACTAAAGAAAACGACTTAGGACCGTTTTCCTCATTTAATGACCATTGCTGCGACCCCTTGGTCACCTGATCTGTTTCCGCCCAAGACAATTTGTTAAGTGAGTTCTGCCCACTTTTCTGGCCACTGTGATTGAGTCGCTGCAGTTGTTAAATTAATTGCACCGTTGTTAAGCGAGTCTGGCTGAAAAAGAGGTGTCCACAGTCCAGCTAGCGGGTCCTTGAAGCTGCCATTGGCTGCAGGTACTGGGCACTGTTCTCTCTAGTCCCAGCAACGATCAGAAATAAAGAATCCCACACACTGATCCAAAGCTGATCATAAGCATAAGATCATATTGATTCCTCTGTAGACTGCAGAAAATATGATTTCAGCAATAGAGTGGTCAACGCCTGGAATTCACTACCGGACTCTGTTGTTTCTTCCCCCAGTCCCAAAATCTTCAACCTTAGGTTGTCTACAATAGACCTCTTCCCTTTTCTAAGAGGTCTGTAAGGGTCGTGCATAAGTGCACCTTTGTGCCTACCGTTCCTGCCCTAATGTCTTTTTTATCTTTTCCATCTCTACTTTATACTTATATTATGTTAAACATACTACAATACAATACTATATTTGTATGACAAATTAAATTAAATAAATAAATAAACTGGATCAGCAGCTCCAATAAAGGAATTATTTGAGGAATACAGTGATCCCTCGATTATCGCGAGGGTTCCGTTCCAAGACCCCTCGCGATAATCGATTTTTCGCGATGTAGGGTTGCGGAAGTAAAAACACCATCTGCGCATGCGCGCCCTTTTTCCATGGCCGCGCATGCGCAGATGGTGGAGTTTGCGTGGGTGGCGGGGAAACCCGGATCTTCGTCTGCTCGCTGCTGCTGCGGCCGCCCAGCAGCTGATCTGCTCGGCGGCAGCAGCGAGGAGCCGAATCGGGCTTTCCCCGTTACGTGGGCGGCGGGGAAACCCTGATCTTCGTCTGCTCGCTGCTGCTGCGGCCGCCCAGTAGCTGGTCTGCTCAGCGGCAGCAGCAAGGAGCCGAATCGGGCTTTCCCCTTTGCGTGGGCGGCAGGGAAACCCCGATCTTCGTCTGCTCGCTGCTGCTGCGGCCGCCCAGCAGCTGATCTGCTCGGCGGCAGCAGCGAGGAGCCGAATCGGGCTTTCCCCTTTGCATGGGCGGCGGGGAAACCCCGATCTTTGTCTGCTCGCTGCTGCTGCAGCAGCAGCGAGTAGACGAAGATCGGGGTTTCCCCACCACCCACGCAAAGGGGAAACCCCGGCTCCTCGCTGATGCCCCCGCTCACCCGCCCGCCGCCCGCCACCCGCCAGCAAGAGGGGGAGAGATAGAGAAAGAGAGAGAAGGAAAGAAAGAGATGAGAGAGGGAGGAAGAGAGTGTGAGAGAGGAAGAAGCAAGATAGAGAAAGAGAGAGAGAAAGAAAGATGAGAAAGGAAGGAACAGAGTGACGTCATCGGGTGGAAAAATCGCGATATAGCGTTTCGCGAAGAACGAGATCGCGAAAATCGAGGGATCACTGTATACCTGCCTTAGAGTGATGCTTGCCTTGAGTGTATTACTTGGAATCCTGACCATTATTTTCTTGTACTTTCCTGGTCAGCAAACCTCAAGAAAGCTGTAGAGGAGTTAGACGATTCAAGCAACGATCATGAGATGCAAGTGTGCTTTGCACGGATCAGCAATCTTTCGGGCAAACTCCGTCAACGTGCCTACATGATGGCCCTGAGCAAGTTAAGGCTAGCCCGGAAGAACACGGAAGAAAACTTGGCCCAGCTTCAACAAACCATCGATTTGGTAAGCTTTGACTCTCTTTTCCATTTGGCACTATGGCCTACCAGGATGGGCTTGTTTTTTTTAAAAATTCAAAAATGTTTTGCAAATTGTAAAACTTTTACAAAGTTTTTTTGTTTGTTTTTAAAAAGTTTTTCATGCTTAAATATTTTTTAAATGTTTGTTTTTTAAATTTAAATACTTTTACATTTTAAAATATTTTTTTAAAATTTTAAAGAGTTTTCTTTTTATTTCAAAAAAAAGGAAATTTGTAACACATTTTTTTAAATATACTTTTAAAAACTTTAAACAATTGGCATTTTTAATTTTGAAAAAAATAAATGTTCAAATATTTTATTTATGTTTTTAAGTTTTTGATGTTTAAAAATTATAACACTATACATTTGAAAAAATATTACATAAGACAAATGTTAATTTTTTTAAATTAAGATTAATTTGTAAAAGTTTTTAAAAAATGTTAAAAAATTAAATTCAACAAAATTTGATATGACGACAGTCCCTTTTTCATTTGCCTTTATCACCTTCCAGGATGGGTGCATTTTTAAAATTTTTGAAAATGTTTCATAAATTATAACACTTAAAAAGTAGTTTAAAAATAAGTTTTTCATGTTTAAAGACTTTGAAAGTTTTACATTTTAAACTTTAAAATATTTTTTTCAATTTAAAGAACTTTCCTTTTAATTAAAAGTATTGGTATGCAATTTTATAAATGTAAACTTTTCAAAAATTTAAACAATTGACATTTTTAATTTAGAAAAATTTAAAAGTTCAAATATTTAAAATTTTAAATGTTTGCATTTTTCATGTTTAAAATTTTTAACGTTTTAAATTTAAAGATACTTTTAATTTAAAAAATAATTCCTAAAATGTTTTTTTTTAATTCAAATTTAATTTAAATTTTTTTTCAAGATCATTAAATTAATTAAATTTTAAAAATCAAAATGTATACTTAAAATTAAAGGTGGCCATCCTAGATTTGACATTTTTCATAGGTGTTTGCTAAGGCGTGATTTTGCTGGAAGTAAACCCTGGTTTTTTTTAGCAAAAGCGTCATTAAATGTAGTTACATGTTCATGGGTACCAGGAACAAGCAGCCAGAACTTCAGACCTTGGTAGTAAGTTCCCCTCTCTCTGCCAGTAAGGTCCATTGTAACTTCAAACAGTCACTAAACAAATGGTCATAAATCGAGGACTAACCGAGGTCATTCCCCCCACTTCTCTCACCTTGCTAAAGAAATGCTCAAAGCTATCGGATCCATCCTGCAGGATTCTACCTGGAAAACGAAACAGTATTTTGGAATTACCGCAAAAGATGCAGAAACTCTACCGATTTGTAACCTCGGATTAATTTATTTATAGGCAGTCCTCGACTTACAACTGTTCATTTAGCGACCGTCCAAAGTTACGGTGGCACTGAAAAAAAGTGACTTATGGCCATTTTTCACACTTAACGAAACTTTGCGGTCTCCCCACAAGACACGTGATCAAAATTCAGACCCTTGTCAACTGCCTCACAGCTGACAAGCCAATGGGAAAGCCAGATTCACTTAACAACTGTGTTACTTAACAATTGCAGTCATCCACTTAACAACCATGGCAGGAAAGGTTCGTAAAAGGGGGCAAAATTCACCAAACCAATGTCTTACTTAAGGACAGGAATTTGGCTCTACGATTGTAGTTGTAAGTCGAGGACTGGCCGTGTATTCGGTTCCTACAGCCACGCCCACTCATTAAGCCTTCTGGCGATCTCTAATCCAATTCGCCCAAATAATTAGGTTAAGAGGTACGGGTTTCTGTATCCTCCAGGGTTTGTGTCAAACTTTTTTTTTCGCAACTCTTGCACTGATGATGTTACCTAGTTTGGTATCGCAACGTCTGCAAGCAAACAGCCCCGGTCAGAGAGCACCAAGGACCCCGTCTGTACATGTTTGCCCCCCAACCAGTGATTTCATCTTTTCTTCTTCCTCTCCCCGTCTGTATGGTGGGCTCTTCTCCAGATCGGACAGGTCCAACGTGTGGATGCTATGACCTACCAGAAAAGTTTTGACAAGCTGACCGAAATCAGCATCCAATGGAGTCAGAGGAATTCCATCCAGCAGCAGTGCCTGAGTCCACAAGCCTCTCCCGGCACCAGCTTTGACGAAATGGTTCCCCGATTCATCCAGGGCGGCGACACTGACGATTTGGGGGTCTGTATATCTATAAGCAGCAAGGCCGAAGAAACGCGAGGATCTTCCGTTGTGTGTGACATCCCAGAGACGGTCCAAACGTTTTCCGCAGAGATTCACTACACAGAGAAGATTGAGGTAGCGCCGTCCAAAGAAGTCACGCCACCTCCACGCGTCAGCTCTGAAAAGGTGCCCAGTCCTCCAGCAGAGGTTGAGCCAGAAGTCCCACCTCCAGAAGAGGCTAAGCCAGAGGAACCAAGTCCTCCAGAAGAGGCTAAGCCAGAGGAACCAAGTCCTCCAGAAGAGGTTGAGCCAGAAGCTCCTCCAGAAGAAGTTGAGCCAGAAGCTCCTCCAGAAGAGGTTGAGCCAGAAGCTCCTCCAGAAGAGGTTGAGCCAGAGGCACCAAGTCCTCCAGAAGAGGTTGCGCCAGAGGAACCAAGTCCTCCAGAAGAGGTTGAGCCAGAAGTTCCAGAAAGTCCTCCAGAAGAGGTTGAGCCAGAGGAACCAAGTCCTCCAGAAGAGGTTGAGCCAGAAGTTCCAGAAAGTCCTCCAGAAGAGGTTGAGCCAGAGGAACCAAGTCCTCCAGAAGAGGTTGAGCCAGAAGTTCCTCCAGAAGAGGTTGAGCCAGAGGCTCCTCCAGAAGAGGTTGAGCCAGAGGCTCCTCCAGAAGAGGTTGAGCCAGAGCCCAGTCCTCCAGAAGAGGTTGAGCCAGAGGAACCAAGTCCTCCAGAAGAGGTTGAGCCAGAAGTTCCTCGAGAGGAAGTTGAGCCAGAAGTTCCACCAAGTCCTCCAGAAGAGATACCACCAAGTCCTCCAGCAGAAGTTGAGCCAGAGGTACTGGGAAAAGTAGAATTATTCCTGTAAAGAAAGAGTCATAGAAATGCCATTATTTAAACTCTGTATAATTTAACCATCTGTGAGATATTAAGATAAGGAGGTTGTGTAAGAAATGTTCTGGGGAAAACACAGTTATAAATTGATTAGTTATAAATTGATTATAAATTGATCAGGTTAGGCTAACATTGGTAGGAGAGCATGCTAGGATTGATAGTATCCTTATGAAGAAATGTGGTGGCAAGGGGGAATGTTGGGAGGATTTCTCATTCGGGAAACTGCTGCAGAATAGCCAAAAGACTATCTAGAATAAGTTAGTTAGCCAATGAGAACAAGGGGCATTGGGTTGTTTTGCTGAAAAATGTATTTAAACTGTGTATTCTTCATAACTTTGCTCTCTCCTGTTTCTAGAAATAGAACAGAGAGAAGAACCCTTTTTCAAAAGACTAATTGTAATAATTAAAAATAGCTCTTTTTTAAAATAAAATTGTTCCTGGGGTCCTGGTTTTTCACCTGAGAGGTTTTACATCTCGCAGGTGCCAAGCCCTCCAGAAGAGGTTGCGCCCGAGGTGCCACCAAGCCCACCAGCTCCAAGCCCTCCACCAGAAGTGGAGCCCGAGAAGCTGCCAACCCCACCACCGGAAGTCGCCGAGCCCCCAAAGACGGAAGAGTTGCCCAAGGAGGAGGTCCACAGAGACGTGGCTCACATAACGTTAACAAGCCCGGGTTGCGAGGATGATGATACTCTGCTGCTGAGAATGGCTAGAAGTGAAGAAGACCTCGCTTCAGTAAGTTTCCCTTGCCCCCACCCTCCCTTGCCCCCCTCCCAAAAGCCACAACGCTATCGGTGTCTCGGCGATCAATATGTTGGAGACACCCTTCCACACAAACTGGACCAAGCTTCCCCTCTGCATGAATCCCTTGTTCTGGACTTCAAAATCCTGGAACACAAAACAACACATATCGAAGTAAACCCTCACCCCTCCCCAGTACAGTGGGGAAGTGGCTTCCCGTTTCTCAACCTTGGCCACCTTAAACGCGGCACGGACTTCAACTCCCAGAATTCCCCAGCCAGCCCTGGATTTTTTTTATTTCCCTAATCTGGAACCCAATCAGTATAGAACGCCTAACATCCAGGGGGTGAAATCCAGGAGGTTCTGGAGAACCGGTAGCAGAAATTTTGAGTAGTTCGGAGAACCGGCAAATACCACCCCTGGCTGACCCCAGAGTAGGGTGGGAATGAAGATTTTGCAACATCCTTCCCCTGGGAGTGGGGAGGAATTGGAGATTTTGCAGTGTCTTTCACGTAGGAGTGGGGAGAGAATGGGGATTTTGCAGTATCCTTCCCCAGGAGTGGGGAGGGAATGGGATTTTGCAGTATCCTTCCCCAGGAGTGGGGAGGGTCCGTCACCTAGGAGTGGGGAGAAAAATGGAGATTTTACAGAATCCTTCCCCTGCCATGCCCACCAAGCCACGCCCACCAAGCCACACCACGCCCATCAAGCCACGCCCACAAAACCGGTAGTAAAAAAAATTGGATTTCACCACTGTCTACATCACACGGATGGTCTTGGAGTGGATGGCAATTGCAATCTGGAATATTTATGGAATTAGCTCTTCCCTTACAACTAAAAAGCCAGATTCTTCTTTAACTATATTTATTGAAAGAGAAACCCAATGGGGAAAGTGTTGGCAATTGGATCCTTTCTTTTGCTAATCCTCTGTTGGTGCTACGGGGAGAGGATCTACCTAGTTTCCTGATAAGGAATGTGTAGACACATGGTCTTTGTGGTATGTTGTCAATCACTTTCAAGAATCAGATTTGGAATAAAGCTGGAATGGACCCCAAACTTCTTCTAGTCCAACCCTCTGCTCAAGCAGGAGACCCTATTCCATTTCAGACAGGTGACCATCCAGTCACTTCTGAAAGACCTCCTGTGATGGAGCATCTGCAACCTCTGGAGGCAAGCCATTCCTCTGAATAATTGCCCTCACTTTTGGGAAGTCTCTCTTTAATTCCAGGTTGCTTTTCTCCTTGATTAGTTTCCATCCATTGCTTCCTGTCCTGCCTTTAGGTGCTTTGAATCACCTAAACTTGCTTAGGATCTGTTCTGCCTGATTGGCTCAGGCAATGCGTAACAGTCCAAGGAAAAGAAATCAAACACACACGTGCTCTGCTAATCAGCAAACTTGTATTAAATAAACAAAAAAGGGTTACTCAAAACAGTTCATAGTGTCCGAAAACAATGCAAGGCTTACTTCAGCCGCACACAAAAACACAGGAAAAAACAAACAAAGACAACCTGGAATGAGCAAAGACATTTCAGGAGTCCTTTTGAATCTTTGGAGCAAACAGCAAGTCCCAGAGGGTTCACCTCCCACTTGTCTGAAAAAGCTGGGTTGAAAACTCCAACGGTGCGCAACAGAAACTTCAGAGCAGGAACCACAAAATAATGCAGATAAACAGCCACAATTTGCCTTGGGCTGTTGTTCCCTTTTATACCTTTAGCCCTCATTAAGGGAACCACACCCAGCCCTCAGTATAAGAACCACACCCAGCCCATAATGCTCCTATAATGACTTGTAATACTCCTTAAAGCGATCCCTTCTTTGCATAGCTCTTCGGCTACGCAGATTAATATATTGATCTGCAGAAGAACCCAGGGACGAAAGACTGTCTGAGGGACTGCATGCCAAATCCCCTGGGCTGTCTGCTGAATCCTGCGTCCCAGTGGCCTCATCCTCCTGGCTGTCTGCCACGTCTTCCTGGCTGTCTGCCACATCTTCATGGCTGTCTGCCACATCTTCATGGCTGTCAGCCAGGCTTTCACATTCACTTTGTGCCACGTCTCTCCCATCTGTGGGAGCAACGCCTCGCCCAGGCCCAAACACAACAGGATCTGTCTTATGACTGGAGCAATCTAAAACCTTGAGACTTAGCTCTCCAAGATAAGCCACATCAACAGATGACCATATCAAGAATGGTTACAGGAACTGGGCATGGCTAGTCTAGTGAAGAGAAGAACCAGAGGAGACATGATAGCACTGTCCCAATATTTGAGGGGCTGCCACAGAGAGGGGGGTGTCAAGCAGTTTTCCAAAGCACCCAAAGACCAGACTAGGAACAATGGATGGAAACTGACCAAGGAGAGATTCAACCTGGAAATAATGAGAAATTTTCTGATAGTGAGAACAATCAACCCATGGAACAGGAGCTGCCTTCAGAGGTTATGGGAGCTTCATCCCTGGAAGCTCTCAAGAAGATACTGAACTGGCATCTGTCAGGAATGGTGTAAGTCTCCTGTTTGGGCCCCAGGGGTTGCACTAGATGACCGACAAGGCCCCTTCCAGCTCTGTTATTCTGTACTGTTCAGTGAAATGGTCTGCCTTCAGAAGTTGTGCATGCACCACCATGTTCCTATGGGCATCCCAAGGCTGGCAAGGGAATTCTGGGAACTGGTTGGAGAAGCATTGAGCTACTGAAACTCTGTTATCCTAAGCTATAATAACAGGTTTTCAGGAGCCTGTAATTCTTCCCATCACTTACTTAAACCAAAGAGAATCAACAGATGGAGCAACCTTGGGTTTGTTCCTCACTTGCTTCTCTTTTCCCAGCTAAACTGATTCTCCCCTCCAATGACTGGGCCATTTCGAGGCTATAAATGGTACCCCTCTCTGCTGGTAAATAAAACATCCTCCTTTAATTTAGAGACCTCCAAATCCCTAAAATTCCCAATCAGGATTCTGGGATGCTTACAAATTCCGAGGGGGCCAAGCCTTAAAAGGAGATACAGGTAGTTCTCGACTTACAACCACCATTGGAACTGGGAATTCCATGGCTACCTAAGGTGCTTGTTAAGTGAGCTGCAAACTCCATTTTACAACCTTGTTTTGCCATCACTGCTAAGCAGGGGTGAAGTCCAGCAGGTTCTGGAGAACTGGTAGCGGAAACTTTGAGTAGTCTGGAGAACCGGTAGCGGAAATTTTGAGAAGTTCACAGAGCCAATAGCGGAAATTTTGAGTAGTTCAGAGAACCGGCAAATATCACCTGTGGCTGGCCCCAAGAATGGGTTGGGAATGGGGATTTGCAGTATCCTTCCCCAGGAATGGGGAGGAAAGGGGCATTTTTCAGTATCCTTCCCCAGGAGTGGGGAGGAAAAGGGCATTTTGCAGTATCCTTCCCCAGGAGTGGGGAGGAAAGAGGCATTTTGCAGTATCCTTCCCCAGGAGTGGGGAGGGAATGGGCATTTTGTCATATCCTTACCCAGGAGTGGGGAGGGAATGGGCATTTTGCAGTATCCTTCCCCTGAAGTGGGAAGGGAATGGAAATTTAGCAGTATCCTCCCCCAGGAGTGGGGAGGGAATGGGCATTTTGCAGTATCCTTCCCCTGAAGTGGGAAGGGAAGGGAAATTTAGCAATATCCTTCCCCAGGAGTGGGGAGGGAATGGGCATTTTGTCATATCCTTCCCCAGGAGGGGGGAGGGAATGGATATTTTGCCATATCCTTCCCCAAGGAGTGGGAAGGAAAGGGAAATTTAGCAGTATCCTCCCCCAGGAGTGGGGAGGGAATGGGCATTTTGCCATATCCTTCCCCAGGAGTGGGGAAAGAGTGGGCATTTTGCCGTATCCTTCCCCTAGGAGTGGGGAGGGAATGGGCATTTTGCAGTATCCTTCCCTTGGGAGTGGGAAGGGAACTGAAATTTAGCAGTATCCTTCCCCAGGAGTGGGGAAGGAATGGGCATTTTGTAGTATCCTTCCCCAGGAGTGGAGAGGGAATGAGCATTTTGCAGTATCCTTCCCCTGTCATGCCCACCAAGCCACGCCCACCGAACCGGTTGGGAATTTTTTTGAAATTTCACTCCTGCTACTAAGCAAATCCCTGCTGTTAAATGAACCCTGTGGTCATTAAGTGAATCTGGCTTTTCCCTACTGGCTTGGCTTTTTGGAACAGTTGCAAATGGAGATCCTGTGACTGCAGGTATATGCCAAGACCTTGCATTTTGATCGCGCAACTGTGGGGATGTCACAGTGGGGTTTTAAGTGCATGGACTTACAAGTGGGTTGGGTTACAAGTCCCTTTTTTCCAGCGTGGTTGGAATTTTGATCAGCTGCTAAATGGATTGGTTGTAAGTCGACAACTACCTGCACAGGAAAAAAAAGGTAATTTATTTTTAAATGATTTTTATTTATTTTTATTTAATATTTTTATTGATTTTTTAAAAAATATGAACACACACACAATATAAAACAGGTGCTCTATGTGTAGTGCCCAGCACCAGACAAGCATTCACACTCCACCACCAAATCGGGGGTGTTCCTTGTATATACCATTTGAACCCAAGAGCAAAATATCTGTTTACATATTACAGAGTGATTCCAATTTATTCCTTGTAGCTTGATCTCGGATTCTACTCGCCATATATCATCTTACCTTGTCCCATCGTCCCATCAGTTGTCACAAGTCAGTTTCATTAACCAAATTCATCCTTTTATCCATAATCTCAAATTGAATATGGTCTACCATATACCGGTACCAATTTTGTTGCATCCTTCCAACCCAAGAAAGCCTGAGCGCTTTCTATCACTGATCGTTTTCCAGATTTCATGCAACCTATTAATTTATCTAGATCGCTCCAATTCCACTTTATAAAAATTAATTCTCTATTCTGCATCCCATTTATCTCTTTTCCAATTTCACCCATTTATTTTCAAATAATTGCAACTCCATTAATCTTTCAATTTGAAATGCTTCTCTATACAACTCCAAACAGGGAATTCCTCATCCACCCTCTTTTTCATTAGCTAATAACCACTTTTTCCTTACTCTTAGTCTCTTATCTTCTTCAACCCAATAATTAAGTTTTTTATCCCACTCCCTAAACTTTGATGCTAATAAACCCCCTGGCAATACCTGAAACAGGTACATCATTTTGGGAACTATCATCAATTTTAATGCTCTTATTTTAGCCGTTCTCCTTAGCTTTTTCTCTTTCCAGCTCCTCATCTGTTTCAACATTTCCCCCCATATTTGTCTATAATTCACCTCCTTGATTTTCGCTGGATTTCTCAATAACCAAATTCCCAAGTATTTAATTTTCTTTAGTCCTAACTTCAACCCTGATTCTTTCCTAATTTCTATCTGCTCTCTCAGACCTGTATTGAAACACATAAACTCTGATTTTTCCATATTGACTAATAATCCCGATTCCTGTTTAAACTCTTTGCAAAATATTTCTTATACCTTTAATCATTTCCATTGGGGTCTGGGTCAGTATAATTGCATCATCTGCAAATAGGTTTAATTTCATTTCTAATTTCCCTATTTTATATCCTACTCAAGTATTATCTTCTCTTATCTTATTAGCTAATGTCTCTATTGCTATTACAAATAACATTTGAGATAAAGGGCATCCCTGCTTGGTACCATTTTGAATTTTAATTCTCTGCGTTCTTTGTCAGTTCACCCTTGTATATGCTTCATTCCCTTTATTTATAATTCCGCAAAATTTGTCCCCCATATTTAATTCCTTACATAATTTATATAAATAGCTATGGTTAACTTTATCAAAAGCTTTATAGACATCTAATTTCAAAATTCCCAATTTCTTTTTAGTAACAGTAGCATGGTGCATCACATTTCTTACATTTCTAATTGGTTCACTTATCTTCCTATCCTTCACAAACCATATTGATCCTCTTCAATTATTTTTGGTAAAATATTTTTGAGTCTATTTGCCAATATCTTCATAAATATTTTATAATCTTGATTTGCCAAACTGATAGGACGGTAGGACCCAGGCTCTCTTAAATCTCGATCGATCTTCAGGATGGTAACAATCTCTGAAATCTTCCATATCTGCGGGATATCATGAGTTAACAATATATTATTAAACAGTTTCCCCAAAAGCAACAACAATTCATTCATATATGTTTTATAAAATTCTCCTGTGAACCCATCTGGGCCCGATGCTTTGGCTTGTTTTAACCCTTTAATTACTCTAGCAATTTCATCTTGTGTAATTTCTGCATTCAATATTTGTTTATCTTCTTCACTTACTATTTTCCCAACATTAAGGACTCCTATATTTACCTGTTCCTCTTTATACAAATCCTCATAATATTTTCTCATTATCTTCTCAAGCTGCTCTTTACCATATCTAACCTCTCCACTAGGGTCTCTCAATGCTAATATACATGATTTTAAGTACGTAGTGTTTTGGGGGTATGATTAATTTACAATACCTAAAAAGTAAAATTTCAGCATGTATTCAATTGTTGTACCACCTATTACTATTTTCACACCTATCTTTTCTTTTTACATTCTCTTACATACCTACGTATAAATATTCATATGCTATTATCTAATTTTTATTCTCTATTTTCTAATCAAATATACCATCTACTCCAAATTGTTTAATATTCTGATTCATCTCTTTCGTTTAGCTCCATTGTCAATTTGTCCATTTCGGCGCATTCCAATACTTTACTAATAACTTTTACATCTGACGGGCAGTCAGCCTGTTTCCAATGTCATGCTAAGATCATTCTAGCGGCTGTCAGTATGTGTATTATTATACAGTATACTGAATTTCCACATCAATTTTCACCTCTAGAATACCAAGAAGGAATAATTCCGGTTTAAATTGTATCTTTTTTGTCATGTTATTTCTTCCATCCAGTTTTTTATTTTGCATAATACTTCTTGGATTTTGGACAGATCCACCACATATGATATACCCATATCTTCAATATTGTGCTGAACAATTTGGATACATTATGGCCAATCTCGCTGGTGATAGATGCCAATGGTAAGACGGTTTGTAGACATTCTCTTTATACGCTACCAATTTTGTTAACTTATAATTCTTTTCCCATAATTTTTCCCAAAGGTCTAATTTTATGGTATATCCAGTTATTCTTTGTTTCTTTCACAGTTTCTTCTTCCATTTTAAATCTTAGAAATATATGATATGTTTTTGTAATCATTTCCCCCGTTCCTAATAATATTTTGACTAATTCCAATTGCTTTCTGTAAATACCAAATTGTCCTACATCTTTTTTATATCTTGTTTTGATTTGCAAATAGGGCCACCAGTCGATCTTTATTCCTTGATTTTTCAATATTTGTTCGAATTTTAATACTCTTTGTTCAACTAATATTTCCAAATATCTCACCATCTTACTCAAGTCTAGGGCATTTGGGTATATTTATTTATTTATTAGTACAATTGGAAGGGACCTTGCAGGTCATCAAGTCCAACCCTCTGCTCAAACAGAGAACCCTACACCACCCCAGCCAGATGGCAGTCCAATTTCCTTTTGAATGTGTCAACTGATGGGGCTGGCAAGCCATTCCACTGGTTGATCGCTCTCATAGTCAGAAAGTTTTTCCTTATTTCCATGTTGAATCTCTCCTTGGTCAGTTTCCATCCGTTGCTCCTGGTCTGCCCTATGGTGCCCTAGAAAATAATGTGACCCCCTCCTGCCTTTGGCAACCCTTCAAATATTTACTATCATGTTGTGAGTCCCCCTCACCTGGACCTCCTTTTTACTAGACTATCCATGCCCAGTTCCAGCAACCCCTCTTCGTATGTCTCGGTTTCCAGTCCCCTTATCATTCTGGTTGCTCTTTTCTGTACTTTCCCTAGAGTTTATCATATCAGAGACTTTATCATAGCATATCATAGCCTCCATTGTTGACACCCAGATTTATCTTCTCCCAGACTGCAAACTGGGCGTCCCTCACTATGTGTGTGATGATTCCTAAGGGGCTCAGTGCTAGAACATAACTAACTGTCTCTGAAAATATGCATGAATTTTGTTCTTCCCTTTCCATAGAAAAGCATGCCAGCTGATTTGCAGATTGTGACCTTCTATTGTCAATACCCTCTTACATTTCAATTGAACCCAATCCTTGGTAGTAAAGCTCCCAGTCAGGGAGACCAAACCTCCTTCTCGAATCTTGAATTACTTTACATTGATCCTGTATTCCCCCAACCAAATGAATTTTAATATCGTCTTATTTAATTGTTCAAAAAAATTTCTTTAACTTCATTGGTATTGTTTAGAAGAGGTATAAAAATTTAGGTAATACTGTATATTCATTTTTATCGTAGAAATTCTGCCAGAGATATCTGCAATTTTGCCCATTTATCCAAATCCTTCTGCATTTGTTGTAATAATTTGTCATAGTTACCTTCTTGTATCAAGGAACATTTTGAAGATACTCATACTCCCAAATATTTCACCTTCTTGGTGATTTGTATCCCTAATTTCTCTTTGATTTCCCTATTCTGGTTATTGGTCGAGTTCTTGGTTAATATTTTAGTTTTTCCCTTATTTATTTTAGTTTTAGCAACTAGTAATAGTAATGAGTTCACTGCATGTTGTATTTCCTTACAGAATTCTTCAGGAATTCCATCTGGCTCTGTTGTTTTCTTGTTTTCTATTTTTTGAATCTTTGTTTTCATCTCCATCATTGTCATTTTATCATTTAACATTTCTTTTGTTATATCTGCTACTAAGGGGAGACTCCTCTCATTTATTATTATTATTATTATTATTATTATTATTATTTATTAGATTTGTATGCCGCCCCTCTCCGCAGACTCGTAATTCTTAATACTTTCTTCTACTGTTACGTAAAGTAATTCTTAATACTTTCTTCTACTATTTTTCCTGATTGTACAATGATTTAAAGAATTTTTGTACAATATTCTTCTCTTTCATCTGATAACATATATTTTCCTCTTTGTCTCACAATTATTGAATTATGGCCAGCCATCTTCCCGGTTTATTTACATGTTCAAAATAGTTTTGTCTCATTAATCTAATTTTCTGAACCATTTCTTCCTGAGTAATTAAATTAATTTTATACTTAAACCTTTCTTTTTTTCTCTTAATTTTCTTATCTTGGGAACATTGCATTCTAACTTCTAATTCTTCCATTTTCTTCTGCAGCGACATTTGTTGCGCTTCGGGCCCCCCCCCCCCCTTATTCTTTTTTGCTATGTAAGCTATTGTTAATCTTCCAAGATATGCTTTCTTGGTTTCCCATAACTTCTGTAAAGTTGTATATCCATTTCTGTTTTCCTGAAGAAACAGGTCCAATTTTTCTTCTATCCATTCAACATTCTTTCTTTTAAAACCCTCTGGTTCATGGTCAATCTCCCTTTCTTTTTTATTTTTCCCTTTCATTTCACTATTATTGCGTTATGATCTGCCCATGAATTTACTGTGTTCTCTACTTCTGATATATTATTACCCAATTCCATATCCATCCATACCATGTCAATTCTGGACCATAAACCATGTGGGTTACAAAAGAAAGTGTATTAATTTTTTTTTGCGGATTGAATTCTCTCCAAGTATTTTTCAGATTCAATTCTTGTACTACTTCAAAAAAAAGTATTCTGCAATATTTTCCTCTTCTTTTTCTTATTTTATAATATTTCTTTGAGTCCACTACTGCATTAAAATCTCCTATCAGACAAATATTCTCAAATTCTAGTTCTACTACCTTCTTATGTAATTTACTGTAATAGTCCCTCTGATTTGTATTGGGCGCATATATGACCGCAAGGAATATACATTTTTGTCCTATTGATATCTGTATTATTAGTGTTCTCCCTTCTTCATCTGCATACAGCTGTCTTGGTTTTAACCTTTCTTTAATATATACTACTATTTATTTATTTATTCATTCATTCATTTATTCATTCATTCATTCATTCATTCAATTTTTATGCTGCCCTTCTCCTTAGACTCAGGACGGCTTACAACATGTTAGCAATAGCACTTTTTAACAGAGCCAGCATATTGCCCCCACAATCTGGGTCCTCATTTTACCCACCTCGGAAGGATGGAAGGCTGAGTCAACCTTGAGCCGGTGATGAGATTTGAAATGCTGACCTACAGATCTACAGTCAGGTTCAAAGGCCTGCAGTACAGCACTCTACCTGCTGTGCCACCCCGGCTCTTATATACTATATACTATACAGTACCTCTCTTTTTTTGTTTTTCACCATCAAACATGCAATACAGTAGACCTTCTCTTTTTAGTACAAGAAAAAAGCAATATGATTAATACATCATGTATAATCACAAAAAATTCTTAGTTTGTTTTTAATCTTGGTATAAATCATTTTTCTTCATTTCCAACTTCTAATTTTGTCATCTAGATTAACCAATTATCTTCTAATTAAATTCACCATTAATGTTCCTTCCTGTATTTGATAAAACTGCTATCTCTAAATACTAAGTACTAAGCCATAGTGCCTCCTCCTCACCTTATACATTTTTCTAAAAAGCTAAAGACCCTTATATAACCTATCTATTTATTAGAACTGAAAGAACCAATAAAAACAATCAGATTTCAAATCTTTCCCATCTCTCTTATTGATCAATATGTATTATAGTCATTATTGATACTTATCAGTATATCATCTCATTAATAAATTTCATTTATAATACTCATATAAATCAATTTATATATATATATATATATATTTAATAAAATTGCTGAACTCAATACCACTACTCATACTTAATACAAAATCAAAAACTATTTCTAAAATTTACTATCAAAAAATAATCAAAACCATTCATCCCTTTTCAATCTGCTTTTTCAAAATCAACAACTTTCTGTTTAAAATTAGTAACTTTCATTCTTGTTTTTTTGTATTGCCTTTTTATTCCTTTTCCCTTCTTCTTCTTTCTTCTTCTCCCCTTTAAATAGCCAATCTTTACAGATCTCATCCTTCCATTTTTCTTTTTATTTTCACTTTTAATTTTAATTTCTTTCTTAGTCTGCCAAGTCCCATGCCTCTGCTCACATCTCCTCTCTTTTTTATTAGTGCTAGTATCATTATACTCATACTGTAACATGCAACCATTAGCCCATTTATTAACCAGACAATTCTTAAGTTCATTTGTTATTTTACCCCATCAATTCCCTCTACAGTATCATTAATTGAAACTAAACATTCAACATAATCCAAAGTACTCTGTCCAATTTCAGTCTTAACATTATTTCCATTTCCATAAGTTCCTGCAGTTTCTAGCATCTGTTGATCCAATCCTGTAATATTTTCCTTCCATCTCTGTGTTTAGTTACTTTGTTGCCACCATCACTAAGAGTCTCCTTTAAGTCCACAGCTTCCTCTAGTTTTCCACTGGCTTCAGTTGTAGATTCAATGCATTGTCACTTATTGATAATTTCCATTATCTAATACTTCTACAAATATCATTATACAAATCTCTGATCTCCTGCATTTCCATCTCTTCAATGTCTGCAAAAGCAACTTTTACAGCTGTCTCAGGAAGGCATTTTCAACAACCTAACACATCACTTCCATAAGTTCATCTGCAGAAGTTATTATATTATTGCTTTTAATATGAAGTAGCTTTCTCCCTTTTCTTCCAAAATTCATTCAAAGTTCAAGCTCAAAAGTCACAATATATTCTTTTGTTTCTTCTTTATTACACATAACATATCAATGCTCCAGTTGGTTTCTTTCTCCAAGGTCACAGCTGATCAAACAATCCAGGTCTAAGCAAAATTCAGCTCACATCTCATGCAACAAATTCTCCACCAGCAGATGACACCACCATTTGAACACCAAATTCATTTTATATTTATTTTAAGTCCAAGAAAAGGCTTTAGGCTTCTTGTGTTTTCCCTTTTGATCCAAATTATAAATCCAAAAAGGAAACAATCCAACAACATGGGTTTCTAAGCTATTTCAATAGTAATTGAACATTTCTAATGTTATTTAGCTGCTCCCCCTCTTCTCTTTATCTTTACTGCATAAATACAAAAAACCCAGTTCTTAAAAAAATTCTTCCCTCCAGCACAGTAGCTCACCATATCCACAGTAGTTCATCATTTCTCTTTGTCCTTCAGCAGAAAAAAGTAATAGGTTTTTTATCTTTCCAGGTGACTTCCAGCTTTCACGTCATCTCTTTCTATAATAATGTTGCTGCAGCTAATGCGACCAAAGCCACTTCATGCCGGTGCCAATAGAGGCTCTAGGCAGGCTCTCCTTGGGGTATGCCGACCCCAATTGCCTGCCAAGTCCCTTTCTTCACCACCCCTTCAGGGAGATTCTGGGCTGATTCAGTAAGACTTAGCACCCCCGAATAATGGCGATTCAGGGTTCCCCCTGCAGGAGCACAAGGAACACCATTTTGCTGCGGTGGATGACCACACCCTCTCCTATACCTCTCTTTTTTGTGTGTGCCAGTTCCAAATGTAATTTCCCTATTTTTGGAAATTCTAGAATGTGAACTTGCTGTTTTTTTAATGCATGTTTCTTGTAAACAAATAATCTCTGCTTTCTGTTTTTGAAGTTTGGAAAATATTAACTTTTTTTTAATTGGCAAATTCAACCCATTTATATTGTGACATTAATTTAATTTCTTCCATCATATTGCTTACTGGTTGCCCATGTTCCTATCCTTGCCTTTACCCCTTCCTTTTCCTGTTGTCCTCTGTTCAATTTCTGTCTTGTCCTTGTTCTCCTTCCTTCCGTTCTATATGTTGATCTTTCTGGCTTTCCTCTTCCAATACCTTTCCACTCTCCTGTTCTTCATCCATTCCTACATATTGATCATAAAACTCTCAAGCTTTGTCCAAAATGTCAAGTCTTATTTTTTAAATCTTGCAATGATACAAGCATGCCTTCTGGAATCAACCATTGGAACATTATCTTATTTTTCACTAGTTGTGAGGAGAAAAATTATAGTTCCTCATTTGCTCTCTAATTCACCTAGGTGTTCTGTCTGGGTTTTCCCAGACCTCCACACCCACTGAAAAATAGCCAGACACTCTGGTAAAATCCAAAAGTAATTTATAGCAGGAAAAAATAAGCACAAAGGAAAACCTGTCTTCACAGCAGACAGGTTACAATACTTTACAACAGGGTCCTGATGTCCAGTCAATTCCAAAAGCTTCTTGCTGGCACCCCCCCCCCCCAAGGTTTCAAGAGTCCAAGGCACAAACCAGGATTGTAGCCACCAAAGTTCACAAACAGGTCTCACGAATCTCCAAGATAAAACTCCACAAGCCAGGAAGGGTGGGGCCGCCTTTTATCCTTTCCCAAGCACCACACCCAAACCCAGCTGCGACCCCTAATGCTGGAAATATCTGGCCAATTGCGTTCTTCTCTCGTTAGCTCTCCTCTGTCGCATATCTATGAAGTCACTAGCATCTTCCCCCAGGGAATCCAGGCTGCTTGCTGGGGAGAGCTCCCCCTGGTGGAACTCTGGCTGTCCTTCATCTTCAGCCTGGGATTCAGCTTCTTCATCAGTCTGCCCCTCCTGGTCCTCAGCCTCTGAGCCGGACACCGACAGCAAATCAGCCATTCCCGGAGGGGTCCCAGGCTGAACCACAACACCTAGGTATTTGTTTAACAGTCACAATCTCTTTCCCATCATATATCAATGGTTCATCTCTTGTCCTTCTATAAATTTCATCCTTCATTGTCTTTTTAGAAAACCTTATGTGAACTTCATGTGGCAGCTTATGGCGTTGGAAATAGTTTGTCTGAACTCTATAAATCTCTTCGATACTATTCTGCACTTTCCTTTTTCCAAATGAAATACCTCTGTAGAACTACCGTCATAAGGTTCACTAGATTATCTTCCTTTTTCTCCTACACATTTTGAAACCTCAGATTAAAAGACCAATTTTTCTAATTCAAGATGCATTGCTGTTTCCTCCAGGTTCCCATTGACTGCCATCAGCCTTTCCTCTGTTTCTTCTAGTTTTTTCTCTGTTCGTTCTGTTCTTGTCTTCATTAACTTTATTCTCTGTTCATTTTTAACAACTGTCTCTTGTATTTTCCCCATCCTCTCTTCCACTTCATCCATATCACTCCTCATCTTGATATGGTTCTTCCCTATTGTCTCTTGCATTTTCAACATCACTTCCTGAATCATATTCAGGGTAGCTTGTAGATTTTGTTAGATTTTATTAACTCCTGCTCCTGATTATTCACCCACCAACATCTCTCCTATTGTTTTTGCCCTGCTAGAGAGGCTGTGATCTGTGCTATTTTCTTGACCATTGTAGAAGTTGTTGTGCTAGTCATGCTTAACTGATTGAAAACACTCTTCCACGCAGCATAGGGTATCTCTCAAATATTTTCTTTTCTTATTACACTTGGGTCTATTATTCAGAGGGTTACTATACCAGAAATTACTAAAATATATAATTAAATATCACATTGCCTATTAACAAATATAGTATAATCAATGCATTATACTATTATCAATTATAAATTCATAAAATTCATAGAATCGCTATTATAACTAGCTTAATTGTTAATAGCTAATAGATATAATATAAATATGTATAATTATAAACAGATAGATAAATAAATGGACAGATACTAAGAATATATTATATTATATATAATATGATGATGATGGTGGTGATGATGATGATGATAATAATAATATCCAGCATACTGATCTTGCTTGCTGTATTGTATTGCTGATAACTACAGCAACAGCAACAGCAACAGCAACAACAACAACAACAACAACAACAGAATTGGAAGGGACTTTGGAGGTCTTCTAATCCAACCCACTGCTTGGGCAGGAAATCTACAGTACCTCAGACAAATGGTAATCCAACATCTTCTTTAAAAATTCCAGTGTTGGAGCATTCACAACTTCTGGAGCTGTTCCATTGATCAATTGTTCTCACTGTCAGGAAATTTCTCCTTAGTTCTAAGTTGTTTCTCCCCTTGTTTAGTTTCCACCCATTGCTTCTTGTTCTGTCCTCGATGTTTTGCAGTATAGCACGACTCTCTCTTCTTGTGGCAACCCCTGAGATATTGGAACACTACTACCACATCTCCCCTAATCCTTCTTTTGTTTAAACTAGACATACTCTGTTCTTGCAACCGTTTTTCATATGTTTTAGCCTTCAGACCCCTAACAATCTTTGTTGTTCTTCTCTGCACTCTTTCAACATCCTGTTTACATTATGGTGAACAAAACTGAATCCAGTATTCCAAGTGTGGCCTTACCAAGGCATTATATACTGTAGTGGTATTAACACTTCACATGATCTTGAGTCTATCCCTCTGTTGATGCAGCCTAGAACTGTGTTGGCTTTTTTGGCAGCTGCTGCACACAGCTGGCTCATATTTAAATGGTTATCCACTAGGACTCCAAGTTCCCCCTCACAGTTATTACTGTTGAGCAAAGTACCACATATACTGTACCTGTGCATTTTGTTTTTCTTGCCTAAATGTAGAAACTTACTTTTTTCACCATTGAATTTCTTTTTGGTAGATGGCACCCAATGTTAAAATCTGTCAAGATCCTTCTGTATTTTAAGCCTATCTTCTGGACAGTGGGCTATTCCTGCCAGTTTGATCTCATCTGCAAATTTGATGAGTTTCCCATCTATCCCCTCATCCAAGTCATTGATGAAGATGTTGAAGAGTGCTGGTCCTAAAACAGAGCCTTGGAGTACTCCACTGCATACTTCCCTCTATGTAGATGCAGTTCCATTGAGCACTACGCATTGATTGTGGTTGGTTAGCCAGTTTTCAATCTATCTAATGGTGTTGCTGTCTAACCCATATTTTTCAATTTTATCTAGTAGTAGGTTATGGTCTACTTTATCAAAAGCCTTACTGAAGTCCAAGTAAATTATATCAACAGCATTCCTCTGGTCCACTAATTTTGACACTTTGTCAAATAATGCAGTAAGATTAGTTTGGCATGATCTGCTTTTAACAAACTCATGTTGGCTTTGGGTTATTACTTTATTTGCTTCTAAGTGTTCATTGATTTGTTTTTTGATTATCTTTTCCAGAATCTTCCCTGGTATTGAGATCTCGCTGATAAGTCTGTAGTTTCCTGGATCTATTTTTTTCCTCTTTTTTGAAGATGGAAACTGCATCAGCTCTTTTTCAATCTTCTGGCAGTTCCCTGGTACTCCAAGATATAGTTCAGTGGTTCTGAGAACTTGTCTGCCAGTACCTTCAGAACCTTGGGGTTTAACCCATCTGGTCCTAGTGATTTGAACTTGTCTAGGCTAGAAAGGTGTTCACTTACCATTTTCTTTCGTATTTCAACTTGTTTCCTTAATATGTTTTTGTGATGTTGTTTTTGATAGGTTGGACTGTTTTTTCCTTTTGTGTAAAAACAGATGCAAAAAAATGAGTTAAGTAGCTCTGCTTTCTCCCTGCTGCTTGTCACCTTCTTGCCACTTTCTCCCTGCAATTGACCAATTGTTTCCTTGACTTTTTTCTTCTTTTTAATATGATGGAAGAAGCTTTTTTTCCCCACTTTTGTTGCAAATCTTTGTTTATTGTGAGCTTTAGCTTTCCTCACTTCATCTTTATAGGCTCGGGCTACTTGCTGGTATTCTGCCTTAGTTATTTCCCCCTCTTTCCACTTTTTATACTTGTCCTTTTTGTCTTTCAATTTGTCAGAGAGTTCTTCATGAAGCCATGCTGGTTTATTTTGAGACCTTATTTTTCATCTTCACTGGTACTGTGCTAGACTGGGCTTTTATAATCTCGCTTTTCAAAATTTCCCCAGCTTCTTGAGTTGTTTTCCTCTTGAGGATTCTCGTCCATGGAATCCTTCCCAAGTATTGAAATCAGCTCTCATAAAGTCCAAGACTGCAGTTTGACTTTGTTCTACTGCTTGTGTTTGCATAGTGTTGAATTCCAATATTGCATGATCATTTGTCCCCAAGGTTCCTGTAGCTTCAACATCTTCTATCATTTCATCTCTGTTAGTGAGAATTATTTCCAATTTGGCTGATCCCTTTGTTCCCTTCTCTATTTTTTGGGTAACAAAGTTGTCTGCTAGGTTTGTTAGGAACCTGTTGGATCTTTCACTTGGTGCAGATTTTGTCTCCCAGTTGATGTCAGGATAATCAAAATTCCACATTACCATTGTGATGTGCTTTCTACAAACCTTAGTTAGCTGACTAGCAAAAAATTCATCTACTTCTTTTTGATTGGGTGGCCTATGGTGATGTCATTTCCCCCACCTCCTTTAAAATTGACCCAAATGCATTCAAGATAATTTTAATTATTGTTGTGCTCTATTTCTGTAGAGATGTAGTTATTTCTTATGTATAGTGCAACTCCATCTCCTCTTTTATTCGGTCTATTTTTAAAAACAATTTAAATCCCTCTAGTTGTATATTTTTCACGAATTTCACCAGGAATCTTTACTTTGGTTTTTCACCCTTGCTTCTGCAAATCTCCATATTCAAATTCTAAGCTCCACCGTCCATAGTCCAAAATGTCTACTTTCGTTTATTTTTGCTCAGTCCCTGTCAGTCTTACTTTTGTTTTTACTCACAAGCTCAGGCCAGTCTTTCCTCTATGGAAACTACTCTTCCAGACCACAGGCAAAGTTACCCAACTCAGTGTCAACCAAATCACTTTTACTTGTCAATTTCCATTGTCAAATCTCCCAAAATAGTCACTGCTTGCATTTTCCTCTCCTTCCTCTACAATTGCTGATTCCTTCCTCATGGTCACACCTTCTCACCACTCAGTCACTGCTTCTTTCAACTTAAAGTTCCACTTCCCTGCCGGCTTTCAATTTCAGCTGTTTAACAACACAATCCAGTTAACCCTTTGATCTCACTCTCGAGCAATTATCCTCGCTGCTTCTCACATTTTTTCCTTCATTAATCATGCCACCATCCCTCTGGACATTGTTCTGGTCTGGCTGGCTACTCCAAGAATACTATCTTTAGAGGCTCGTATTTGCAAAATAACACTTCTTTATTTACTTTCTTCCACATTGGAATTCATCAGTATACATCTCCGGCATGCAAAATGCATTCCAAAATCACAGGTGAAATTACAGAGTCATAAATTCTTTCTAAATGAGCAGGCCACCAATTTCAAACATCTCCTTATTTCTGAGTCAGGTTCATGCTACTTTAAAACAGTTTTATCATGCAATATAAAAACTCACTTCTCCGGATAAACCGCAAAAGCATCCATCTTGTCTTTTTCACTTTGCAGAAAGCATCTGTCTTTTCTGGTCAATTCCAGATGTGAAGTAATTAATTTACACACTCGGAATAGCATATTCAAAATCTCTTCCCCCCAAGTTTGTCTTTTCTTTTCTCTGACCTCCTAAATCTGGCACTTAACCAAGGGCTGTTCTCTACACCCCCATTATCTGAAGAAGTGCTACTATGCATACTATCGTCCGATGGATAGAAACATAGAAACATAGAAGACTGACAGCAGAAAAAGACCTCATGGTCCATCTAGTCTGCCCTTATACTATTTCCTGTATTTTATCTTACAATGGATATATGTTTATCCCAGGCATGTTTAAATTCAGTTACTGTGAATTTACCAACCACGTCTGCTGGAAGTTTGTTCCAACGATCTACTACTCTTTCAGTGAAATAATATTTTCTCACGTTGCTTTTGATCTTTTCCCCAACTAACTTCAGATTTTGTCCCCTTGTTCTTGTGTTCACTTTCCTATTAAAAACACTTCCCTCCTGAACCTTATTTAACCCTTTAACATATTTAAATGTTTCAATCATGTCCCCCCTTTTCCTTCTGTCCCCCCTTTTGTATTAAGTTCTCATCACCCCTATCCTCCACCACTTCTCTTAAATCAGGGTAATTGACAACTACTACGTCTTCTTGCTCCTCTGAATCTGACATTTCCAAAGGCTGACAGGGAACACTCACAACACACATGCCCATGACAGCTGGTCTCTTCTGCTTCAAAATTGAGGGATTCCTCTTGATAACAATGGGAGGTCACTCCACTCCCTGCCTCCCCTGAGGTATCCCCTCTATAATGCCTGTCCCTCCAGGGCTCTGCTTTGCCACTACTGGCTTCCAGAAGCAAACAATTGGACACTGCCCTATTCTCTTGCTCCACACCACTGCGCCAACCCAGAAGTTCTCAAAAAGGTAACATTTAAGCATGCGCACACATAGAGCAAAAAGATATAGCTAGAAATTGAACATCTGGAATGTTCTGCCCCTCAATCTTTGACCGCAAGAAAAGTATATTTCACATGAAGTTTTTACTCTGATTTTATATCTGATGAACCTTCATATTTTTATGCAGTTAAATCACCACAAATCACAACACACACACCCCAAAAAATCCCCAAAAAATACAGTAGTACCTCTAGATATGAGTTTAATTCGTTCCAGAACGGAGCTCGTATGTCGATCAACTCGTATCTGGAACAAATGGCTTTAGACTTTGTTTTTCCCCTCCGAGATAACCAGAAGGAAGGATTCTTGCGCCACCTAGTGGAAGCTCGGCTTGTATCCCGAATTTGAGCTCGGGTGTCGAACAGAAATTTCGCTCCCGTCGTGGCTTGTAACTTGGAATACTCGCATGTGGAGCAGCTCGTATCTAGAGGTACTACTGTACTTTGTTTCCCCCAAAATAAGACCTAACTAGAAAATAAGCCCTAGTATTTTTCAGGATGCTCATAATATAAGCCCTACCCCCAAAATAAGCCCCAATAAAGAACATCAGCCAGACAGATGCATCTAGTACTCTCTTTCCCAAGAAAATGTGAATTTTGCTGTATGAGTATACTGTGTATATACATACAATAACAATAAAGTATTTAAATAAATTTAATTTTTAAGAAAAGACCTAACTAGAAAATAAGCCCTAATGAGTCATTTGGAGCAAAACTGAATATAAGACCCTGTCTTGTTTTCAAGGAAACACAGTACAATCAGAAGACTTTAGCCTTAGCGGGAAAATGCAGAAAGTGACTAGTTGTGTCTCTCCACCCCCAGTTATGGAATATCTTTGCCCATTGAGCTTCTCCAACGTTCAACTTAAGGATCTTCTGAAATGTTATGCAAAGCATTCCAAAGCCTACTTGCTTTGGTTACCAAAATCCTGACCACTGGGGGCCTAATTCAGCATCCCGTTTATTTCTGATTTTGTTAAGGTGATGATCCCTTGATTTGTGGAGTGTTTGGTGCTCTCTGAGTTTGCTGGCTTTGTTGCAGATGTTTCATGACCCAACTAGGCAACAGTGCTGGAAGGGAGTGTGGGGGGGTTGTGGAGAGGAGGAGGACTGAGGTCATCCTTGGAGGCTCTCTGAACTTGTTTTCTTGCAGACGTTTCATGACGCAAACTAAACACCATCAGTGCCAGATGGGAGTGAGGTTTGCTCTCGTTTTATATACTAATGGCTTGCCGTGGGAGTGTTCTTGGTGGTTCCCTGACCAGACTGTTTGTCTAAGTTGGTAGTTCTTTGATAGCTAATACCAGGATTAACACTAGATTAACATTCAAGAAGTAAAACAGTATTCCAATCAAGAACTGATGATGTAACCTAGTTGGGTCATATGACCTCTGCAAGAAAATAACCATGCTTGGAGAGCACCATAATCTTCCTCCTCCTCCTCCTCTCTTTGAACCCCACTGCCTACTAGCCCTGAAGATGTTCCTTAGTTGGGTCATGAGATGTCTTCAAGAAAACAACCAAGTTCAAAGACCATCAAGAAATTCACACTACTACTACTACTATTACTACTACTACTCTCCACAAATGCCACTCTCCTTTAGTCCTGATGATGTTCCCTAGATGGGTCACGAAACCTCTGCAAGAAAACCACCAAGTTCAGACAGCATCAAGGACCCTGACAGTTCAATCCTAAACTACATATATTCTTTTCTATCCATATTCCTTGAATCTCTCACTAATCACCTGCTAATACAGTGTGGAGCAGGTTATCCCTTTTCCTGATGGAAATAGGTCAGAATTGGGTTTTAGTTGGTTTAATTTCTGGCCAGGGCTGCTACCTACTTGACGATCAGCTAGGGAAGACTATACATCTGAAGGAATGTTTTTTGGTTCCAACAGGTAGAAACCAAAACTCTAGAAATGTCCCGAGGCCTGACCAACAACTTGAAGAACACCTATGAAAGCCTGTTGGCCAACCTAAAAGACCTTCCCTCCAATCTCCAAAACAAGCTGTACCAAACCTGCCGAGATATGAGCGAGCTCCATTCCTCTTTCGTCACTGCCCACTGTTTCAGCGACTTGTCCAGTGGCCTCTTGAGCAAGAGCTTCGCCATCATGGCTGAAGCCCAAGGCTCTATGGACGAACTCATGGAATTCGCCTTGCAAAGCCCCAAGGCCCTGTGTTGGTTGAAGGACTATTTCCCTCCTGGTCTGACTAAGAAGGAAGAGACCAAGGAAGATGAGGCGGAGAGCATGGGTGAAGCCAAAGAAGAAGGCCCACCATTCGACATGAGGGATATGGAGAGCAACATCGTGAACATCCAGAAAGTGTATGACCCTGGAGAGTGTGACAATGAAGCCCTTTTTGTGAAGGAGGAGAGGGTGACCGCTGCAGAGGTCCCACCTTCTACTGTAAGAGATTCCGAGGACATCCTCAAAATCCAAGAGGCATATGATCCTCAAGCTTGTAAGGAGGACGTAACTCCTAGCAGTGATGAGAAGGAAAACGAAGAGCCATCTCTTAGCACGGAAGGGTCCAGAAATTGGGGCATAATGAGAATGCTGGTGACCTACGTGCCCAGAATCTCCACCATCCAAACACTGCTGGAGAAGAAGCTCGTCCAAACTCCTCTCCAGAAGGAAGAGGAAGAGGTTCCTGCCCAAGAAGAAGAAGTCTTGCCCAAAAGGGATAACCTCTTGAAGCTCCTCCGAGTTTACGAACCCTACAGTTATGAAGAATCGTCTGATCAATTGGAAGACTCAGATTCTAGCCAAAAAGATGTCACTCCACAGAACAGAGAGGACATCCTCAAACTCCTGCAGATTTATGAGCCTCAAGAGTGTATGGATGACAGACTAACCAGCAAGGTGGTGCAAGAGGAAATGGAGGTGCCCCAAAAGTCTATTAAGGAAGAACCTCCTATGAAGAAGGTAGAGGCTGTTCCTTCCACGAAGAAGGTAGACATCGCACCCTCCACGAAGAAGGTAGACATCGCGCCTTCCACGAAGAAGGTAGACATCGCGCCTTCCACGAAGAAGGTAGACATCGCGCCTTCCTTGAAGAACGTAGACATCGCGCCTTCCTTGAAGGAAGTACAGGTTGCGCCTTCCATGAAGAAGGTAGAGATCACACCTTCCATGAAGAAGGTAGATGTCGCGCCTTCCCTGAAGGAGGTAGCGGTCACACCTTCCTTGAAGAAGGTAGACATCGCGCCTTCCATGAAGAAAGTAGAGGTCACACCTTCCATGAAGGAGGTAGAGGTCGTGCCTTCCACGAAGGAGGTAGAGGTCCCCCCTTCTTTGCAAAAGGAAGAAGTCCCAACACAGGTCCAGAAGGAAGAAGAGGTCCCACCACCTGTTCAAGAGGAAGTTCCACCACTTGTGCAGGAAGAAGTGCCAGCACCTGTCCAGGAAGTAGTCTCAGAGTCAGCTTCACTTTCGTTGACCGAAGTCCCATCTGATAATAAGGATGAGCTTTTGTCAAGCATGGAGAACATTTTGAATATCAACGCCAAAGCCAACGAGAGCAACAATAACAATGAGGTCCCAAATTTGACTACCGAAGAAGAGAAACAGCCACCTCCTGAAACACCCACGAACCTCCTGGAGATCCAGAAAGCCTATGAACCCAAAGAATGTCACGATGGATCCTCTATCAGTAAGCAGACAGAAGAGGCCACTACTTCTGCTCCAACAGACCAGGAGGACATCCTCAAAATCCAGCGGGCCTACGACCTCAAAGAGTGTGAGGAAATGACTCCCCACAGGGAGGCAGAGGAAGCATCCTCAACCTCTGGAGGTGAAGAGTGGAGCATCTTCAAATTCGTGCAGTCCTATCTCCCAAAGAGTCTCAGGGGGGACTCTTCTAGTAAAGAGGAAGACAAGTAGGAAGGTGGAAGGAAGCGGGGATGGGGGAATGCTTCGGAAACCGGGGTGCTTAGCAGGGTGGGACTCACCCTGGAGAAGGACGCAGGCGGTCGGTCTCCATAAAGCCAGGCGCCCAGTATGAATCACTAAAGAACGAGATGTTGAGCCAGAAACTCACATGAATGTTGTGGTTGTGTGTTTATTTTCAACTATCGCACCCTGCTTGTCACTCCCTGTCCTGACCCAGCCTTAGTAAAACCAAGAAACACAACCCCTTGTCCTGAAAAAGCCCTCTTTATTTAATTACTTGTGAATTCGTGGCATTTCCCCACAGAAAAGTCCAGGTAATAATCCTTCCAAGGGTTAATTGCAAGAACAGACCTTATCAGTTCTTGGCTAATTGCCAGGCCGGGAGCTTCCAGCCACAAAACTATAAATCAAACGGTCTCAAACAGCCTCTCAGACACGAATCAGGATGAGCAAAATTGAAGGGTTGTTTCCCATGACGCCACTCCCCTTTAGCTTCTATTTATTTCCTAGCCAGGGAGGGGAATAAATCATTGTCCACGTGTGCCTTTCTATCTGAGTTGGCTCCTGGTACTCAGTTGTCCTCCTCCCCTGACAACTTTGTGCATATGTGCATCTGTAACAGGTTCCAGCTGTTCTTCTTCCCCACTTATATCTGACTCCGAGGGCAGCGGGGAAATGGCAGAAGGTCCTGGCTCTAGTTCTGTTCCCACACAGAGCATCCATCAGAGCTTTCCTCAGACTCCAGGACTAGTCCATATTCCTCCCCAACCTCTTCATTGTCCAAGTCTGCCACCAACCCTACTGGCCACTGGTGGACCTCAATACTCCCAGGTTTCATAGGTCGGGAACTACAAGGGCCGTAGGTTTTCTGCTCAAACAGCTGCAAATCAGTATACAGGATAACAGAGCTGAAGAGACCTTGGAGGTCTTCTACTCTAGTGATCTCCAACCTTTCTGGCTCCGCGGAGCAGCAGAGGAGGGAGGGGATGGTTCTGCCTGAGTAGCAGGGCACCTATGAAACTTCATGTGTGTATACATTAGCACCTGCCAATTTTGCTGCCTGGTTTGGACTGGGCACTACCCAGTAGTGGGCCACAGCCGAGGTATTGGGGACCCCTGTTCTAGTCCAACCTCCATCATTTCAGGCAAATGGCAGTCCAATCTCTTCTTGAAAGCTTACAGGGATGAAGCTCCCACAACTTCCGAAGGCAACTTCTGTTCCATGGGTTGATTGATCTCACTGTCAGAAAATGTCTCCTTATTTCTAGGTTGAACCTCTCCTTGGTCAGTTTCTATCCATTATTCCTTGTCTGGCCTTTGGGTGCCTTGGAAAATAGCTTGACCCAGTGGTGAAATCTAAAATTTTTCCCTAACGGTTCTGTGGACATGGCTTGATGGGTGTGGCTTGGTGGTCATGTGGCTGGGTGGGCATGGCGAACTTGTAAAATGTGTTGAAATTCACTTAACAACGCTCTTGCTTAGCGACCAGGATTTTGGGCTCAATGGTAAGTCGTAAGTTCTCTCTCTTTCTTCTTTCTTCCATTTTTTCTTTCCTTCTCTTTTTCTTGTCTGTTTCTCTTTTCTCTCCCTTTCCTTCCCCTTCCTTCCTTCCTTCTTCTTTCTTTCTCTTCTTTCTTGTCTCTGCTTCTCTTTTCTCTGTCTCCCTTTCCTTCCTCTTCCTTCCTTCCTTCCTTTCTCGCAGCAGCAGCATAAGGAAGAAAGTGCTCTGGGAGGGCAGAGGGCCTGGCCCTGCAGTGGCGCGTCCCCTGCCATGGGCTGGATGCAGGGAACTGGACTCAAGACGGAAGGGAAGGCAAGTAGGTGGCCGTTGGCCAAGGGCCCCATGGAAACAAAGCGTGCCAGACCCAAAAGGCCTGTCCCTCCGAAGCAGCTCCTCCGATGAGTACAGCAGGTCTTTCTCTCCCTACCACCAACAGCATCGGCCTTACCTACTGCTGCTGCTGCTGCTTTGGGGCTCAGGGCAGGCAGGTGTTGACGCTACTGCTGCTACCGGTGTGCTGTGCACACAGCTTTGTGTCTCCGGTGTTTGTGCCCACTCGTCCCAGTGAGATTTTGCTTCTGCACATACGCAGGCAGCAAAATGTTATGAGTGGATGTGCGTGAGAGATTTCGTCAATTGCAGAAACAAAAAGTCGCCGAAATCTCACGCCCACAAACGTCCCCTTGCAAGATTGTTTCCTGCACATGCGCAGAAGCAAAATGTTGGGGATGTGCGTGAGAGATTTCGTCAATTGCGGAAACAAAAAGTCACCGAAATCTCATGCCCACAAACGTCCCCTTGCAAGATTGTTTCCTGCACATGCGCAGAAGGAAAATCTCACTGGGACACACGTGTACACACATGCCGGAGACACGAAGCGGCGCGCGGTTTAACTTTTACTACCAGTGCGGTGTCCTCATCCGTACCGATAGGAACCCGATACTGACTGAGGGACAGAGGCGCTGTCACCACTCCAAGACAACATGCAGATGTCCCGGGGCTGCTCCACATGCACACCGCATTAAATTGTTGGCACTGCAACATGACATCAGGCTGGCCAGCATACGGCCAGCGGCTTAGAGAGCAGGCGCTGTGGACTGGGGAGGGAGGTTAACGGGTGACAGGTGGCATCCAGGAGCAGAAGCAGCAGGAGACGGTTGAGTGCAGTGCGTTCACTCCAGCGTTTCCCATAGCCCTCCTCCGTTGCGGATTCGCATCCTTGCCCCGTCAAGCGCAGGCTGTGCCCGGCTCTGGCAGCTCCCCTGTAGAACGCTGAGGTTGGAGCCTCCCTCCATTGATGGCGAGAAAACAAGAGCGCTAGGGTCGTCCTGACCAAAAAAAAAGCCAGTCTGCCGACCCTGCTTCTCCCTGCCCTGTCCTCACTTTCCTCCAGGCGCAGCCCTCTGCCACGGCAGGCGCATCATTTAATTTTATTTAATTTAATTCATTTATAGGCTGCCCAACGGCTGTCAGACTCTGGGCGGTGTACAGCAAATAAAAAACAATACGAAACAATTATAAAACCCAGGCCTGCCAGCAGAGCCAAATTTTTAAGGCTTTCCGGAAAGCCAGGCAGGAGGAGGCAGTACGGATATCTGGGGGAAGCTGGTCCCAGAGAGCCAGAGCCGCCATAGAGAAGGCCCTCCCACATGGTCCCGCCAATCGGTATTGCCAATCGGCATTGTTTGGCCGATGGGACCTGGAGAAGGCCACTCCTGTGGGCTCTAATCGGCCACTGGGAAGTGTGAGGCAGAAGGCGGTCCCGTAAATAGTCAGGCACTAAGCCATCATGACCACAGGAAGCGATTTCGGGAACCCGCACAGTTTCTTGCCTTCTCCCCTGCTCCCCATCTATCTCGCCTCCTGCAATGTAGCAGCAGCCAAGGGAGCTTTTGCACGCGGTGCCCCTAGCTCGATACAGCAGATGCCTGGAAAACCTTGCCTGTTGTGTGCGTAGCGACAGGGAGCGCCCGGCTGCTACTCAAGCCCTGCACTTGTGGCCTTGGTGTACCCAGTCTTCTTTCAGGTGGGGGAAGATGAGCCGGGTTCTGGCTGACACTATTGTGGCAACCCTAATGTTGCTGGACTGCAACATTGCCTCTGCTTGGGAAAAAGCATCTGGGAAGGTGGAGGTTGGGTGCCTCGATGGAGAAATTGGGATAGATCAAAGTCTGCACACCGCATGTGTGTTACAGGACTGTCTTCTGCCGCATACCTCCCACTGATCGATTAGGGTCCACAGGGTTGGCCTTCTGCCATCGACTAGATTAGTCCCATCGACTAGACAGTGTCGGCTGGTGGGGCCATAGGGGAGGGCCTTCTTGTGACTGCTCCAACTCTCTGGAACCAACTGTCCCCAGAGGTCCATAATATGCCCAACCTCCCAGCCTTCTGGAAATCAGTGAAAACCAGGTTTTTTAATTGTTTGTTTGTTTGTTTATTTATTCAATTTTTATGCCGCCTTTTTCCTTAGACTCAGGGCGGCTTACAACATGTTAGCAATAGCACTATTTTTTAAGAGAGCTAGGCTATTGCCCCCACAATCCGGGTCCTCATTTTACCCACCTCTGAAGGATGGAAGGCTGAGTCAACCTTGAGCCGGTGATGAGATTTGAACCGTTGACCTTCAGATCTACAAGTCAGCTTCAGTGGCCTGCAGTACAGCACTCTACCTGCTGCGCCACCCTGGCTCTATTGTTGTACACCACCAAGAATCCAGGAGTTGGGTGGCTTAAAAATCTAATAAATAAATAAACGTGCAGCCCCAGGACATCCACTTGCAGGGCAAATGAGCGGCAACTGGAGGGACCGATTTGGGGACATGACCAGCCAGCTGTCCTCACCAGTTCAGCGAACCAGGCCATATGTCCGCTAACGATTCTCCCAAACCTGTAGTATTTCACCCCTGGCTCAACCTCTTCTCTGCGGCAGTCCCACATAAGAAGGCTGCTGTCACGTGATTCCTAGTCTGTCTTTTCATCAGACTAGACCCGCCAAATTCCAGCCACTGTCCTTCATGTTTTAACCTCTGATCCCTTAATCATCTGTGTCGCTCTTGTCTGAAATCAGAAAAAAAAAATTCAGCCCTGGACAGCCACTTGTCTGAAAAGGTAGAAGCAGAGGTGGGGCGCTAAGGTGGAACGGCGACGTGTGCTCGCTCCTGTGGCTCTGAGTGCTAGCGGAGTCCAGCGCAATTATGCTACTGCACCTGGGCAGATAGCGAAATCATGTAGACACGCAGGTGCGCCCGTGGCACACCTGCATAACTGCGTGATTTCACTACCTGCACTCAGAGCCACAGGAGCGAGCACACGTCATGGTTCCACCTTAGCACTCCACCGCTGGGTAGAACATCTCCTGCTTTGAGCAGGGGGTTGGACTAGAAGACCTCCAAGGTCCCTGCCAACTCTTTTGTTATCCTGCCCTGTGGGTTGACAGCTGTGGAACAAAGGTGGATTTTGACTTCTTGGGTGACGCGGTGGGGATTGCAAAGTCCAGTGGCCCCACCATTGGCTGCGGAGGCTGGGAGTTGTAGTCCGATTGATCTAAAAATGGAGGAAAGATGGAAACAGGGCAGACGGCGTGCCTAAATTGTGCCAACGACATTCCCGTCCGCCACCCGCTCACTGCCCTTCTTTCAACTACAGGTAGTCCTCAGCCACAAGCATTTCTGTCATGAAATAAGAGTTGTTGAATAAGCTTTGTCCCATTTTATGACCTTTTTTGCCACAACGGTTAAGCAAAGCATCCCTGTGGTTAAGTTAGTACCGCGGTTGTTAAGTGAATCTGGATTTTCCCCATTGACTTCGCTGGTCGGAAGGGGATCACGTGATTCCCAGTGGGACACTGCGACCATCATAAATACAAGCCAGATGCCATGCATCTAAATTACGACCATGTGACCGTGAGATGTTGCAATGGTCAATAAATGTGAAAAAGAGCGGCAAGTCTGTTTTTCCCCCCATGCTGTTGTTAACATTGAATGGTCACTAAATTAATAGCAATAGCGTTTAGATTTATATACCACTTCATAGTGCTTTTACAGCCCTCTCTAAGTCCTCATTTTACCCACTTTGGAAGGAGGGATGTCTGAGTCAATCTTGAGCCGGCGGTGAGGTTTGAACCGCTGAACCACAGCTAAGCAGTTAGCTGAAAGAACCTGCAGTGCTGCACTCTAACCACTGTGCCACCCGGACTCTGAAAACGGTTGTAAGTTGAGCATTACCTATAACAGTGATAGCAAACCTTTTTCCGCCTGGGTGGCGAAAGGGTGTGTGCCAACACCCATAATGCAATGCCCTTCCCTCTACGCATATGCACTACCCCTCCCCGCTGCCCCCCACACAGGTGCACAATCCCTGTACATGTGCACAATCCCCCACACTGAGCCCCGCCCTCACCCCCATGCACGAGCACAGACCTCACTGAAGCCTTCAAACTTCTAATAGGCTCACTGGGCCATTTTTGGCCGCCGCAGGATTCAGGAAGCCTCCCAAAGCCTGGGAACGGTGAAAATGGCTGAAAAGTATATTAAGAGTACAGTAGTACCTCTAGATACGAGCTGCTCCACATGTGAGTATTCCAAGTTACGAGCCGCGACGAGAGCGAAATTTCTGTTCGACACCCGAGCTCAAATTCGGGATACGAGCCGAGCGTCCACTAGGTGGCGCAAGAATTCCATTTTTTTCCAGTTATCTCGGCGTGAAAAGCCAAATCTAAATGCATTCATTCAAGATACGAATTGATCGACATACGAGGTCGGCTCTGGCACGAATTAAACTCGTATGTCGAGGTACCACTGTATATCTGGGGCTTTCTATTTCAAGCTCCCCTGGTGTGCTCTGCACAATACTCCCCGGGTTCAAAAGGGAGCAGGTGTAAAGATATCCTTGCAGTTAGTCCTCGAGTTACAATACTTCCTTTAGTGACCAAAGTTACAACAACACTGGAAGAAAGTGACCTAGGGCGGCATTTCACGTGAATAAAATTCTGATGCTTGGCAATTGACTCACATTTACAACGGTTCCATTATCCTGGGGTCACGTAATTCCCCTTTTGCGACCTTCTAACAAGTAATGAGGGAACGTAGATTCACTTAACGACCGTGTTGCTAAATTATCGTTAACAGATGCCCTTATCACAACTGAAGCAAGAAAGATTGCAAAGTGGGACAAAATTCACCTGGCCAATGTCTCATTTAACAACGGAGATGTTGGGCTCAATTGTCATCGCAAATCAAGGACTACTTGTACGGGTAGTCCTTGATTTAACGACCACAACTGAATGTCAAATCCCTGTTGCTAAGTTGGATAAGCCAAGCCAATGGGGAAATTAGTTTCACTTGAGAAACGTGTCACTCATTTAACCACTAGAATGATTCACTTAACAACAGTGGATGGAACGGTCGTAAAATGGGGCAAAGCTTTACTTAAATAGCTCACTTAGCAACATTATCATTTGTTCATTATGGGAAGCTTACGCTAAAAAGGATCGCTGGGTGGGGCTCTAACCGTCTCCCCAGAATTTCCAATCCAGGTAATCCTCGAGTTATGACCATTCGTAGTTATGGTGGCGGTAAAGAAAGCAACTTATAATGAGACCTCACACTTATGGTCCTTGCAGTCCCATGAAACAAAATTTGGGCGCTCGGCATCTGGGTTGCGTTCACGACAACTGCGGCATTGTGCAATTGTCACTTGTAACATTTCCAGGAGGGGGTTACCGATGGGGAGAAAACGGGGTTCATATGGCAATGGTGATTCTTGAACCAAACTGGATTCGCTGAACAACCGTGCGGTTTATTAACAGCCAGAAAAAAGGTGGTAAAATCAGACACAACTCACTTAATGATCATATCTGTGACAGAAGTGTGGTCGTAAGTCGAGGACTACCCGTACTAAGTGACAGAATGGTCTCCTCTATCAGTGGGGAGGGGCTGAAGTCAGAGAGACATCCCCCCCTTGCTTGGCGGGAGAGGAAGCCACAGGTCCTCGGTTGAACGTCCAACCCCCAAACTTCTTCACGTTGTCTGGGGCACAGAGGACGTTTTTCAAAGTGTGAGAGGTTGAGAAACAAGCTCCAAACCTCCTGCCCCACACGAAAGCTTGTGGGTCCAACCAAGACCCCGGGGTGGATTAGTCAGGCCTGACCTAGGGCAAGATGACCCCAGACACAGCAGTGGGCCGCTGAGGGTTCACAGGGGTTCAGCAGAACCTCTAGCTAAGATTCTTTGCAGTTTGATGGAGAACCCCAATATCCCAATCCTGTCCAACCCCGTCCCGCCCAGGAGTCCCCAGGTGGCCCGTTTTGGATACAGGTAAGTGCAAGGTGCACACGGATGCGCGCGGAGGGCAAAAAACGGGCCCACCACATTCAGGAAGGGAGGCTATTTTCACTCTCTCAGAGGCTCGCAGAAAGCTTCCAAAACCAGGGGAGGGCAAACCCACCCACCCTTGTAGTCCAGGTGGCGGACTAGGCCACGCCAAACCCCTTGCTAAAATTTTTTGAAGCCCACCCCTGCACCGGATGTGGTTTGGGGTTTGGTCCAAGCAGAGGTGGGCTGCTAAGGTGGGACGGTGACCTTTGCTCTCCCCCGTGGCTCTGAGTGGAAGCAGAGTCCAGCCCAATTATGCTATTGCACCTGGGCCGTGGCCGCACCTGCGTGTCTGTGCACGATTTCGCTACCTGCCCAGGTGCAGTAGCTTAATTGCGCCGATTTTGCTAGCACTCAGAGCCACAGGGGCGAGCACACGTCACCGTTCCACCTTAGCAGCCCACCTCTAGGTCCAAGCGTTTTTCACAATAGTGGGGGGGGGGGATTTCTTCCTTCTTGTACCAATCCAAACACTTGCAGACTAGGTTACCTGCACAGACGGTTCTCTGCAATCTCTTGACCTCTGACCTCGCCTGTTTTTAGCAAAGGGGGGCAGCCCACTTCTTAGGATCTTGCAGGTTTCGGATATCCGCAGGGGTTCGAAGGAGTTGCAGGAAGAGGTCGAAGGACTATCCCATCACCCATAAACGGAGGGAGGGAGGGAGGGAAAGTGCTAATGGACACAACATCCGGGTTCAGAAGAAGCCGCCCCCCCCCCCAAAGGAGACTGGGCCCAACCCAACCGGGAAGTTAACACAACAGAGCGTTTCCCCCTCTGAGCTGGTTTTCTTGAAGTTTCGATACCCAACTGGATCACACCGTCACCGCTGGAAGGGGAGGAGGATCGGGGTGTGCAAAATACACTGCTCAAAAAAAAATAAAGGGAACACTTAAAACAACACAATGTAACTCCAAGTAAATCAAACTTCTGTGAAATCAAACTGTCCACTTAGGAAGCAACACTGATTGACAATCCATTTCACCTGCTGTTGTGCACGGTCAACTTTGTACAGAACAAAGGATTCAATGAGAATATTTCATTCATTCAGATCTAGGATGTGTTCTTTGAGGGTTCCCTTTATTATTTTTTGCAGCAATATACCTGGGTGTTCCATATAACAGTGATGGCGAACCTATGGCATGGGCGCCACAGGGAAATATATCTGCTGGCATGCCAGCTGTTGCCCTAGCTCAGCTCCAGCATGCCGGCCAGCTGATTTTCAGGTCGCACTGAAGCTCTGGGAGGGCAATTTTGGCTTCCAGAGGGCCTCCAGAGGGATGGAGGAGGATGTTTTTGCCCTCCCCAGGCTCCTGGGAAGCCTCTGGAGCCTGGGGAGGGTGAAAAATGGGCCTACTGGGCCCACCATAAGTTGGGAAATGGGCTGTTTCTGGCCTCCAGGGGGACGGGAGGCAATTTTCACCCTCCCCGGGCATTGAATTATGGGTGCGGGCATTCATGCAGGTGCGATAGTGTCTGTGTGTGCGCTTTTGGCACCCAAGGGAAAAAAAGGTTCACCATCACTGCCCTACAGCTCAGTTGCTTTGTTGCAGACAATTCATTACCAAACGAGGTAACGTCAACAGTGCTGGAGTGGAGTTCAGGAAGAGGACGACGACAAGTATGGAGTCCTTGGTTCTCTCTGAGCTTGGTTGCTTTTTTGCAGTTGTTTCATGACCCAACTAAGTAACATCATTAATGCTAAACAGGAGAGGAGGACGACGACTGTGGAGACCTTGGTTGCTTTCTTGCCGACATTTCACTATCCAACTAGTAACGCCATCAGTGGTTAAAAGGGTAGTGGGATTTGTGGAAAGGAGGATGACAACGACAACTACGAGAACAATCCTCGGCGACCTGTGACATTGTTTTCTTGCAGACGTTTCATTGCCCAGCTAGGCAACGCCATCGATGCTAGAAGGGATCTGGCTTCTAGGGTGCGGTTTTCTGCTTGGCGGTTCCTTGATTATTTTTTTCTGCTTGAAAGTTTGCCTGGTGTTTAATCCCTGCTTATCTGGGTGTAGACTGCTAGGGAAGATCTGTTTTATTTTTTTTTCAATTTTAGCACTTTTTTTTGTCTCTTTTGAATGGTGTGTACCAGAATTGGGTTCCTCCCAGTTTGGACCAGTGTTCCTAAACTGGTGGCAACCCACTGGTGATGCCATGACATTACAAAAACGGTTCGCCCGTTGCCATGAGCACTACCATCTCTTTATTTATTTTTTAATTATTTTTTCCCAGCATTTACCATATTTTTCGGTGTATAAGACACACCTTTTTACCTCCAAAAAGTGTGCCAAAAACTGGGTGCAACTTATACAATGAATGTTGGGAGGAACTTGAGTGGGGGTCAGCAGTGGCGGCAGCAGCATTCCCGTGGCGGCTTTTCGCGCATTTTGGCAGCTGGCGCCGCCTGCCGCTGCCAAACTGCGTGAGAAGCCGCCACCACCAGACTACAGGAAGGCTGCTGCCGTTGCTGCTGACTGCCACCGGTGGCTCCTCTCCGCGGGCTACTTCCCCAAGCCGGGTTTGCTGTAAGGATACCGCCAAGGGACAAACAGCGAGCAGATAGATCGGCCCGGCCTTCGCTCATATGGAAGTTTTCCCTCCGAGCAGATTCAGATGATTTTTATTCACATACACACACACACAAAAACGGATTTTATCCATTTAGGAGTCCGCTGGAGGCCACTCTGCAAATAAAATGGGCCTTTTTTTTACCACACTTCCCCTTTGAACGGAGCAGCTCAGTGCCTGTAAAAACACACCATTTGGGGGGGGGGGCGTCTTTTGAGGTGGTGGTGGTGGTGGAAGACACTGCCTATCCTTGTCTGCAGCCCTAACTAGCCCACGGCTCACCGGGAGGAATCGCTGCTGAATTTGCAATTCAATTTGAAGTGTGGTTAAAAAAACACATTTTATTTGCAGAGTGGCCTTTGGCAGACCCCTAAATGGATAAAATCCATTTTTGTGCGTGTTTGTGTTTGTGTGAATAAGAATAGAAACATAGAAACATAGAAGACTGACAGCAGAAAAAGACCTCATGGTCCATCTAGTCTGCCCTTATACTATTTCCTGTATTTCATCTTACAATGGATATATGTTTATCCCAGGCATGTTTAAATTCAGTTACTGTGGATTTACCAACCACGTCTGCTGGAAGTTTGTCCCAAGCATCTACTACTCTTTCAGTAAAATAATATTTTCTCACGTTGCTTTTGATCTTTCCCCCAACTAACTTCAGATTGTGCCCCCTTGTTCTTGTGTTCACTTTCCTATTGAAAACACTTCCCTCCTGAACCTTATTTAACCCTTTAACATATTTAAATGTTTCAATCATTTCCCCCCTTTTCCTTCTGTCCTCCAGACTATACAGATGGAGTTCATGAAGTCTTTCCTGATACGTTTTATGCTAAGACCTTCCACCATTCTTGTAGCCCGTCTTTGGACCCGTTCAATTTTGTCAATATATCTCTCCAAATCTGCTCGAAGGGAAAAGTTCCATATGGGCAAAGGCCAGGCTGATCCATCCGCTCGCTGTTTGCCCCTCGGCAGCATCCTTACACCAAACCCTTCGGAGGGAAGTAGCCTGCGGAGAGGAGCCGTCGTATCAGCAGTGCTGCTCCTTGAGCGCCTAGAGGGCAGTCCCGTGTCCCACTCTCGATCTTGGGGCGTTGCAAGGGAGGCAGACCTACTCAGAGGCGGAGATCTTCCCATACACCCGACTCCGCCCGGTCCTTGCAGGGATCTTCCTGTCCACTATATGTCCATATATAGGGTTGTCTTGCATCCAATTTCATCATAGTTCCTCGGAACTCTCTAGATTAATCCATCAAGTTGTTGTTTTTCCTTTCTGAATGTTTCTTGGCCTAGAAAATAGGATTTCTTCATCTCTGATACAGGATGTAAACATGTTTTTGTGTTCTTTTGCATTTTCTGGCAAGGTCCGCTGTCCAAAAGGTCGGACGTTCAGTACTCTAATAAGAGTGTTTTGTATCTATCTAGGCCTTGGATGCCTAGATTCTATAGATAATTCTCACAGACCGGCTGAGCCACAGGGGAAGCGCCCGTCTGTGGCGGAAAAGTGGGTCTGGTGGAGGAATTCCGGGAATTGAAGTCCACAAGTTGTCACGTTTGAGGACACCTGAGTTAGAGGTTAGGAGAGCAAGGGTCTTCAAACCTGGCAAGTTTAAGGCTTGTGGACTTCAACTCCCATTTCTGAGCTAGCATGACTGGTGGAGGGATTCTGGGAATTGAAGTCCACAAGTCTTGAAACTGTCAGCTTTGAAGGTTGTATACATGGTTTTAAACAGTATACATGGTTGTAAAAAGTATTCTGCGTCACTGATATTTTATTAAACAATATAATACTACACCATTTAGTTCAGAATACTTTTTCCCTTGTTTTCCTCCTCTAAAATCTAGGTGCATCTTATACACCGAAAAATATGGTAATTGGCCCATCATGAACAGCTGTTTCCTTTTATGACAGCCGTCTTCACTTACAACCACCACAAAAAGGTCACAAAGTGGAGCGGAACCTATTTACAACCGTCCAGCTTACGACTGCGATGGGCCGGCTCCCTTACGGTGGCGAGTCAAAGACTACCTTTAAATTTAATTTCTTTCTGTCATTAGCGTTGATGTCCAATGAGCGCTGGTGACGTTAAGTAGTTGGGTCATGAAACATCTGCAAGAAAACATAGAAACATAAAAGATTGACGGCTGAAAAAGACCTCCTGGTCCATCTAGTCTGCCCTTATACTATTTCCTGTATTTTATCTTAGGATGGACATATGTTTATCCCAGGCATGTTTAAATTCAGTTACTGTGGATTTACCAACCACATCTGCTGGGAATTTGTTCCAAGCATCTACTACTCAGTAAAATAATATTTTCTCACGTTGCTTCTGATCTTTTCCCCAACAAACTTCAGATTGTGTCCCCTTGTTCTTGGGTTCACTTTCCTATTAAAAACACTTCCCTCCTGAACCTCATTTAACCCCTTAACACAGGGGTAGGCAAAGTTGGCTCTTCTATGACATGTGGACTTCAACTCCCAGAATTCCTGAGCTAGCATGATTGGCTTAGGGATTCTGGGAGTTGAAGTCCACAAGCCATAGACGAGGCAACCTTGCCCACCCCTGCTTTAACATATTTAAATGTTTCGATCGTGTCCCCACTTTCCCTTCTGTCCTCCAGACTCTACAGATGGAGTTCATGAAGTCTTTCCCGATATGTTTTATGCTTAAGACCTTCCACCATTTTTGTAGCCCTTCTTTGGACCCGTTCAATTTTATCAATAATGAAGCTCAGAGCGCACCAAGGACCCTACCATCCTTTCCTTAGCCCTTCCGTCTCTTCTTCTTCCTCCTCCTCCACTCTGCAAACCCTTCTGGAATTGATGATGTTACGTAGTTAGGTCGTGAAAGTTCTGCAAGGAAACAAGCACCAAGGAGCGCACAAGTCCTCGTCGTCCACCACAAAGCCCACTCCCTTCTAGCACTGATGACGTTACCTACTTGGCTTTTGAAATGCCTGCAACAAAACCGCCCTGTTGAGAGAACCTCAAGGACCCCATAGCCTTCCAAACCTCACTCCCTTCTAGCACGGATGACGTTACCTAGTATGGCAATGAAACATCTGCTAGAACAGTGTTTCCCAATCTTGGCCACTTGAAGATATTTGGACTTCAACTCCCAGAATTCCCCAGCCAGCATTCGCTGGCTGGGGAATTCTGGGAGTTGAAGTCCAAATATCTTCAAGTGGCCAAGGTTGGGAAACACTGTGCTAGAAAACAGCCAACCTCCTCCTCCTCCTCCTCCAATCACTCCCTCTTCTACCACTGATGGCATTCCCCAGTTGGGTCAGGAAAGGAAGCTCAGGGAATACCAGCCCCCCCCCCCCCGGCCCCCAAACCTCAACCCCAAAGCTACAAATATTCCTCCTCTCTTCAGATTTACACCCTGAGATTCAGCCGTCCCTGCGTGCCGAGATACTGCTGGACGTGGACTCCGCGGTGTTAAGCTCCGTTGCCGACCCCTGCTCTTCGCGTCCCTCAACCCGGCGAGCCCGGAGGAAAGGGGGGGTGGGCGGGCGGGGGGTGGTTTTGGTGGGCAATAAATAAAAGAAGGATGCACAGAGATCGGCGGCCTTTTCTTTCTTATCTTTTCTTTTTTCAATAAAAAACAACCCTTTGTATATTCGTTTTGTGTCTGTGGAAATCACAAGATTAAGAGGCGAGAGAGGGCGGGAAAGGGAGGCGCGGAGGGAGGGCAACGTGAGGCCAATACAAACGTACCGGGAAGGGGGGGGTTGCGAGTGTGCCCCCAAAGTTCATCATTCTCGAGGGAGTGGAGGAGAGGGGAGAGGGAGGGGAGGGAGGGGGAGAGTTCTTGGGAAGGGCATGACCTAGAACGCCGTCTACTGCCTGGCTTTTGGGAAGCGTCGCGGGAACGCCAGGCGGAAGGTGCCAGCGTCGCAAACAATCCAGGGCCACTTCCTCGCGTTGGGAGGGGGGGGCGTCCTTCTCGGTCCGCCCTCAACTCTCGTCGTCTTCGTCCGCCGAGTCGGACTCTGGCTGGACTGTGCTTCTCTCCGTCCCTGACCGGTCCGTCTCGGGATAGTCTTGCGCTCTGCGGAGATCCCAAGGAAGAGAGGGAGAGAGAAATAAGGAGAGGGAGGGAGAGAGAGAAAGAGAGGAAGGGAAGAGAGAGGGAGAGAGAGGGAGAGGGGGAGGGAGAAAGAGAGGGAGGGAGAGGGGGACAGAGGGGAACAGAGGGAGGGGGAGGGAGGGAGAAGGAGAAAGAGAGAAAGAGGGAGAGAAAGAGAGGGAGGTAGGGAGTGAAGGGGAGAGAAAGAGAGAGGGGGAGAAAGAGAGGGAGAAAGAGAGGGAGAGTGGGAGAGAGAGGGAGATCAGGGCAGAAGGAAAGGCAGGGAAGCAGTGATCAGAGACTTTCCTAAATTGAGAATGGTCTTCTTAAAGGTCGGGGAAGTGAAGGGTAATTTGCAAAATATTCCCTCCTTCCCTTCTCTCTTACTCTTTCCTTCTTTCCCCCACTTTCTTCCTTTCCTTCCTTTTTCCTTTTTCTTCCATCTTTTCCTCATTTCTTCTTCCTTCCTTTTCCTTCCTTCTTTCTTCCATTTCTCCTTCCCTCCCTCCTTCCTTCTTTCCTTCCTCCCTCTACATCTGTCCTCTCCTTCTCCCTCCCCTCCCTTTCTTTCCGCCCCCTCTCCATTTCTTCCTTCCCTCCCTTTCCCTTTGCCCTCCATTTCTCCTCCCTTCCCCCATTTTTCCTTCCCTTCCCTCCATCTCCATCCCTTTGTACTTCTCCCTTCACTGCCTTCCTTCTCTCCTCCCCTCCCCTCCCTCCTGGTGCCTGCTAACCACCCAGGTGGACGTACTCGTTGTGGGTGTCTTTGGGCGATGTCCCCCTCTTGCCACCTCCCAAAGTCCAGTCTTCCCCTTGGCCTTTGTCCTCTGCTCCCCCTTCGCCCTTCTGGCCGGCTGATTCCCCATTCACAGGCGCTGGGAGATCTGGAAAAGAAAGAGGCCTTGGTGTCAAAGTTCCAAGAAGCATCCAAACATTAATCACAGCCCAACTCCAAGCGCTCCTCAAAGTCCCAATAATTTCTAGAGCCATCCTGGCACCCACACTGGGAAACCTGGATCCGAGTTTCCCACCCGGGTGAAAGTTCACTTCCCTCGTCCCCCCACCCACAAACGTGTCATGTTGCCCACTCAGATTGTGCCAGCGTGGCCAGTCCTCCTCCTGCTTCCGCCCAGGTGGTGGGCATCGGATGGCCTTGAACCTCTTGAAAAAATGCTTTGTGGCTGCTGCATCTGTTCCCTCATGAAAATCACCCCCCTCCCAAGTTCCCATCAACATCAGGCCTTCTATAGTGTGGCAATTTCTTTCGCTTGGAAATATTGGGGATGCCTTTTCAGGAATAGGGTCCTCTTGGGGGGGGGGGCGCAGAAGGAAGGGGCCAAGGTGAGAACCCAGCAGCTCAAGAATCTACTTTTTCCAAAGAACAGCGCAAATCCGAGTTTTCAGAATCGTGCGACTGCCCGAAATTCTCTGGATTTAGGAGCCCTGGTGGCGCAGTGGGTAGAATGCAGTATTGCAGGCTTCTTCTGCTGGCTGCCAGTAACCAGCAGTTTGATACTGGCCGGCTGAAGGTTGACTAGACCTTCTGTTGCTCTGGGCTGGTAAAAAAGAGGAGCCCAATTGTTGGGGGCAAGAGGCTGACTCGCTTAGAGAGAGCTGTAGTCTCTCCCCCCCACCCCCCCTGTGGTTGGAATGCAATTTTGCATGCTGACTCTGCCCACTCCCAGCAGTTCAATCCTGATGGGTTCAAGGTTGACGCAGCCATCCATCCTTCCAAGGTCAGTGAAGTGAAGACCCAGATTGTTGAGGGCCATGTGCTGACTCTGTAAAATTGCTGAGAGGGGGCTGTAAAAGACTGTGAAGCGGTATATAAGTCTATATAAGTGCTATTGCTATCAACAATCTATCGAATCCATCTATCGTCTGTCTGTCATCTATCTATCATCTGTCTGTCATCTATCTATCTATCATCTGTCTGTCTATCATCTATGTATCTACGTACGTACATATCTATCTATCTATCATCTATGTATGTATGTATGTATGTACGTACCTACCTACCTATCATCAATCTATCATCTGTCTATCATCTATGTATCTACGTACATACATATCTATCTATCTATCTATCTATCTATCTATCATCTATCTATCATCTATCTATGTCTATCATCTATCTATCTATCATCTATGTATCTACGTACATACATATCTATCTATCATCTATCTATCTATCTATCTATCTATCATCTATCTATCATCTATCTATGTCTATCATCTATCTATCTATCTATCTATCTATCTATCTATCATCTATGTATCTACGTACGTACATATCTATCTATCATCTGTCTATCATCTATGTATGTACGTACATATGTACCTACCTACCTATCCATCTATCATCTATCATCAATCTATCATCTGTCTATCATCTATGTATCTACATACATACATACATACATACATACATACATACATACATATCTATCTATCTATCTATCTATCATCTATCTATCATCTATCTATCTATCTATCATCTATCTATGTCTATCATCTATGTATCTATGTATGTACGTACATATCTGTCTATCTATCTATCATCTATTTATCTAAGCTATCTATCAATCATCTGTCATAAATAAACAATCATCTATCAATCATCTATCAATCATCTGTCTATCATCTATGTATCTATGTATGTACATATGTACCTACCTACCTACCTATCTATCTTCCATCCATCTCCCTCCCTCCTATTTATCTACAATCTCTCCTTCTCCCTCCCTCTCATGGCGCAGTGATTGGAATGCAGTATTGCAGGCTAATTCTGCCCACTGCCAACAGTTCGATTCTGACCAGCTCAAGGTAAGCTCAGCCTTCTGTCCTTGAGGACCCAGATTGTTTGGGGCAAGAGGCTGACTCTGCAAACCCCTCAGACGAGCCTGTCAAGTACCCTGACGCAGTAGATAAGACTTGGTGCTACTGCGACTGCAATTCCCTCCTGGGCTAAGGGCCTTACCAGCGTCCTCTTCCTCTCTCCGTTCGTTCTCCGTTTCCCCTGCCGGCAACTTCTCCTTCTCTTTGTCCCCGTCTTCCTTCTCCTTCTCCGAATCAGCCCTGTGCGCCTTCTGGTTGGGTCCAGTTTTGGGGCCCAGGACGCGGGATTTCAGGCACGTGTAGACTTCGGCAGCTTTCCCCATCACATCCTTGTTCGCTTTGTAACGTCGAATCTTAACGGTGACCGAAAGAAGAAAAATATTCAACCACGTTTCGGCCGACCAGGAAGGACGTCTTCGTGACGTCAAAGCTCCGCCCATGGAATTCCCTATTGGGATTCCCCACCTCCTTTCCAGCCTCCAGATCTGCCGAAAACGCCGCCGGCGATTGCAAAAACGGTGCTCCGCCGAGCGCCGCCGCCCGGCTGTAACCTTCTGAAACAGTCGGGCGCTTCTTGGCGGCCTCCAGAACCCGAACCCAAACTTCTGGGTTCGGGTTCAGGAGAACGCCAAGAAGCCCCCCTGCTGTTTAAGAAGGTGACAGGCGGGCGGCGGCGCTTCTTGGCGGCCTCCCGAACCCAAAAAGTTCGGGTTCGGGAGAATGCCGAGAAGCCCCCCGGCTGTTTTAAAAGGTGACAGCCGGGCGGCGGCGCCCAGCGGAGCGCCATTTTGGGATTTTTTTCCCCCCTCTTGCACACATTAATCGCTTTTACATTGTTTCCAATGGGAAACATTGTTTCGTGTTACGAACGTTTCGCCTTACGAACCTCCTTCCGGAACCAATTAGGTTCGTAAGACGAGGTATTACTGTATAGAATTCAAACGAGTGACATTCCCATTGGGAATTTTGCCAGAGAAATTTAACAAGGAAGACACATATCTAATTGTTCATGTGGTCACAACAGCTAGAATTGCATTAGAATTAAGAAAATCTTGGACTGTGCAGAGATGAATAGACTGACAATGAAAATTAAAGATAAGAAAGACACAGAATATTATAATGCATGGGTGAAATTCTATGACTGGATAGAAAATGAATATACACTGCTCAAAAAAATAAAGGGAACCCTTGAACAACAGAATATAACTCCAAGGAAATCAAACATCTGTGAAATCAAACTGTCCACTTAGGAAGCAACACTGATTGACAATCAATTCCACATGTTGCCAGCACATTTAACTTTGTACAGAACAAAGTATTCAATGAGAATATTTCATTCATTCAGATCTAGGATGTGTTTTTTTGAGCAGTATACAGTATTATTATTATTATTATTATTATTATTATTATTATTATTTATTAGATTTGTATGCCGCCCCTCTCCGAAGATATATAGAAATTAAAATCAGAATGACTTAAGAAAAGAAGAAAATGAAAAATCAATGGTGACAAAATTAGATTTTGAGGAGGCAGAATTAGATTAAGAGTATATACCTAGAATAAAGAGTTATATGTATAAAAATGATATTTATTTATTTATTTATTATTTATTTATTGGATTTGTATGCCGCCCCTCTCCGTAGACCCCGTAGATATAAAAACAATAATTTTAGAAGAGACACCGATAGTTTAAAAATGTGCGGGAATATGTTATCAGGCTGTTAAATATGAGATGAACTTGGATAAGAATCACTCGGAAGAGTAAAGAAGGGGTGAAGTCCTCTGAAGTGCACTACCAGTTTGCTTCGCATGCGCATGCGTGCCAAAGGCACAACCGTACAACACTGAGAAAGGAGCATTTGGAAGCCATCAGAATACAAAGGTAAGTAGAACATTGAGGAGCGGGGAATCAGCTGTGCCGCGTTATTTAGATGAGCCCAAAAGCAGGAAATCCTGCTTTCTAGCTAATATAGATCACGCGGCACAGCTGATCGTCGACACAGCTGATCATCGGATATACCCGTTCATACAGGGTTGGCTGAACTGGTAGCATTTTTTAACTAGAAGTTCAGCCGAACTGGTAGCATTTCACCTATGAATTCACCAAGCCGATGGATATCCTAGATATCCTAGGAAGAAGGAGATTGTGATCCCGCTGTATAGAGCGCTGGTGAGACCACATTTGGAATAATACTGTGTTCAGTTCTGGAGACCTCACCTACAAAAAGATACTGACAAAATTGAACAGGTCCAAAGACGGGCTACAAGAATGGTGGAAGGTCTTAAGCATAAAACCTATCATAAAAGAACTCCTGATCCATCTAGTCTGCCCTTATACTATTTCCTGTATTTTATCTTAGGATGGATCTATGTTTAACCCAGGCGTGTTTAAATTCAGTGACTGTGGATTTACCAACCACGTCTGCTGGAAGTTTGTTCCAAGCATCTACTACTCTTTCAGTAAAATAATATTTTCTCATGTTGCTTTTGATCTTTCCCCCAACTAACCTCAGATTGTGCCCCCTTGTTCTTGGGTTCACTTTCCTATTAAAAACGCTTCCCTCCTGAACCTTATTTAATCCTTTAACTTATTTAAATGCTTCGATCATGTCCCCCCTTTCCCTTCTGTCCTCCAGACTATACAGATTGAGTTCGTGAAGTCTTTCCTGATCCGTTTTATGCTTAAGACCTTCCACCATTCTTGTAGCCCTTTTTGAAGCCGAGGGAGAGCTGTACAAGTGGGGGGAGAGGAGGAGAGGAGATAAAAGAGCCACTGTTACCACTATCACCATCAGTGGCACCATGTACCTTTTTCAGAGTAGCCACAACGTCGGTGTGCTTCTGCAGGATCTGTGAAGTGACTTGTAAGCTGCCCAACTCTTCTAATGCGCTCAAACACCTCTTGATGTCCTAAAGGGAAAGGTGAGGGTCAGGTGAGCTTATGGATGGACCAAGCTGGTTTGACAGTCCCAGGAAGAGCATTTCTGGCAGCCAATTAAGACTGTGGGCAAGAAGGGAGGGAGGGGCAGAGAGAGAGTCAAGGCAACTGTCCAATACGACCCAACAGCGGGACTAGAACTCCCTCCTCCTAGCAATTGGCCAGGAACTATCTAGCTGGCTTTTCTGCCTTAAGGTGGGACTAGAATTCTCCATCTCCTGGTAACCAGCCGAAAGTCACCTAGTTGGCTTTCATGCATAAGTCAAGACCAGAGGTCACTGTCTCCTGACGATTGGCCCAAAGTTACCAACCAGCATTCACGCCTATGGCAAGACTAGAATTCTCCATCTCTGGTGATCAACCCAAAGTAACCCTGCTGGCTTTCATGCATAAAGCAAGACTAGAACTCTCTGTCTCCTGGTTGATTGGCCCAAAGTCACCCAGATGGCTTTCATCCCTAGGATGGGACTAGAACTTTCTGTCTCCTGGTGACTGGCCCAAAGTCACCCAGATGGCTTTCATTACTAGAAGGAGACTAGAACTTTCTGTCTCCTGGTGACTGGCCCAAAGTCACCCAGATGGCCTTCATTCCTAGGATGGGACTAGAACTCTCTGTCTCCTGGTGACTGGCCCAAAGTCACTCAGATGGCCTTCATTCCTGGGATGGGACTAGAACTCTCTGTCCCCTGGTTGATTGGCCCAAAGTCACCTAGATGGCTTTCATCCCTAGAATGGGACTAGAACTCTCTGTCTCCTGGTTGATTGGCCCAAAGTCACCCAGATGGCCTTCATTCCTAGGATGGGACTAGAACTCTCTGTCTCCTGGTTGATTGGCCCAAAGTCACCCAGATGGCCTTCATTCCTAGGATGGGACTAGAACTCTCTGTCTCCTGGTTGATTGGCCCAAAGTCACCCAGATGGCCTTCATTCCTAGGATGGGACTAGAACTCTCTGTCTCCTGGTTGATTGGCCCAAAGTCATCCCTAGGATGGGTCTAGAACTCTCTGTCCCCTGGTGACATCCCTAGGATGGGACTAGAACTTTCTGTCTCCTGGTTGACTGGCCCAAAGTCACCGAGGCAGCTTTCACACCTAAGGGCCAGAGCCTAGAACTCACCATCTCCTGCTTTCTAGCTTGGTAACTTAACCGCTAGGCGCAACTGGCTCCAAACAGCTTACCGGATTGTCCACTTTGAGGGCAAACTTGATCTCGCTGTGCAATTTTTGGAGCTTCTCTTCCACTGAGGGCTCTGCAACAGGAGGAAGGGTGTTTTAAAAGCCTGCCTTGCCGGCCTGAATGGGATTCCCAGAGCAGCTGCCTCCCCAGTGGTGTTTTACTAGGCTAGGTGTATATTCTGCTCTAGAGCAGTGTTTCCCAACCTTGGCAACTTGAAGATATTTGGACTTCAACTCCCAGAATTCCCCAGCCAGCGAATGCTGGCTGGGGAATTCTGGGAGTTGAAGTCCAAATATCTTCAAGTTGCCAAGGTTGGGAAACACTGCTCAAGAGACAGGGAATGAAAAACAATTGCAACAGAAACCGGGCAACCATGTGTCCAGAAAGTCATAAGGGTTTCCTGGTTGAGGAGGAAGTTGGGACTAGGAGACCTTAAAGTTCCCTTACAAGCCTGTCCTTCTGTCAACGTGGGTGCTAGGCCGCCACCATCTCTATGATCTCCAATATGCAACCCCACCACCCAAGTAAATGATACTTAAGATAGTTTAATGAAAAGAAGGAACAGGGGAGACATGATAGTAGCCTTCCCCTATCTCAGGAGTGGCCACAAAGAAGGAGCCAACCTATTCTCCAAAGCACCTGAGGATAGAACAAGAAGCAACGGGTGGAAACTAAACAAGGAGAGAAGCAACCTAGAACTAAGGAGAAATTTCCTAACGGTGAGAACAATTAATCAGTGGAACGCCTTGCCTCCAGAAGTTGTGAATGCCCCAACACCACCGTTCCCCGTAAGCTGCGCGCGTGAGCACGCGCCCCAAAATACCCCCCCCCCGCACACCCTTTTCCACGGGCGCGCACTGCCCATCTCCCTGCCAGCCCACGGGGGGGGCGGGGAGGCGCCGGCAGTAGAAGGCACTGCCCCCAGCCCGCCCGATCCGCCCCCTCTCCTCCTCTTCCGCCGAACTGCCTGCTTGAGCCTCCCGTAGCTCCACCCCGCTTCACCCTGCCTGTCATCCTCCATTGTGTTTTCGGGGGGGAGTGGCGGGAAAGCCCTGTGCCGGCCAGGAAAGCCAGATTTCCGTGAAAGCAGCTATTCATTCATTCATTCATTCATTCATTCATTCATTCATTCATTCATTCATTCATTCATTCGTTCGTACTTCTATGCTGCCCAGTCCCAAGGGGTCTGCCGCTCAGACACTATACTTTTCCGCCCACCCCGAAAAAAAATTAGAGGGAACATTGCCCAACACTGGAAGTTTTTAAGAAGATGTTGGATAATCATTTGTCTGAAGTGGTGTAGGTCCCGTTCCAACTCTGTTGTTGTTATTGTTATTAAGGCCTTCGGCCGCCCCGCCACCCATTCCTGCTATTTTTTTCTTTTTACCTTTTTTCTTCTCCACTTTTCTTTCTGACAGATCCGACTTCTTCCTGCCTCGTTCGGATTTCAGAGACCTGCCGCGCGAGAGAGGAAAAAAAAGGCAGTGGAGAAATACAAAAGTATCCCCAGATTTGCTCTGGTTTTTCCTGAGGCTGAAGGAAACTGGCAGGCTCCCGGCTCTGCTCAGAACTTATCGATCGGATGCTCCAAATTGCAGGGAGCATCAACGACAGACGAGGGACTGAATTCAGAGAGCTCACTGTGTTCCGATATCTCTGGGGCTGCCCCAAAGAAGAAGGAGTCAACCTATTCTCCAAAGCACCTGACGGCAGAACCATAGTTCCCTCTAAGCTGAGCAGTGAGCAATCGCTCACTTAAAAATCATCATCAACTCAGAGTTTTCCAAACCTGCCCAGAAGCCGAGAGGGAAAGAGTGAGAGGGAAGGAGAGAGACAGGAAGAGAGAGAAACAGATAGAAAAAAGAGAGGAAGGAAAAGAGAAAGAAAAAGAATGGGAGTAAGGAAGAGAGAAAGAAAATCAAAATCTAGTTTGAAACTAGCTCAACTATTTAAGTGGCATTTTGATATTGATAGAGTTGCCCTATTATGAGCTCACTGTTATAGACACACAGTACAGTATTTTATTTTGAAATTCTCTGAGGCAAAACAGGGTGGGTATTATATTTGTTTGTTTGTTTGTTTGTTTGTTTGTCTGTTTATTATTTCTGTGCCGCCCAGTCCCGAAGGGACTGCCGCTCAGACACTATACTTTTCCACCCACCCACCCAAAAAATTAGAGGGAACACTGGGTAGAACAAGAAGCAATGGGTGGAAACTATTCAGTTCTGGTCCCCACACTTCAAAAGAGACATAGAAACTCTGGAGAAGGTGCAGAAAAGAGCAACCAAAATGATCAGGGGTCTAGAAACCAAGACTTACGAAGAGAGACTGCGGGAACTGGGCATGGATAGCCTAGAGAAAAGGAGGGGGACATGATAGCTGTATACAGGTATACGAGGGGTTGCCACAGAGAGGAAGGGGTCACTCTATTCTCCAGAGCACCAAAGGGCCGGACGAGGAACAACGGGTGGAAGCTGACCAAGGAGATATTCAACCTAGAAGTAAGGAAGAACTTCCTGACGGTCAGAGTGATCAACCAGTGGAACAACCTGCCTGCGGAGGTTGTGAACTACCCAACTCTGGACACTTTCAAGAGGAGATCAGACTGCCACTTGGCTGGGGTGCTTTAGGATTCCTGCTCAGGCAGCGGGTTGGACTTGATGACCTGCATGGTCCCTTTCAACTCTATCAATCAATTAATCAATCAATCAATCAATCAATAAACAAGGAGAGAAGCAACTTAGACCTAAGGAGAAATTTCCTGACAGTTAGAACAATTAACCAATGGAACAGCTTGCCTCCAGAAGTTGTGAATGCTCCAACGCAGAGGGTTTTAAGAAGATATTGGATAACCATCTGTCTGAAGTAGTGTAGAATTTCCTGTCTAAGCAGGGAGTTGGACTAGAAGACCTCCAAGGTCCCTACCAACTCTGTTATTCCATTCCATTCCATTGTCCATACTCCATTCCACTCTATTCCATTGTCCATATTCCATTCCATTCCAAAGAGGAGCAGCTTAAAACAAAAACATTCAGTGGACTCCAGCTCAAACTCTATGAAGATTCTCCGTTATCCAGGTTATGGTTGTCCCAAAGGGTTTTTTTCTCAAGAACATAAGAACCTAAGAAGAGCCCTGCTGAATCAGGCCAAAGCCCATCGAGTCCAGTATTCTGTGTCACACAGTGGCCCACCAATTGTCCATGGGGATCTTGAGCAGAAAGAGAAGGCAAAACTCTCCCTTTCCCTTGACCTCCAACAAATGGGACCCAAGGGAATCCTGCCTGCCTCAACCAACATAGCGGCGGCACTTGGCTGCATAGTTAGAGGTATAACAAGCAGGAAGAGGGAGATTGTGATCCCCTTATATAGAGCGCTGGTGAGACCACATTTGGAATACTGTGTTTAGTTCTGGAGACCTCACCTACAAAAAGATATTGACAAAATTGAACGGGTCCAAAGACGGGCTACAAGAATGGTGGAAGGTCTTAAGCATAAAACTTATCAGGAAAGACTTAATGAACTCAATCTGTATAGTCTGGAGGACAGAAGGAAAAGGGGGGACATGATCGAAACATTTAAATATGTTAAAGGGTTAAATAAGGTTCAGGAGGGAAGTGTTTTTAATAGGAAAGTGAACACAAGAACAAGGGGACACAATCTGAAGTTAGTTGGGGGAAAGATCAAAAGCAACATGAGAAAATATTATTTCACTGAAAGAGTAGCAGATCCTTGGAACAAACTTCCAGCAGACGTGGTTGGTAAATCCACAGGAACTGAATTTAAACATGCCTGGGATAAACATATATCCATTGTAAGATAAAATACAGGAAATAGTATAAGGGCAGACTAGATGGACCATGGGGTCTTTTTCTGCCGTCAGTCTTCTATGTTTCTATGTTTCTAATACTATTAGGGTTTTGGATAAACCTCAATGACTCTCCGAAAAGGACGCATATGACCAGCTGTCTGCAAGGAGTATAAATCCTTCCATTTCCCCTCATCCACTCAGAGTTGAAGAAGCTTCGTGGATAGGAAGCAAAACCTCTTCAAAAGAAAAAAGAAGAAAGCCCTTTGGGGCAGCCATGACCTGGATGACCGAGACTCTCCACCGTTGTGCGGGGAATGAAACCAACCTGCGTGGGGCCTCACCTGTTCCGTGTCTTCTCCTCTCGCTTCTCCTTTTGGCTCGATTTCTTCGAATGGTCTGCGGGCGGCGGCTTTTTCTTTTTCACCTGTGGGGGGAAAGAGAGAAAAGATCCAGTCGCAAAAAATAAAATAAAATCAGCCTTTCCAGCCTTTAGAGACAGGTGAACGTGATCCAAAATTCTCAGGGGGCTGAGACACACGGGCAGTCCTCGACTTGCAGCGGTTCACTTAGTGACCGTTCATTAAAAACGGCACTGAGAAAAGGGACGTAGGATGGTTTTTCACACTTACGACCATTTGTAGGGGGGGTCACGTGGTCAGAATCCGGGCGCTTGGCCACCGGTTCATACGCATGATGGTTGCATAGAAGGATGATCCCCTTTCGCGACCTTCTGATGAGCAAAGGTCATTTGGGGGGATCCGGATTGGCTTCACCACTCACAGTGATTCGCCAAACAACTGGGGCGAGAAAAGGTCGTAAAATGGGGCAAACTAACTTAAACAAAGGTCTCCCAGATGGTTTTCATGCCTAAGGCGGGACTAGAATTTTCAGGCTCCTAGTGATTGGCCCAAACTCATCCACATAGTTTTCATGCCTAAGGCGGGACTAGAACTTTCAGGCTCCTAGTGATTGACCCAAACTCACCCAGATGACTTTCGTGCCTAAGGAGGGACTAGAACTCTCAGGCTCCTGGTGATTGGCCCAAACCCACCCAACTGGCTTTTATTTATGCCTAAGACAGAACTAGAATTCTCAGGCCCCTGGCGGTAGGTCCAAAGTCAGACAGTTTTGCTCCTTAATGTGACACTAAAACTCATTGTCTACGCCAGGGGTAGGGAACGTTGCCTCTTCTATGACTTGTGGACTTCAACTCCCAGAATTCCTGAGCCAATCATGCTAGCTCAGGAATTCTGGGAGTTGAAGTCCACAAGTCACAGAAGAGCCAACGTTCCCTACCCCTGGTCTACGCACTATTTTGAGGGTCTGCTGGGCTTCCAAATACAGGCATGTGCGCCAACCATGTAATTTTGTGCCGCAGCGGCTCCAGAACTGGCGCTCTGGCTGAAACCGGACCCTGGAGACCGTCCCTTCCCAGCTCACCTCTTTCTCCGTCTCCGAGTCCGAGGAAGAGGGAGGCGCCTTGGGCTGCCCCTTCTTGCCCCTCCGGGGGGCTTCGCTGTCCACGCTGCTGTCGCTCTCCGCAGCCTCCGCCTCCGCCTCCTTTTCGGCTCTCTCCCGCTTCCGCTCCTTCTCCTCCCGCTCCTGCTCCCGCAACCGGCGCAGCTCCTGCTCCTGCTCGCGCTTCCGCTTCTCCTCCAGCTCTCGCCGGCGCTCCTCGTCCCGCCGTTTCCACTCGCTGATGCGGTCCACGTCGCTGTCGCTGCGGGGGGGTGGGGGGAGGCAGAAGAGAAAAAGAGGAGGGAGAGTCCAAGGCGTGGGGGGAGTCCCAGCGGTCTGTCATCACGGAAGCTCAGCTCACGCCCGCCCCACTCCCATGGATGGTGCCGTCCAAATGGAGCTCGCGGCCAGTCGGGGGTGGTGGGATGGATGGGGGAGGTTCACGACCACTGTTCCACAGTGGAAATTTCTTTACACTTTTCATTTTTTTTATGGCACCTTTTTTTAAGGACCGTCTCCTGCCACCTACCTCCCAGCGACCTATTAGATCGCACAGAATCAGCCTCCTCCAGGTCCCGTCGACTAAACAATGTAGGTTGGCGGGACTGCAGGGGAGGGCCTTTTCTGTTGCTGCCCCGGCTCTATGGAAGCAGCTCCCTCCCGATGTTCGCACTGCTTCCACTTTACTGGCTTTTGCTGTTAAAATCTGTCTTTGCCGACAGGCCTGGGGGCCGTGAATTTTTACACCTGACGTGCCCGAATATGTTTGTTGATATGTTTGTTAGATTGTTTTGGGGAGGGTTTATAATTTGGGTTTGTTACGGTTTTGGGGTTTTAATTATTGCTATTATTATTATTATTATTATTATTATTATTATTATTATTATTATTATTAATTAGATTTGTATGCCGCCCCTCTTCGAAGACTCGGGGCGGCTCACAACAGTAATAAAAAACACAATAGTAATGGAACAAATCTAATATTAAAAAACATATAAAACCCTATCATTATTTAAAAAACCAAACAGCACATTCATACCAAACATAAAACAAAGTATTAAAAAAGCCTGGGGGAAAGGTGTCTCAACTCCCCCATGCCTGGCGGTATAAGTGAATCTTGAGTAGTTTACGAAAGACAAGGAGGGTGGGGGCAGTTCTAATCTCCGGGGGGGGGGAGTTGGTTCCTGAGGGCCGGGGGCCGCCACAGAGAAGGCTCTTCCCCTGGGGCCTGCCAAACGACATTGTTTAGTTGACGGGACCCGGAGAAGGCCAACTCTGTGGGACCTTATCGGTCGCTGAGATTTGTGCGGTAGCAGGCGGTTCCGAAGGTATTGTATCAATTATATTGTTTTCTATTGCTGTAAGCCGCCCTGAGTCGTACGGGATTGGGCGGCATAGAAATGGAATAAATTTTAAATTTAAATTTCTTAAGGACCCCAAAAAGGAAGCTGTGTGCTCCTTCTTATATTTGGGTATACCAGGGTGATTTGACAGAAAAAAAACCTATGGCTCTTCCCTGGAACAAGCTAAACTGGTGAGATCCTGTGGTCTAGAGGTTAAAGCTACTGCCTTGCAAAGCAGACCACCACAGGTTCAAATCCTGGTATGGCTAGATGTAGAGAGCAAAAGAGCTCTAGTCTCACGTTTTTTTTTTCATTATCAGCATAATATCTATCTATCTATCTATCTATCTATCTATCTATCTATCTATCTATCTATCTATATCTATCAATCTACCTACCTACCTACCTACCTATTGGATTTCTATGCCGCCTCTTTCCGAGGACTCAGGGCGGCTCACAACATATAAGATGTGCAATACAAATATCTAAATCCAATTAACTAATTGTATGTATGTATGTATGTATGTATGTGGGAAGTACGCACCAAAATAAAAACCATCCCAAACTGAAATCCCATATACAGGGTGTCCAGAGGGAAAGCATTTTGAAATTCCCTGATAATTCCTTGACATTTCTCCGTAACGTGCGGGTCTAGTTAAGGCACGGCCGTAGATGATGTCCTACCAAACGGCTAAGCCGTGGAGAAATATCGGTAGCTGAGTATGCTCATTTTTGCTTGACTCTGCCAGGTAGCACGGTCCATTTGTTTTGGTTTTTTACATGATTTCCCCCTGACTTTTAAACATTTAAATACAGTTTGGTTTTTTCCCCTGATTTATTCTGGGGTGTTTTTTTTTTCACAAAATTCCCTGATAATTCCCTGATATTTCCTGCACCGCCAATTTCCCTGATTTCCCTGTTTTCCAGGTTTGCTGGACACCCTGCATACAGCTGTTCTACTGAACATATTCTGCAAAGGAGGTTTTGCAAAAACAATAACGCTGATTTCATTGTTGTCTCGGGTGACATGAGTGAAAAACATTCAGGGGCTCAGGCATGAAAATGTGCTGCCCAGACACTATATTTATCCGTATGCAGCCCCCCCCCCCCCAAAAAAAAAAAAATTAGGGGGAACATTGGCCATGACAAATGGTCTCTTTCTCTTACCTGTCACTGCTGGAGCTGCTGGGAAGTCTCTCGGGTTTAGGTTTCCGGCCCCGGGGCTTCGGGGGAGGTTTTTCGGCAGCTGGGAAGGAGGGAGATGGTCAGTTTGGGAAGAGGCACCTTGAAGGAGAGCCCTCCTGAATCCAGGCAGAGTAGAAGGCTAGTGTGGAGAGACTTCACACAAGGGAGGGAGGGAGGGAAGGAAGGGAAGGAAACAAAGGGAAGAGAAAGGAAGAGAGAAGGAGGGAGGGGCAAGAGGGGGAGGAAGGAAGAATGTGAAGGGAGGGGAAGGGAAAAGGGGAGGGAGGATGGATGGATGGGAGGAAGGAGATATTGAGGGAGAAAGCAAGGAAGGAGGGGAAAAGGGAGGGAGGAAGAAGGGAAGTAAGAGAGAGGGAGGGAGGAATGGGAGGGAAAGAGGGTGGAGAAAGGAAGGAACAGAAGGAAGGAGGGGGAAGGAGGGAAGAATGTAAGAATGTGAAGGGAGGGGGAAGAAAGGAAGGAGAGATGGAGGAAGCAAGGAAGGAGAAAAAAGGGCAGGAGAGAGGAAGGAGAAGGAAAGTAAGAGAGAGGGAGGGAGGGAGGGAGAAGAGAGGAATGAAGAGGAAGGAGGGAGGAATGTGAAGGGAGGGGGAAGGAAAAAGGGGAGGGAAGGAGGGAGGATGGATGGGAGGAAGGGGAGATGGTGGGAGATAGCAAGGAGAAAAAAGAAGGGAGAGAGGAAGAAAGGAAGAAGGGAAGTAAGAGAGAGGGAGGGAGGGAAGGAGGAAAAAGGAAGAAAGAGGGGAAAGGAGGGAAGAATGGGCAAATGTGAAGGGAAGGGGGAAGGAACAATGGGTGGAAGGAAGGAGTAATGGAGGAAGCAAGGAAGGAGAAAAAAGGGCGGGAGGGAGGAAGGAGAAGGGAAGAAAGGAGGGAAAAGGGAAGAAAGAGGGAGGGAGGAAGCTGGGGGGAAAGTGAAGGAAGAAGGGAGGGAGGCAGGAAGAAAGGAAGAAGTGCAGAAAAAGGAAGGAAAAAAGGAAGGAGGGAGGGAGGAAGGAAGGAAGGAAGGAAGGAAGGAAGGAAGGAAATGCTCCATTGCCCAAGACAAAAACTAGCCCACCTCTGGCAGCCACCTTGGGCTCCTTACCTGGCTTCCTACCGCGGGGGCCTTCTTGACGGATTCATCCGAGTTGGAATCAGAATCGGACTTGGGAGTGAGCGGCCGGCTGCCCTCTCGGTCATTGTCCGCCTCCGCCTCCTCCTCCTCTCGCTCCTCGGAGTCTGCCTTGCTCTCCGAGTCAGAGGCCGATTCGATTTTCTGCTGATAGAAAAACCACCGTAGCAGGCCAGAAAGTTTCAAAAGGGGGAAAAGCCGCGTGACTTGGGCCCTTGGCAACCTGAATTTAAGGTGCACGAGCAGCCGGGCGGGTATTGCCAGGTGCAAACGTTCGGGGCCACAAGTGGAAGTCCAATTAAACTGATTTATTGGTAAAATGCCCCTACATAGGAATCTTCTCAGCTCCCTATCAGGCCCTGTCTGGAATTCAATATCAGTCACATGACACTGCCAAGCCACGCCCACCAAGCACAGCACCAGCAGGGGGGAAATTTGAATGTCATCCTTGGGTCAAGGGGATTCAAGGGAAGGTTGGACTTAGTTCGTTTGCGGCTATGTAGGGAGTTTAGGCTGATACCTCTCTTGACTCCGACCCCCCGTTTCTGCGACTCTTCCTACAGGTTTGTTTCTCGTATCGGTTACAAAGCCGCCGATTCTAAACCGACCCCGGATTCCCGGAGATTTATTTATTTATTTATTTATTTATTTATTTATTACTTAGATTTGTATGCCGCCCCTCTCCGAAGACTCGGGGCGGCTCACAACACGTGGAAACAAATCATAAATTATCTGACAATTTAAAATATTAAAGATTTAAAAAGACCCCATATACTAACAGACATACACACAAGCATACCATATATAAATTAAACATGCCCAGGGGGAGATGTTTCAGTTCCCCCATGCCTGACGGCAAAGGTGGGTTTTAAGGAGTTTACGGAAGGCAGGAAGAGTAGGGGCAGTTCTAATCTCCGGGGGAGTTGGTTCCAGAGGGCCGGTGCCGCCACAGAGAAGGCTCTTCCCCTGGGGCCCGCCAACCGACATTGTTTAGTTGACGGGATCCGGAGAAGGCCCACTCTGTGGGACCTAATCGGTCGCTGGGATTCGTGCGGCAGGAGGCGGTCTCGGAGATAAAAATTGATCAATTTTTTTAAGTGGTTAGCTCTGGCCCAGCTCCTGCCCCTAGGACTGTGGGTGTGGGGGAGACATCCACATGCTGCAGGCCGGTTTTGCCATCGGTGGAATCTGCTGATGAAGGCTCCTCTGACCAAGAAGACAGGAGTGACAGGGAGGAGGAGAGTGTGGCAGACAGCTCAGAAGGAGATCAATTCTCTAGCTCCTCCTTGGATTCAGAACAAGAGTTAATGATACAGCCACACATGCGGAGAGCGATGCATAGGCAACAACAACTGAGAGATTATTATCAAAGAAAATGAGGCCACCTGTGGTTGGGTGGGGCTGTGGTCATTAGTGAGGCTGCTATAAATAGCAGCCTGTGGGTTTGGCCATTGTGGAGGATTATCTGATCATTGTGTTTCATGACTGCTTTGCTGACTTTGACCTTTTGTGTGCTGTTTTTTCCCCGCTTTGAAACTAAACCAGGGTAAAGTGTGTGTCACTTTGTGAAAGAAGGACTGTGAATTGCCTCACAGCTGCAAGCTAAGTATCACAGAACTGATAAGGGACTTGTCCAAATTACCAGTTTGTTTGGAGCCAGTGCTCTTTTGCTATACCAAAAGAGGGCTTAGTTTAAGTGAATTTTCATTATAAAGAACATTGTTTTGGATTTTCAAATGTGTGTGTGTCTGAAATTTGTACCTGTCAATTTTTGGGAGGAATCTACCAGAGAGCCCGACAGAACATTAAGGAAGAGATTTGAAAATTACCTTTTTCTTCCACCCTCCAGCAGGCGCCCGCCGTGGAGCCCTGGCAGGTGTCTTTTTCTCTGGAGTGAAGTCCTACACGGGGAGAGGCAGAATTGACATTGAAGCCCCCCTCGGTTCCAAAATATTTCCACCCCTCCCTCCCCAGCATTAAGGACGGGCAGAGGAGAGTTCGTTCCCTCTTTCAAGCCTATAGGCAGTCTGAGAGTTACGACCACAGAATTGGGCCCAGAATTCCTGGCTACTAAACCAGGGCAGTGGTAAGTTGCACCCGATTGTGCCACAGTTGTTAAGCAAATCACTGCAATTGTTGAATTGTGAGATCGCTAAGCGAATCTGGCTTCTGCCATTGGGTGATAGGTCACTGTGAGTTATAGGTCACATTTTTTAAGGGCCGTTATAAGTTTGAATGGTCAACTAAGTGAATGATTGTAAGTTGAGAACTACGGTGCCTCTGCCAGCCAAAACGATTTTGCACTCCAGGGCCTCCAGCAGCACTCTGCCGGCCAAAAACGGGCCACCAGAGACCTCCCGAGGTCCCCCTGTGGCCCGATTTCGGCCTCTAGCAGTACAGGTCCAAAAAACAGGTGGAGGAGCTCACAGCTCCCATGGCCTTGTCCACTTCATCAGGTGTCACCAGTTCAAACTCTTCCCACACAACCAGACTAAGACAGTTCCCTGTCACCTCAGTCGAAACTGCCCAGTCGGACTCCAGGTCCATCCGGATCTGAGCGATTTTATTTATTTATTCCTCCACCCACCCACCTCATCTATCTACCTACCTACCTACCCATCCATTCAACATCTATCCACCCATCAATCCACCTATCTGTCCACCCACCCACCCACCCATCATCTATCTATTATCTATCTATCTATCTATCTATCTATCTATCTATCTATCTATCTATCTATCTATCTATCCATCCCTACCCACCTATCCATTCATCCATCAAAGTGGTCTATAAGCACCTCAGTGCTTATTGCTACCGTTCCACCTTGCCTAAAACAACTGCACCACAGGTCACAAATCAAGGCTCCACCCACCACACAAACCCGACCTGGTCACTGTTCTTCTCCGAGTCAGAAGAGCTTTCCGAGTTCTCCTCCTCTTCCTCCTCCGAAGGAGAACCGCTGGCTTGCTCAAGGTCACTCGAAGATTTCCTGGGTCGTTTTGCGGCCGGCATCTAGAATAGGAGGGAATAAAATCAGACGGTGCATCAAAGATGGTCTACTTCTATTCATGTCCTTAATTTATTTATGTCCTTAATTTATTCCCTTTATTTATTCATTCCCTTTATTTATTTATTTATTTCCATTATTCTTTTTTTCTTTCTTTTTTTCTTCTTTCCTTCCATCCTCCTTTACTCTCTTTCTCCTTTCCTTTGTTCCTTCCTTCCATCCCTTACTCTCTTCCTCTTTCTTCCTTCCTTCCTCCCTTCCTCTTTCCCCTTTGTTTCTTTCCTTCCTTCCTCCCTTCCTCTCTTTCTCCTTTCCTTTCTTTCCTTCCTTCCATCCCTTCCTCTCTTCCTCTTTCTTCCTTCCTCCCTTCCTCTCTTTCTCCTTTCTTTCTTTCCTTCCTTCCTCCCTTACTCTCTTTCTCCTTTCTTTCTTTCCTTCCTTCCTCTCTTTTTTCTTTCTTTCTTTCCTCCCTTCCTTTCTCTTTCTCCTTCCTTCCTTCCTTCCATCCTCCCTTCCTCTTTCTCCTTTCCTTTCTTTCTTCCTTCCATCCCTTACTCTCTTCCTCTTTCTTCCTTCCTTCCTTCCTCCCTTCCTCTCTTTCTCCTTTCTTTCTTTCCTTCCTTCCTCCCTTCCTCTTTCTCCTTTCTTTCTTTCCTTTCTCCCTCCCTTCCTCTCTTTCTCCTTTCTTTCTTTCCTTCCTTCCTTCCTTTCTCTTTCTCCTTCCTTCCTTCCTTCCATCCTCCCTTACTCTCTTCCTCTTTCTTTCTTTCTTCCTTCCTTCCCTCTTTCTCTTTCTTCCTTCCTTCCTCCTTCCTTCCTCTTTCCTTCCTTCCTCTCTTTCTTTCTTCCTTTCTTTCCTTCCTTCCTTTCTCCCTTTCTTTCTTTCCTTCCTTCCTCTCTTTCTTCTTTCTTTCCTTTCTTCCTTCCTTCCTGTCCTTTATTTAAGGCGGAAAGTGTTTAAAAACCTCTCTTTGCCGGCAGGCCTGGGGGGGCCGAGAGCAATAACATCTAGCTCTGGCTCAGAGGTATGAACATTTTACACTGTTTTATATTATTTTACTGAGTCTGCAAGGAGTTGGCTGGCTTACCAATCTAATAAATTAAATTAAATTTATTTCCTTTATTTATGTCCCTTATTTATATCCTTTATTAATGTCATTCATTTATTTCCTTTATGTCATTTATTTATTTAATTAGGTCACCTTTATGATCACATTTTTTTCTGTGAACAGACCGGCGCACCTTAAAGAGTGGTGAGGTGGCCTAGAAGTGGAGCTCTCGCCTCAACCATCAGGAGGCTGCGAGTTCGATCCTAGGTAGAGGCAGATTATTTCTCTCTCTGGGCACAGAGACTATATCCGTGGGATATAACTCCTCACTGGCAAGGAGGGAGGGCATCCGGCCACTCAACACTCAGCTCTGTTCAGTTGCCCAGACACTCCAACCCATTCGGGATTATGGGCTCATTAAAAGACAATGAGGACGGGCACACATTAAAAAATGAAATTCTGAGATTTGCTCTCAAAACTCCCCCCCCCCCCTTATAATCCTCGACTTAGAAACATAGAAACATAGAAGACTGACGGCAGAAAAAGATCTCATGGTCCATCTAGTCTGCCCTTAAACTATTTCCTGTATTTTATCTTAAGATGGATATATGTTTATCCCAAGCATGTTTCAATTCAGTTCCTGTGGATTTACCAACCACGTCTGCTGGAAGTTTGTTCCAAGGTTCTACTACTCTTTCAGTGAAATAATATTTTCTCATGTTGCTTTTGATCTTTCCCCCAACTAACTTCAGATTGTGTCCCCTTGTTCTTGTGTTCACTTTCCTATTAAAACACTTCCCTCCTGGACCTTATTTAACCCTTTAACATATTTAAATGTTTCGATCATGTCCCCCCTTTCCCTTCTGTCCTCCAGACTCTACAGATGGAGTTTATGAAGTCTTTCCTGATACGTTTTATGCTTAAGACCTTCTACCATTCTTGTAGCCCGTCTTTGGACCCGTTCAATTTTATCCATATCTTTTTGTAGGTGCGGTCTCCAGAACTGAACACAGTGTATTCCAAATGTGGTCTCACAGCACTCTATATAAGGGGATCACAACCTCCCTCTTCCTGCTTGTTATACCTCTAGCTATGCAGCCAAGCATCCTACTTGCTTTTCCTACTGCCCAACCACACTGCTCACCCATTTTGAGACGGTCAGAAATCACGACCCCTAAATCCTTACAACAGTTCATCTAGTCACCATTTGAAGTTATGATTATAATAATAATAATTAATAATAATAATTTATTAAATTTGTATGCCGCCCCTCTCTGCATAACATGATTATTTCTCACAGTTATGACTACTGCAGCATCTCCATTGATTTACATTTGGATGCTTAACAACTGACTCATATTTATGAGGGGTTGCGGAGTCCTGGAGTCTCATGACCCCCTTTTTTTGCAGCCTTCTGACCAGCTGACCATTTCCCCAGCGGGGAAACCAGATTTGCTTAATGACCGTGTTAGTAACTTACAAACTGCAGTGATTCGCTTAACGGCCGCAGCAAGAGGTCGTAAAATGGAGCAAAACCCGCCTAACAAATTCCTCTCTTAGCATAAATTTTACATTACATAAAATAACATAAAATGTAAATTTTGGGCTCAATTCTGTTCCAGAGTTGTAAAGAGAATCACTGCAGTTGTTAAGCAAGCGACATGGTTGTTATGAGAAGCTTAGTTTTCACTCCACGTACTTTGCTCATCAAGAACGTCTCCCCAAAAGGGCATCACATGCCCTCATCACCTCGAGGTTCGACTACTGTAACACTCTCTACATGGGGCTACCTTTGAAAAGTGTTCGGAAACTTCAGATCGTGCAGAATGCAGCTGCGAGAGCAATTATGGGCTTCTCTAAGTATGCCCATGTCACACCAACACTCCGCAGTCTGCATTGGTTGCCGATCAGTTTCCGGTCACAATTCAAAGTGTTGGTTATGACCTATAAAGCCCTTCATGGCACTGGACCAGATTATCTCAGGGACCGCCTTCTGCTGCACGAATCCCAGCGACCGATTAGGTCCCACAGAGTGGGTCTTCTCCGGGTCCCGTCAACTAAACAATGTCGGTTGGCGGGCCCCAGGGGAAGAGCCTTCTCTGTGGTGGCCCCGACTCTCTGGAACCAACTCCCCCAAGAGATTAGAACTGCCCCTACTCTCCCTGCCTTCCGTAAACTCCTTAAAACCACCTTTGCCGTCAGGCATGGGGGAACTGAAATACCTCCCCCGGGCATGTACAATTTATGCATGGTATGTTTGTGTGTGTGTTTGTTAGTAAAATGGGGTTCTTTTTAAATCTTTTTAAATATTTTAAATTTATTTGGATTTGTCATGATTTGCTGTATCTTGCTGTGAGCCGCCGAGTCTGCGGAGAGGGGCGGCATACAAATCTAAATAATAAATAAATAAATCACATGACCTCAGGACACTGTGACCCTCATAAATACGAGCCAGTTGCCCAAGCGTCCAAATTTCAGTCACGTGGTCGTAAGTGCGAGGAATGGTCATCCGTCCCTATTTTTCAGGGCTCACGCAACTTGAAATGGCCGCTAAACGAGCAAGTTGTTAGAAACCTAGAAACATAGAAGTCTGACGGCAGAAAAAGACCTCATGGTCCATCTAGTCTGCCCTTATACTATTTCCTGTGTTTTATCTTAGGATGGTTATATGTTTATCCCAGGCTTGTTTAAATTCAGTTACTGTGGATTTACCAACCAAGTCTGCTGGAAGTTTGTTCCAAGGATCTACTACTCTTTCAGTAAAATAATATTTTCTCATGTTGCTTTTGATCTCCCCCCCAACTAACTTCAGATTGTGTCCCCTTGTTCTTGTGTTCACGTTCCTATTAAAGACACTTCTCTCCTGAACCTTATTTAACCCTTTAACATATTTAAATGTTTCGATCGTGTCCCCCCTTTTCCTCCTGTCCTCCAGACTAGACGGATTGAGTTCATGAAGTCTTTCCTGATACGTTTTATGCTTAAGACCTTCCACCATTCTTGTAGCCCGTCTTTGGATCCGTTCAATTTTGTCAATATCTTTTTGTAGGTGAGGTCTCCAGAACTGAACACAGTACAGTGTTCCCTCGATTTTCGCGGGGGATGCCTTCCGAAACAAATGGAACAAGGATCCCAATGTCGGATAACGCTAAATAAACCACAGATAGGTGTCTGATTAAATATTCTGGTGGCAGAAGAAAACAAAAAGGGGGGATTGGAATAGTAGCACGTTTGCTCATCTTTGATAATGTGCAGATTTGAACACTCAATTTGAATTCAAACTCAAAGATGGCTGTTAGGGGATGAATTCTGGGAACTGAAGTCCACACATCTTCAAGCCTCCTTTCTGCGCCAGCTCAGGAAGCTCAAACTGCCCAAGGAGCTGATGATGCAATTCAACCGAGGAATCACTGAGTCTGTCATCTGCAACTCTATAACTGTCTGGTTCGGTTCTGCAACCCAACAAGACTGACGTAGACTTCAGAGGAGAATCAAAATTGCAGGGGGGAAAAACAATTGCTGCCAACCTGCTTTCCATTGAGGACCTGTACACTGCACAAGTCAAAAAGAGAGCAGTGAAAATATTTACTGACCCCTCGCATCCTGGACATAAACTGTTTCAACTCCTACACTCAAAGCATCGCTACAGAGCACTGCACACCAAGACAACTAGACACAAGGACAGTTTTTCCCCCGAACGCCATCACTCTGCTAAACAAATAATTCCCTCAAAACTGTCAAACTAAGTCTGCACTACTATTACTACCGTGTCCCCTCACTTTTCGCGGGGGATGCGTTCCGAGACCACCCGCGAAAGTCAAATTTCCGCGAAGTAGAGATGTGGAAGTAAATACACTATTTTTGGTTATGAACAGTATCACAAACCTTCCCTTAACACTTTAAACCCCTAAACTGCTATTTCTCATTCCCTTAGCAACCATTTAGATTATTACTCACCATGTTTATTTATTAAAGTTTATTAAAAAAAATATTTATTAAAGGCGGACGAAAGTTTGGCGATGATGTATCACATCATCGGGCGGGAAAAACCATAGTATAGGGAAAAAAACAGCAAAGCATTTTTTAATTAATATTTTTGAAAAACCGTGGTATAGCCGTTTCGCGAAGTCCGAACCCGCGAAAATCGAGGGACCACTGTATTCCAAATGTGGTCTCACCACGTTAAGTCAAAGCCTACCTGTATATGCTAGTCAAATCACGAGAGATTCTGCACGGCGTACTTAACTCCATGCAGGAACCGGGTAGAGACAAAATGCGTCAGAAATACATAATTAAAACCCCCCTCCAGGCACCCCTGGGGACGGTCCCAAGCAAATATTCCCACTGCGGGAGAATCAAAAAGGCATTAGAAAAAGCCCCAAAGAGGCTGAGCCAATCTCCAAGGAAACGTGTTCCAGAAATGGCCATTTGGCAACCCAGGAGGCTTTTGCTTAAAATAGAATAGAATAACAGAGTTGGAAGGGACCTTGGAGGTCTTCTAATCCAACCCCCTGCTTAGGCAGGAAACCCTACACTGCTTCAGACAGATGGTTATCCAACATCTGCTTAAAAACTTCCAGTGTTGGAGCATTCACAACTTCTAGAGGCAAGATGTTTAGCAGAAAAAGACCTCCTGGTCCATCTAGTCTGCCCTTATACTATTTCCTGTATTTTATCTTAGGATGGATCTATGTTTATCCCAGGCATGTTTAAATTCAGTTACTGTGGATTTAACAACCACGTCTGCTGGAAGTTTGTTCCAAGCATCTACTACTCTTTCAGTAAAATAATATTTTCTCATGTTGCTTTTGATCTTTCCCCTAACTAACTTCAGATTGTGTCCCCCTGTTCTTGTGCTCACTTTCCTATTAAAAACACTTCCCTCCTGAACCTTGTTTAACCCTTTCACATATTTAAATGTTTCGATCATGTCCCCCCTTTCCCTTCTGTCCTCCAGACTATACAGATTGAGTTCATGAAGTCTTTCCTGATACGTTTTATGCTTAAGACCTTCCACCATTCTTGTAGCCCGTCTTTGGACCCGTTCAATTTTATCCATATCTTTTTGTAGGTGAGGTCTCCAGAACTGAACACAGTATTCCAAATGTGGTCTCACCAGCGCTCTATGCAGCGGGATGAAAATCTCCCTCTTCCTGCTTGTTATACCTCTAGCTATGCAGCCAAGCATTCTAGTTGCTTTCCCTACCGCCTGACTGTTTGGTTCACCCATTTTCAGAAATCACTACCCCTAAATCCTTCTCTGAAGTTTTTGCTAACACAGAACTGCCAATACACTATTTAGATTGAGGATTTCTTTTCCCCAAGTGCATTATTTTACATTTGGAAACATTAAACTGCAGTTTCCATTGCTTTGACCACTTATCTAGTAAAGCTAAATCATTTGTCATATTACAGACGCCTCCAGGAATATCAACCCTATTGAACACTTTAGAGGCAAGGGATTGACACACTTTAGGAACAAGCGATTGAATTTTAAACTGGATGGAGAAACCCACGGGAGTTCAGATTCAGGTTTCTCACAGGTGCACTAATAAATTGAAACTTTGAGGAAGGCCATGGCTGGGACTCTGATTTAATTTTGGATGCTGTTTGGAACCCTGACACTATCGACGGTGCTGTTCCCAACCAACGCCACCTGGAAATTGCTTACTTTTGCGGCTATCGTTTTCCTTTTCATGCTGCTGTGATCGCTTCCTTTGTCTGACTCTTCGCTCTCGGCCTTCTCCACAGTCAGCCCTGCTGCACCGACATCTGCGGCTGGGGTCAAGTCTTCCTCCCCGGGAACGTCGCTGCCTCCGACGGGGTCGATGTCGCCAACTTCGCTGTCGGAGGAGCTTGGTGGCTGTAAGGATACGGAAGGAGAGAAAGGGACAAAAGGAGAGTACAGTGGTAGGTACCTCAAGATACGAACCCCTTGTCTTACGAACAACTCGTGATACGAACCCGGGGTTCAGAAAAATTTTGCCTCTTCTTACGAACTTTTTTCGAGTTACGAACCGGCGTTCGGAGACTGCTGGGAAGCCGCGCGGCTGTTTTAAAAGGTAACAGCCGGGCGGCGGGGCTTCCCAGAAGCCTCCTGAACGCCGGTTCGTAACTGGAACAAAGTTCGTAAGAAGAGGCAAAATTTTGCTGAACCCCCGGGTTCGGTTCGGGAGGTTGCTGGGAAGCCCCCCAGGCCGGCTGCGACCTTTTAAAACACCCGCGCCACTTCCCAGCTGTCTCCCGAAGCCGAACGCGGAAGTTCGGCTTTAGCGTTCGGCTTCAGGAGACAGCTGCGAAGCGGCGCGGGTGTTTTAAAAGGTCGCAGCCGGCCTGGGGGGCTTCCCAGCACCCCCCCGAACCCCGAACCCGGGTTCGGGGGGGTGCTGGTAAGCCCCCCAGGCCGGCTGTCACCTTTTAAAACAGCCGCGCGGCTTTCCAGCAGTCGCCGAAAGCCGTTTTTTTTGCAGGGGTTTTTTTGGTTGCACGGATTAATTGACTTTACATTGTTTCCTATGGGAAACAATGTTTCGTCTTACGAACCTTTCGTCTTACGAACCTCTTCCTTGCACCAATTAAGTTCGTATCATGAGGTATTACTGTATAAGGGACTGGAAAAGTAGTAACAACAACAACAACAATAACAATAGAGTTGGAAGGAACCATGGAGGTCTTCTAGTCCAACCCCTGGCTTAGGCAGGAAACCCTACACTACGTCAGACAGATGGTTTTCATCTTCTTAAAAACTTCCACTGTTAGAGCATTCACAACTTCTGGAGGCAAGCTGTTCCACAGATTATTATTATTTATTATTATTATTATTATTATTATTATTATTATTATTATTAATTAGATTTGTATTTATTAGATTTGTATATTTGTATTAAGTCTTTCAGGAAAATAATATTTTCTCACGTTGCTTCTGATCTTTCCCCCAGCTAACTTCAGATTGTGCCCCCTTGTTCTTGGGTTCACTTTCCTATTAAAAACACTTCCCTCCTGAACCTTATTTAACCCTTTAACGTATTTAAATGTTTCGATCATGTCCCCCCCCCCCCTTTCGGCACTGCTCACCCATTTTGAGACTGTCAGAAATCACTACCCTTAAATCCTTCTCTTCTGACGTTTTTGCTAACACAGAAATGCCAATATAATACTCAGATTGAGGATTCCTTTTGCCCAAGTGCATTATTTTACATTTATTTATTTATTTATTCATTCATTCATTCATTCATTCAATTTTTAGGCTGCCCTTCTCCTTAGACTCAGGGCGGCTTACAACATGTTAGCAATAGCACTTTTTTAACAGAGCTAGGCTATTGCCCCCACAATCCGGGTCCTCATTTTACCCACATCGGAAGGATGGAACCTTGAGCCGGTGATGAGATTTGAACCACTGACCTTCAGATCTACAAGTCAGCTTCAGTGGCCTGCAGTACAGCACTCTACCTGCTGCGCCACCCCGGCTCATTTGGAAACAATAAACTGCAATTTCCATTGCTTTGACTGCTTATGTAGTAAAGATAAGTTATTTGCCATATTACAGACTCCTCCAGGAATATCAACCCTATTGCACACTTTAGAGTCATTTTAGAGATCTTTTGATCTTTAAAGATCTTTAGAGATCTTCTTCTATGATGCCAGAACAGATGACCGATCAATAGTGTCAAGTGAGACTCACCGGTGGTGCAGTGTAGCTGGCATGAGGGTTGTTCTGGATTTCCCACAATCCTTCATTGAAACCTTTCCGTTTGTTAGTCTTTCCGTATTTGTCCTTGTACTTCTCATAAGGGAAGAGGTCCTTGGGGCCCAAAAACGCCCTGCAGGGTATGGACAGAGCAAATACGAAATGGGAGGGTTTGGAGAGAAAGGGACGGTTATGCCACCAACTCGTTTGCAGAACCTTCCAAAATCGTCACTTACGTCTCATGGGTTCCGAAAAAGAATATGGGGTACTTGTTGGGGGGAGGCTTCACGGCCCCGTCAATGATGTCGTCAATCTGAAAAGAAGAGGGGGAGACAAAGTCAATAAACATTGGAGGTGGAGTGAAAGACCGGCCATTTTCAAGCAAGAACCAGCCGAACATCATGGCTTATGGCAGTGGTAGCTAACCATTTTTTCCTTGGGTGCCGAAAGAGCGTAGGTGTGCACTACGGCGCATGTATGAGTGCCCACACCCATAATTCAATGCCTGGGGAGGGTGAAAACAGCTTCCCCTGCCCCCCGGAAGTCCTCTGGAGGCTGGAAACAGCCTGTTTCCCAGCTTCTGGTTGGCCTAGCGGGCTCCTGTTTTGCCCTTCCCAGGCTCCAAAGGCTTCCCTGGAGCTGGGGGAGGCTAAAAACATCTTCCACTATCCCCCTGGAGGCTCTCTGGAAGCCAAAAAAAACCCCTCCCAGAGCCTTTGTGCAAGCCAAAATTCAGCTAGCCAGCACACACATGCGCATTGGAGCTGAGCTAGGGCAACAGCTCACGTGCCAGCAGATATGGCTCTGCGTGCCACCTGTGGCACCTGTGCAATAGATTCACCATCACTGGCTTATGATGTCACAAAAGAATCCCGTAGGTTCTATATCTGCCTGAGAGCTAAAAAGGGGAAGTAGGTACTATGCGGGTAGTCCTTCCTTAACAACCATAATTGGGACCAGAAATGTCTGATGCTAAGAGCTTTGACCTTCTTAGCTGGCTTCTGACAAGCAAGAACTCACTTGGAATATGTATCCAGTTATGGTCACCATCATATAAATGGGTTTTTTTTTATAATTTGCTATTTATATTGACTTATTATTGCTGTTGCATTGTATCTTACTTGTTTTAAGCCGCCCTGAGTACCAAGGTATTGGTCAGCATAGAAATAGGTAGGTAGGTAGGTAGGTAGATAATAATAATAATTATAATTTATTAGATTTGTATGGCACCCCTCTCCGAAGACTCGGGGCGGCATACAACAAGTAAAATACAATGAAACAGCAATAATAAGTCAATATAAATAGCAAATTATAAAAAAAAAACCATTTATATGAAGGTGACCATATGGCAGTGGATAGATGGATAGATAGATATATAGATAGATAGAAAGATAGATAGATAGATAGATAGAGAGAGAGAGAGAGAGAAAGAAAGATAGAAAGATAGAAAGATAGATAAAGATAGATAGAAAGAGAGATAGAAAGAGAGAGAGAGAGAAAGATAGATAGAAAGAAAGAAAGAAAGATAGATAGATAGATAGATAGATAGATAGATAGATAGATAGTGTTGTGATTCAGTCTGAGGCTCCTCAGGGAACGGCTGGAACTCTGCCGGCTCCATGCTCAGAGGGGGAGGACGAGGAACAGGAGGAGGAGGAGGACCAGGCAGACGGGGAAGAGGAATGTCAGGACGAGGAGGAGGGAGAACAGCCGGAGACCCCCGGGGGGGAGCTCTCCCCAGCGAGTAGCCTGGAGTCATTAGATGAGAACGCACAAGCCATCATAGATATGAGGCAGAGAAGGGCAGCACAAAGAAGGGGACAATTAGCCAGGTATTTCCATCCCTAATAGGCAACAGCTGGGTTTGGGTGTAGTTCTCCTCAGAAAGGTTGAAAAGGCAGGCCCGCCCTTCCTGTATTGTGGAGAGTTATCTTTTGGGAGTCCTGTGACCTTGCTTCGATCCTTGGCGTCTCTGATTCTGGCTTGTGGCCTCAAAGGCTGAAAACCTGGGAGAGGCGTGGGTTTTATTATCTACAATGGTGTGTGTGCCAGCAAGAAGCTTGTTGTATTGTCTGGCCGTCGTGACTTTTCTGTGAAGCTTCATAGCATTCCAGTTTGTAAGAACAGTTTTTGTTATCTGTGTTTGTTTTCAAAGATATAAAATGACTTTGCTTTTTACCAGCGTGTCTGGCTACTCTTTTTAGTTGGTGTTGACGTCTGGGGGAACCCAGACAGAACAAATAGATAGATACTGTGTTTCCCCGAAAATAAGACAACGTCTTATATTAATTTTTGCTCCCAAAGATGTGCTACGTCTTATTTTCAGGGGATGGATGTCTTGGTTTTTTTCCAATGAATTGTATCCTGCATCCTGCTGCAGCAAAAACGCCTCCAAACACGCAGACGCGTGTTTTAAATCTGATTGATGCAGCATTTTGGGATCCAATTTATGGACAGCAGTGTTACATATGTTCTGTTTGGGAATGCTGCGAAACGAAACGTCTCCTACGTCTTACTTTCGAGGGATGCCTTATATTAGGCAATTCTACGAAACCTCTCCTATGTCTTACTTTCGGGGAAACAGGGGAAACAAACAAACAAATAGATGTTGAGATAGATAGGTCTAGATCAGTGAAGGAAAATCTATGACACGCAGAGTCATATCTGCTGGGTGACATAGGGGAAGGTTTGGTAGAGTCATTTGCCGATGACTCTAAAGTGTGCAATAGGGTTGATATTCCTGGAGGCGTCTGTGATATGGCAAATGATTTAGCTTTACTAGATAAGTGGTCAAAGCAATGGAAACTGCAGTTTAATGTTTCCAAATGTAACATAATGCATGGATGGACCCTGGAGGTCTTTTTATGTCGTCAATCTTCTATGTTTCTATGCTGGCACATGAGCCCTTGCCCTAGGCTCAGCTCCAACGTGCATGTGTGTGCCGGCCAGCTGATTTTTAGCTTGCACAGAGGCTCTTGGAGGATATTTTTGGCTTCCATAAAGCCTCCGGAGGGATGGGGGAGGGCATTTTTATGCTACCCATTTCCAGGGGAGGCTTTGGAGCCTGGGGAGGGCAAAACACAAGCCTACTGGGCCCACCAGAAGTTGGGAAACAGGCCATTCTTGGCCTCCAGAGGGCCTTCTGGGGGCAGGGGAAGCTGTTTTCACCCTCCTCAGGCAATGAATTATGAGTGTGGGCACTCGCACATATGCAATAGAGCACGCACACACTCTTTCTGCACCTGAGGAAAAAAAGGTTTGCCATCACTGAGATAGAGAGGGAGGGGGAGAGAGAGAGAGGTACGTAGGTAGGTATATAGGTAGGTAGGGAGACAAAGATAGACAGACAGACAGAGAGAGAGATGGTAGGTAGACAGGTCTTCTAGTAGTCTAACCCCTGTTCAAGCAGGAGACCCGGAACTATTTCAAACAAGAGGCTGTCCAGTTTCTTCTTTAAAAATTCCACTGATGGAGCAGCCACAACTTCTGGTGGCAAGCTGTTCCACTGGTTGATTGTTCTGTCAGGAAATTTCTCCTTAATTCTAAGTTGCTTCTCTCCTAATTTAGTTTTCACCTGTTGCTTCTTGTTCTACCCTCAGGTGCTTTGGAGAATAGCTTGACTCCCTCTTCTTTGTGGCAAAGATACTGGAAGACTGCTATCATGTCTTCCCTCGTCCTCCTTTTCATTAGACTAGCCATGCCCAGTTCCTGCAACCGTTCTTCAGACCCTTCCAATTCTGTTATTCTCTTCTTCTGTTAAAACACTTATCATGTCACCCCCCAATCCTTCTCAAGCGTTGCTCTCAGTTTGGGTTGTTCTGAGTTTGAAACCCTTCCAAAATCTGACACATAATTCAACAGTTTCTGCCTTTAAAAGCTGGAAAAGTTGGGTTCACCCATCTGACAGAGCTGTCCAAAAAAACCCTCAAGACTGTCGGTCACAACTGACAAATTGGGCTTGTGGTTTAAAAAACCTTCCCAACAGAGTCCTTGGTTTGAAGGGAAGTCGGAATTGAACAAAGCCCAGTAAATTTCCTGATTTCCTGGGGGGGGGGGGGGGGGGGGGAAAGACCTCAAAAGGGACCTTTTAAATAAATATCCCGAAGAACAACAAGGGGTAAGCTGTTCTAAGTCTATACGGGTAGTCCTCGACTTACGACCACAATTGACCTCAAAATGTGTGTTGTTAAGTGGGAAATTTGTTGAGTGGGTTTGACATCTTTCTACGCCCTTTCTTGCCACAACTGTTGAGTGAATCACTGCAGTGGATATTCTCCAAAGCCCTTGAAGGCCAGACAAGGAATAATGGATGGAAACTGACCAAGGAGAGATTCAAGCTGGAAATAAGGAGGAACTTTCTGACAGTGAGAACGAACAATCCATGGAACAGAAGTTGCCTTCGGAAGTTGGGGAAGCTTAATCCTGGAGGCTTTTAAGAAGAGACTGGACTGCCATCTGTCAGAAATGTTGTAGGGCCTCCTGCTTTGGTGGGGGGTTGGACTAGATGACCTACAGGGTCCCTTCCGATCCTGTTAAAATCTATAATAATAATAATAATAATAATAATAATAATAATAATAATAATAATAATACAGACTCTGTAAAGAAACAGATGAAACAATCGATCACATACTCAGCTGCTGCAAAAAGATCACACAGACTGACTACAAGCATAGACATGATGCTGTGGCACAGATGATCCACTGGAACTTATGCCGGAACTACCATTTACCAGTGGCAAAGAACTGGTAGGATCATAAGCCCGAAAAAGTGGTCCAAAATGAGCAAGCAAAAACTACTGTGGGACTTCCGACTTCTGACTGACCGAATTCTGAAGCATAACACACCAGACATCCTGATTGTGGATAAAAAGAAAGCATGGATCATCGACATCGCAATCCCAGGGGACAGCAGAATTGAGGAGAAGCAGCTAGAGAAATTAGTGAAATACGAAGATCTAAAAATCGAGCTGCAACGACTCTGGCATAAGCCAGTGAAAGTGGTCCCAGTGGTACTTGGCACGCTGGGCGCATTGCCAAAGGATCTCAGCGGACATTTGAAAACCATCAGAATTGACAAAATCTCCATCTGTCAATTGCAAAAGGCCGCTTTACTGGGATCTGCACACATAATTCACCGCTACATCACGCAGTCCTAGGTGCTTGGGAAGCGCCCGACTGGTGATGAAATACGAAATCCAGCATAGTGATCTCGTTTGCTGTGTTGCACTGACATAATGATAATAATAATAATAATAATAATAATAATAATAATAATAATAATAACAGCAGCAGCAGCAGCAGCAGCAGAGTTGGAAGGGACCTTGGAGGTCTTCTAGTCCAACCCCCTGCTTAGGCAAGAAATCCTATACTACATCTCCTTAAAAACTTCCAGCGTTGGGGCATTCACCACTTCTGGAGGCAAACTGTTCCACTGGTCAACCGTTCTGACTGTCAGGAAATTTCTCTTTAGTTCTAAATTACTTTTCTCCTTGTCTGATTGAAAAGATCTGTTGATCCGTTGAATAAGAATTGCTAAGAGTCCATTCAACCAAAAGAACAATGCCAAGAGAAAGCCTGAACTTTTGGGCTAATATCATTCATTCATTCATTCATTCATTCATTCATTCATTCACTTACTTAACTTGTATGCTGCCCAATTCCTAAAGGACTCTGGGCAGCTCACAACGAAGATAAAAACATCTATCAAAACCATCAAAAACATCTATGGGTCATTCTTGTCAAGTGGACCAGGTGTCCACTTGACTGATTTTTGCAGCCTTATTTGAAAAGAAACCGTCACAGAAACAACATATATGATAGGGGAAAAAGGGCTCTTTCTAATGAAATAAAAAGCAGGATGATTGAAGGTGAGAAAACAGAGAGCTCTGTTTCCTTACCTTCAATCACCTTCATTAGAAAGAGCAAGTATTTTTCTATCCCCCTCTGTTTTGTCACCTTCAATCATCTTCATTTTTATTTCATAGAAACATAGAATAGGCGTTGATTGCTTACCTGAACGCCTCTTCTCGTACGGTGAGCGGGTACAGCAGTCACATGGGTTGCTCATGTCCAATCCGGTGGAACTGAGCCTAGTATTAAAAAAGCTTGCCGGATCCGCCCCTTCCCCAGAATTCGCGAATCCATAGACTAGGCTCAGTTGTGAAGCTCTGTAGTGTTCAACTCTCATTGTTAGAGGAAGAAAGAAATAGAAAGGTAAAGAAGACACATACAAGGGCGGGAAGTGACTGCTGTACCCGCTCACCGTACGAGAAGAGGCGTTCAGGTAAGCAATCAACGCCTATTCTCCGTACTGAAGGAGCGGGTCCAGCAGTCACATGGGACATACCCAATAGATGGTCCCTAGGGTGGGATTAGCTTGCTATCGTGTGAGATAACGGATTGGAGTACCCTTCTGCCAAAGGCAGCGTCCGCTGAAGCGTAAGAATCAATTTTGTAGTGCCTGATGAAGGAATTTGGCGAGGCCCAAGTGGCTGCTTTGCAGACCTCCTCCAACGGGGCTTGAGTCGCCCAAGCGGCCGAGGTGGCTGCGCTCCTGGTGGAATGCGCAGTGATGTTCCTTGGAACTGAGAGGGAGGCCGACTCATAGGCCCTAGATATAGTCCCTCTGATCCAACGGCCTATTACTGTTGAAGACACTTTGGCCCCCATGACTCTGGGATGATAGGCTACAAAAAGTGCTTCTGACCTCCGAAAGGGTCCTGTGCGTTGGATATATATTCTCAGCGCTCTGGTGAGATCCAGGGTGTGCCATCTAATTGCCAAGGGATGGTCTCGTTGGAGGCAGAAGGAAGGTAGGACAATATCCTGAGATCTGTGGAACATGGAACTGACCTTGGGTAAGAAGGTGGGGTCCAGTCGCAAGACTACCTTGTCCTGATGGAATTGGCAAAGGTCCTGCCTGATTGAGAGGGCAGCCAGCTCCGAAATGCGTCGGGCAGAGGTAATAGCCACCAGGAAAGCTACCTTAAAGGATAGGTACCTGAGGGACGCCGATTTTAGGGGTTCGTATGGTGCCTGCGTGAGGGAGTGGAGAACCCGTGGCAAATCCCAGGATGGATACCTGTGGACCTTGGAAGGTCTGAGGTTGGCTATGCCCTTGAGGAATTCCTGAACTTCAGGGAAGGATCGGAGAGGCTGTCTGCGGGGGCCCCCTAGGACAGATGAAATGGCTGCCAGATGACGCCGGAGGGTGCTGGTGGAGAGTCCTTTATGGAAACCTCGCATAAGGAAGGAAATAATTCTGTGAATGGGGATGCACAGAGGGGAGAGACCTTCCTGAAGACACCACTGGTGAAACTTGGACCACGTGTGGTCGTAGATTCGATTGGTCGAGCCCCTTCTGGCCTTTAGAATGACCTCCACTGAATCAGGGTCATGCCCACGCAGCTCTAAATCTCTCCTGATAACAGCCAGGCGGTGAGGTGGAACCACTCCGGGTCTGGATGGAAAGAGGCCCCCTGCCGCAGCATATCCCCCGAAACGGGGAGTCGCCAAGGGTCCTGGACGGACAGCTGTTGGAGATCTGCGAACCAGGGCCGGCGGGGCCAATGAGGGGCGATTAAGATTACTCGGGCCCTCTCGGTGAGGACCTTGTGAATCACGTCCGGGAGGATTGGAATTGGAGGAAATGCATAGAGTAGGCCTGGAGGCCATGGACTCCGGAGGGCATTGATCGCTTCCGCTCCCGGGGATGGAAATCTGGAATAGAAGCGAGGGAGTTGGGCGTTCGCATTGGTCGCGAAGAGATCCAGGACTGGTAGGCCGAATCTGAGGGTGATTTGATGGAACAGGTCTTGATGGAGGTTCCACTCTCCTGGGTCTATCGTTGCTCGGGATAGCCAATCCGCCTGGATGTTGAGACTCCCCGAGATGTGATCGGCTAGGAGCGACTGGAGATGTTTTTCCGCCCAAAGGCCCAGCTTGAGGGCCTCCCTCATGAGAGCCTTGGATCTCGTGCCCCCTTGCCTGCAGATATGGCTTTTTGTGGCAATGTTGTCGGTGAGAATGAGAACGTGCCGGTTGGGGATGCGAGGAGAGAAATGCTTCAGAGCCAGGGAGACGGCTCTTAACTCTAGCCAATTTATTGGCCTGGAAGCTTCCTCCGGGGACCACGTGCCCTGGGCTATCATCCCCTGGGCGTGGGCGCCCCATCCCGATAGACTGGCATCTGTGGTGATGACAAATTGATCCGGGCACCTGAACGGGGATCCTCTGTCCATGGCCGGAGACTTCCACCACTTGAAGGATCTGCGAACACTCAGTGGAATGACAATGCGTCGATTTGAGTTGCTGTGCCCCGATCTCTGAAAAGGCAACAGAAGCCACTGGAGTTCCCTAGCATGAAGGCGAGCCCAGGGAATGATGCCTATGCATGACACCATCTTCCCCAAAAGAGAAGATAGAGTAACTATGGATACTGAAGGATTAGATAAAATGTTAGAAATTAACTCCACTATACTGAGTTTTCTCTCGGGAGAGAGAAAAACCTGGGAAGATTTTGAATCAATAATGGCTCCCAGGTGAGGAATGGAAGTGGAAGGTTGGAGGTGACTTTTTTCAAAGTTGATGGAAAACCCATGGTCCTGAAGGACTGACATGGTGACAGAAAGGTCTGATTTCACTCTCTCTAGGGAGTTCCCATGAATTAAAATATCATCAAGATAACATAAAATGTGGATGGGAGACGCCCGGATATAGGCCGCCAGGGACCCCAAGAGCTTTGTGAAGACCCGAGGGGCCGAGGAAAGGCCAAATGGCATCGCCCTATACTGGAAATGCCTGCCTTGAAAGGAAAAACGTAAAAATTTTCTGTGGCATTTGGCTATAGGAATGTGAAGGTAGGCCTCAGTGAGGTCTAAGGAGACCATGAAATCTCCCGAGTGAATGGCGGCCAAAATAGAAGACAAGGAGTGCATTTTAAACTTCCTATATTTGATGAATAGGTTTAGTTTCTTTAAATCCAAAATGGCTCTCCAACCTCCGGAGGACTTTGGAACCATAAATAGGATGGAGTAAAAACCTAGGCCCTTCTGACCGGAAGGGACCGGCTGAATGGCTCTAATGGACAATAGATGAGAAATGGCCTCCTCCATACGGTTACAATCTGAGGATGACCTGGGCGAAGGGCAGGAAATAAAACGTTTAGGGGGAGGAGAAATAAATTCTAAAAGAAGGCCTGTTTGAACAGTGTCAATGACCCAAGGGTCCTTGGAGGTGAGACGCCAATTTGAAGCGAAATGAGCTAGGCGACCCCCTATGGGAATGGAGGAAAGATTACCATCTAGGTTTTTTTGAAGCCCTGTTAGAGGAAGCTCCCCTTTGGAAGCGAAAACCTCTACCCCTGGAGTTCCTACCTTGGGAACGAAAGCGGGGGGAATACTGACCTGGAGATCTCTGATAGGAAGCCGCTTGATCTTGCTGGCGCCCTGGGCGACGAAAGGACTGCGTTTTAGTAACCTTTTTTGTGGTTGGGCCCAAAACCTTCTTCTTGTCTGTGGTCTCCGTGAGGAGAGGATCCAGAAGATCACCGAAGAGAAGGTCGCGCTTTAAGGGGCCCTGGGATAACTGCCACTTTTGGCGAACTCCCGCTTGCCAAGGGCGAATCCATAGGAGTCTTCTTGCCGTTGTAGAGGCTGCAATAGACTTAGCAGAAAATCTAGTAGATTGTAAGGTGGCATCAGCCACGTACTGGGCAGCTGCAAAGACCTTGTTGAAGTCTTGTTGACCTCTCAAGTCATCTGGAGGAATGTGCTGTTGAAGTTGGCGAAGCCACAGCAGCATGGCTCTGGAGAAGAAGGAGGCTGCTGCAGAACTTTTAATGGCCCAGGAATCAGCGGAGAAACCTCTTTTGAGCATTTGCTCGATGCGCTTGTCCTCTGGACGGAGGACTTCCTCCGCCTCGCCTGGCACAGCCGCTGCCGAGTGAAGAATTTTGACAGGTTCATCTGGTTTGGGAAAAGATAGAAGCTCTTCATAGGAAGAGGAGAGTTTATACAACTTTCTGTCCTTGGTAGAGGGATTAAGGCCAGAGGCTGGAAATTCCCACTGTTTAAGTAAGGCATCTTTAAATAATTTAGGCATAGGGATTACCTCGTTATCCTCCTGTTCCTCTGTGAAGTAAGGTAAATTCTCCTCCGGGGGATCAGTGGAAGTGGAGGCTTGTTTCTCCTGGGCCGCTAATCCCGTAGAAATTCTAGCTTTGAGGAGGAGAGATTTGAATAGTTGAGAAGGGAAAATAGTAATAGGAGGAGGGACCTTTATTTGGGATTCCTCGTCCTCAGATAAGCCCTGGAAAGGGTCTTCATCCTCCTCTACATCCTCATATTCATCTTGGGAGGACTCTGAGTCATCCTGAATAGGAGCTCTGACCGCTGGGGAAGAACCCAAGGGGCGGGAGGAACGAGAAGGAGGAAGAGGTAAAGGAAGCTCATTGATGGAGGAGAGTTTGGCATCAATGGCTTTGGACAACACAGCAAAAATAGATTGGAACTCAGGAGGTAAGCTGGAAATATCAGCAGAAATGGCAGAAGAATCCCTAAAGGCCTGGGAGGATCCTGGCTGGGGGGAATCTTCCATAATATCTGGTTCCTCTGGACCTATGCCCCATAGGTTAGGTTGGGGTCTGTCTAGGTTTGGCTCATCCAGAGATAACACAGGGACCCCAGAAGGAGGCAGGCTAGAGGCCTCTGGTGGGTCCTGACTACTGATTACTTGGGCCTGCACTTTCAAACGTTTTGCTGATTTATCATGAATCTTTTGTAGGGCTAGGTCCCTTCTCTTCTCGGCCCTGGTGACCTTGGTCGAGGGGCGGGCCCCTGGAGAAGAGGAGGAAGAGGCCTGGGGGATACTAGTAATCTCATCGCCTGTAGGCCTGGCCTCTCTGGGACCTTTAGTTGTGCCTCTCTTGGGAAAGGTAGCCATAGTCTGACAATTAACAGAAGACAAGGCTGAGCCAATAATTAAATTAAAAGGAGAAGATTTCAAGGACTTCCCAAGAGGAATGGATCCTGCTTCGAGGCCTCGAAGCTGCTGAAACGTGAGGACAATCTGGGCAAACCCAGAGTTCGTGCCCCCAAATCCAGCGGGGCCAGCCTCCCTAAACTTTGCAATTAAGTAAAACCAAGGCACTCTGGTTGGAGGCTAGGCCGGTGGAGAATTTAGCCTGGGACCCCCAAGGCCCGCTCCCGGATCCACGCGGTGGACTGAGGCCTACGCGGCTGGCAGAAGGCCAACACGAGAGGCCTAGATATTTTAAGAAAGGGCGCGAAGGCCTTCGCGCCAAAAAATCGCTTCGTAGAATTTCTTAAGGGGAAAAGCGATCGACTAAGTCCAGGAGACTAAAGGCGTCCCACTCCGCAGGAGGTATTTTATAAGCCCTTAAATATATTTTTATACAATAATTAAGCAATAATCCAATAATAAATACTTGCACCAGGACCTCCAGGCCAAGGGATTAGAAGAATCCACAAGCGGCCGCAGGAATCGTAACCGGCAAAACCGCCGGGGGAAAACGAAACCGCAACTTCTCCCAAGTAAAAAAGCCTAGCCGCTTTTTATTTTTTTCCCTTTTAAAACGGCTGGCGCAAATAGTGCAAGTAATACAATAAAGACAATAAATCTTACTACTTTTTTGAAGGAAAGATCGAAGGGAAGGTGTTAGAATGTTGAACGAGCTATCACATACAACCGCAGGATATGCGAACTGAGCGAATTCTGGGGAAGGGGCGGATCCGGCAAGCTTTTTTAATACTAGGCTCAGTTCCACCGGATTGGACATGAGCAACCCATGTGACTGCTGGACCCGCTCCTTCAGTACGGAGAAGTCTGACGGCAGAAAAAGACCTCCTGGTCCATCTAGTCTGCCCTTATACTATTTCCTGTATTTTATCTTAGGATGGATATATGTTTATCCCAGGCATGTTTAAATTCAGTTACTGTGGATTTATCTACCACGTCTGCTGGAAGTTTGTTCCAAGGATCTACTACTCTTTCAGTGAAATAATATTTTCTCATGTTGCTTCTGCTCTTTCCCCCAACTAACTTCAGATTGTGCCCCCTTGTTCTTGTGTTCACTTTCCTATTAAAAACACTTCCCTCCTGGACCTTATTTAACCCTTTAACATATTTAAATGTTTCAATCATGTCCCCCCTTTCCCTTCTGTCCTCCAGACTCTACAGATTGAGTTCATGAAGTCTTTCCTTTCTAATTTCATTAGAAAGAGCACTTTTTTTCTATCATGTATGTTGTTTTTGTGATGGTTTCTTTTCAAGTAAAGCTTCAATTTCACCTGGTCCACTTGACAAAGAATGACCCCCTATTAAAAACAACTAAGAAACATATCAATCATTCATGAAGGAAAAAATCAGATTGATCAGAGAGGTTTGTTAGGAGTACTAAAAAAAATATCAAGGCATCCCAAGGATATGGGAAGTCCTTGACTTACAACAGTTCCTTTAGTGACCGTTATTACGGCAGCAAGAAATGTGACTTACGACCATTTTTTATAGTTACAGGCCTTTGAAACATCCTCCATCATCATCCCATCAAAATTTGGATTACTGGCAACTGGTTTATGACCATTGAAATGTCCCCCGAGGTCATATTTTTTGCAACCTTCTGCCAAGCAATGTCCAAGGGAAAACCAGATTCACTCAACAAACAGGTTATTCACTTACCAACTTGCAGGGATTCACTTAACAACCATGGCAAGAAAGTTTGTAAAAGTGGAGCAAAGTTCATTTAACACACAAATTCTCTCTTAGCGACATAACGGTTGGGCTCTGGTGTGGTCGTAAGTGAAAGAGGTGGTTTGCCTAGTGTTTCTCAACCAAGAGGGGTGGACTTTAATTCCCAGATTTGAACACTCAATTTGAATTCAGACTCAAAGATGGCTGTTAGGGAATGAATTCTGGGAACTGAAGTCCACACATCTTAGGGCCTTCTTTCTGCGCCAGCTCAGGAAGCTCAAACTGCCCAAGGAGCTGATGATACAACAGAGGAATCAGTTGAGTCAGTGAAGCAGTGGAAGTGATGTGCCGGTGCCTGGAGACTGTTGGGGCCTGGATGGGTGTCAAAAGACTCAAACTCAACCCGGATAAGACGGAGTGGCTGTGGGTTCTGCCTCCCAAGGACAATCCCATCTGTCCGTCCATTACCCTGGGGGGGGGAATTATTGACCCCCTCAGAGAGGGTCCACAACTTGGGCGTCCTCCTCGATCCACAGCTCACATTAGAGAAACATCTTTCACCTGTGGCGAGGGGGGTGTTTACCCAGGTCTGCCTGGTGACCATTGCAGCCCTATCTGGACCAGGACTCACTGCTCACAGTCACTCATGCCCTCATCACCTCGAGGCTTGACTACTGTAATGCTCTCTACATGGGGCTACCTTTGAAAAGTGTTCGGAAACTTCAGATCATGCAGAATGCAGCTGCGAGAGCTATCATGGGCTTCCCTAGGTATGCCCATGTTACACCAGCACTCCGCAGTCTGCATTGGTTGCTGATCAATTTCCGGTCACAATTCAAAGTGTTGGTTATGACCTATAAAGCCTTTCATGGCATCGGACCAAAATATCTCCGGGACCGCCTTCCGCCGCACGAATCCCAGTGACCAGTTAGGTCCCACAGAGTTGGCCTTCTCCAGGTCCCGTCGATTAAACAATGTCGTTTGGCGGGACCCGGGGGAAGAGCCTTCTCTGTGGCGGCCCCGACCCTCTGGAACCAACTCCCCCCAGATATCAGTTTCCCCCACCCTCCTTGCCTTTCATAAGCTCCTTAAAACCCACCTCTGTCGTCAGGCATGGGGGAATTGAGATATTCTCTTCCCCTAGGCTTATAACATTTATGCATGTTATGTCTGTATGTATGATTGGTTTCTTAAATTGGGGTTTTTTACATTACAGTACTTTTAATATTAGATTTGTTCATATTGTCTTTTTACTGTTAGCCGCCCCGAGTCTACAGAGAGGGGCGGCATACAAATCTAATTAATAAATAATAAATAAATAAATAAATCACTGAGTCTGTCATCTGCAACTCTATAACTGTCTGATTCGGTTCTGCAACCCAACAAGACCGACGTAGACTTCAGAGGAGAATCAAAATTGCAGGGGGAAAAACAATTGCTGCCAGCCTGCCTTCCACTGAGGACCTATACACTGCACAAGTCAACAAGAGAGCTGTGAAAATATTTACTGACCCCTCGCATCCTGGACATAAACTGTTTCAACTCCTACCCTCAAAGTGTCCCTACAGAGCACTGCACACAAGAACAGTTTTTCCCCTAACGCCATCACTCTGCTAAACAAATAATTCCCTCAAAACTGTCAAACTAAGTCTGCACTACTATTACTACAGTGTTCCCTCGCTTTTCGCGGGGGATGCTTCCGAGACCGCCCGCGAAAGTTGAATTTCCACAAAGTAGAGATGTGGAAGTAAATACACTATTTTTGGCTATGAACAGTATCACAAGCCTTCCCTTAAGACTTTAAACCCCTAAATTGCAATTTTCCATTCCCTTAGCAACCATTTAGATTATTACTTACCATGCTTATTTATTAAAGTTTATTTTAAAAAAAAATTATTAAAGGCAGACGAAAGTTTGGCGATGACATATGATATCATCGGATGGGAAAAACCATGGTATAGGGGGGAAAACCCGCAAAGTATTTTTTAATTAATATTTTTGAAAAACCATGGTATAGACTTTCCGCGAAGTTCGAACCCGTAAAAATCGAGGGAACACTGTACTAGTTTTTTCTCATCATTGCTATCACCCATCTCCTCCCACTTATGACTGTAACTTGTTGCTTGCATTCTTAAGATTTCAATTAATATTGACTGTTTCTTCATTGCTTATTTGACCCCTATGGCAATCATTAAGTGTTGTACCTCGTGATTCTTGACAAATGTATCTTTTATTTTATGTACACTGAGAGCATATGTACCAAAGATAAATTCCTTGTGCGTCCAATCACACTTGGCCAATAAAGAATTCTACTCTACTATCAAGCCCAACTGCTTGAAACCCCCTTGTAAACAAAGAGGTGGCTGGAGAAGAGCAAATATTGTCTTTATTTTCCAAAAAGAGGAAGAAAGGTGGGTGGGGAGAAATCCAGAAAACTACCAGCTGACAAAGATTTTCAAGGAGATTCCAGGGCAGAAATTACTAATAAGAAACATAGAAACATAGAAGTCTGACGGCAGAAAAAGACCTCATGGTCCATCTAGTCTGCCCTTATACTATTTCCTGTATTTTATTTTAGGATGGATATATGTTTATCCCAGGCATGTTTAAATTCAGTTCCTGTGGATTTACCAACCACCTCTGCTGGAAGTTTGTTCCAAGGATCTACTACTCTTTCAGTCAAATAATATTTTCTCATGTTGCTTTTGATCTTTCCCCCAACTAACTTCAGATTGTGTCCCCTTGTTCTTGTGTCCCCTTGTTCCCTCCTGGACCTTATTTAACCCTTTAACATATTTAAATGTTTCGACTGCAAACCAACTCCAAATTTCCCCCCCAAATTTTTCTTTTCTCGCTACTACGATCCAGTTCTACTTCCTATAGATTTGGGGAAAATAACGCCAGTAAAACTCTTAAAGTATGTCTAGCCTGCAGACTGAGCATTCTGACAAGAGGATTTAGCGGACTAATTAAAGTGTGGAGCCCAATGGCTTGGCAGTTAAGCTGGAAAGTAATTGTAAGGAAATGTGTGTAGGCTGTTCCTTCAAACCAGAGAGAACAGCAAGCAGAGCTGCCATCAAAGGACCCGGCCTGAGTGCACTTTAATTTTTTTTAAAAGCTACTGATGGTGTCAATCAATCATTCCATTAATCAGTGGACAGACTTAGAAACACAAAAACATAGAACATTGAGGGCAGAAAAAGACCTCCTGGTCCATCTAGACCAGTGTTTCCCAAGCTTGGCTACTTGAAGATATTTGGACTTCAACTCCCAGAATTCCCCAGCCAGCGTTCGCTGGCTGGGGAATTCTGGGAGTTGAAGTCCAAGTATCTTCAAGTTGCCAAGGTTGGGAAACACTAATCTAGACTGCCCTTATACTATTTCCTGTATTTTATCTTAGGATGGATATATGTTTATCCCAGGGATGTTTAAATTCAGTGACTGTGGATTTACCAACCACGTCTGCTGGAAGTTTGTTCCAAGCATCTATGACTCTTTCAGTAAAATATTTTCTCACGTTGCTTCTGATCTTTCCCCCATCTAACTTCAGATTGTGTCCCCTTGTTCTTGTGTTCACTTTCCTATTAAAAACACTTCCCTCCTGAACCTTATTTAATCCTTTAACTTATTTAAATGCTTCGATCATGTCCCCCCTTTCCCTTCTGTCCTCCAGACTATACAGATTGAGTTCATCAAGTCTTTCCTGATACGTTTTATGCTTAAGACCTTCCACCCTTCTTGTAGCCCATCTTTGGACCCGTTCAATTTGATCAATACAGTGATACCTTGTCTTACGAACCCCTCGTCATACAAACTTTTCGAGATACGAACCCGGGGGTTAAGATTTCTTTGCCTCGTATTAAAAACCCTTTCCGTCTTACGAACACGAGCCCAGGTCCCTGGGCTCTCTTACTGATGCAGGGATTCCCCTGCCTTGTGACTACACCCGATGGGATTTCCCATTCGATTCCTGCCCCCGCCGAGATTCCCCGCCTCCTGACTGCCAGCTGAAGCGCCTGGGATTTTCTCTTGGCTTTCCAGCGGCTGGCCAAGATGCCCCCCTTCCTCCTCCTTCTGGCCGGCAGAAAGCGAAGCGCTGGGGGGCCGGGTGTCAGGCCAGCTCTCCTTCCCCCCCCCCAGCTGAAAACAAAAAGTTGGGCCGCTGCTGCCGCTGGACAACAGGCAGGGCGAAGCGGCGTGCAGCAAAGGGAGGCTCAAACCGCCGGTGGCTTCAGCTTCCCATTGCTCCACGCCACTTTGCCCTGCCTGTCATCCTGGCTCAAGCGGGCAGCAGCAAACCGCCTTTGGGTTTTCGGTTGGGGGGCGGAGCAGGAGGACCTTCCTGACACCCTCCTCCCAGCGCTTCGCCTAGGACGACAGGCAGGGTGAAGCGGCATGGAGCAAAGGGAGACTCAAGCCGCCGCCGGCCGCAGACCTCCATTGTGTTTTCGACTGCGTGGGGGGAGCAGGAGGACCTTCCTGAGTCCCTCCCCCCAGCGCTTCACCCAGGATGACACGTACAGCGAAGGGGCGGGGAGGACCGGGAGGCTCAAGCCTCCTTCGGCGGTGACGGCCCGGCTTCCAGGTTTTTTTATATGTTGTAAGCCGCCCCAAGTCTTCGGAAAGGAGCGGCGTAGAAATCCAATAATTAATTAATTAATTAATTCGTTCATTAATTAATTAATGGATTTCTATGCCTTAGTGGCCTGCAGTATTGCATTCTACCTGCTGCGCTACCTCGGTTCTTCTCTATCTATTTACAGTGGTACCTCTACCTAAGAACGCCTCTACTTACGAACTATTCGAGATAAGAACCTCGTGTTCAAGATTTTTTTTTTTGCCTCTTCTCAAGAACCATTTTCCACTTACAAACCCAAGTCTCCAAAAGTGTAACCGGGAAAGGCGGGGAGAAGCCTCCATGGGGCCTCTCTAGGAATCTCCTGGGAGGAAACAGGGCCTCCACCCTCCCTGTGGTTTCCCCAATCGCACACATTATTTACTTTTACATTGATTCCTATGGGAAAAATTGCTTCTTCTTACAAACTTTTCTACTTAAGAACCCAGTCACGGAACGAATTAAGTTCATAAGTAGAGGTACCACTGTACTATTACTAAACATCCAAAATATAGTAGTATTTAATTCTATGTATATATGCCATATGTGTACATACACATTACACACAGGCACACAAAAATATACATTATCTACTATATAAAGTGTATGTGTATTGTGTATGTACACAGAGAGAGAGAGAGAGAGAGCTCTTCTAAAATTATATACATTCAACCTCATTAACTGTGATAGAAAAAACATACCCAGAGCCCAGAAAGGGGAAAAAAGAAAAAAAAATATCAAAATTTTTCTACCAGTTCTGCATACCTGACCATACCTGTAGGAACGCCATAAAAATCGAATAAATAAATAAATAAATAAACCCACCCATCACTGACCCAAACCCTCAAGCCTAGCTCCTCTTGATTAAATCATAGGGTAATGCAAGAGAAAGTCAACAATTCTTTGATAACAACGCCATGGACTACACTACCCATGGACACAGAGGCAGGTAACTCTTCCACGCTCAAGCAGGAGCCTTTGACATTTCGTGAGGGTCAACACTGGCCTGATACTGGGGCAGAAGGAACCTACAGCTATTATTAAGTACTGGACATCATATATATTCTAAGACCAGAAAAAAGAGTTGGAAGAGGACCTCGAAGGTCTTCTAGTCCAACTCCTTGCTTAGGCAGGAAATCCAACATCACTTCAGGCAAATGGTTGTCCAACATCTTCTTAGAAATTTCCAGTGTTGGAGCATTCACAACTTCTGGTGGCAAGCAGTTCCGTTGATTAACTGTTCTCACCGTTAGGAAATTTCTCCTTAATTCCAGGTTGCTTCTCTCGTTTAGTTTCCACCCATTGCTTCTTGTTTTACCCCCAGGTGCTTTGGAGAATAGTTTGACTCCCTATTCTTTATGGCAACCCCTGAAATATTGGAAGGCTACTATCATGTCTCCCCTGGTCCTCTGTATACACATACACTGTATATATTTTGTGTGTGTGTGTCTACACAGTATACTGTAGATAGTCTAATCCTGGCTTCACTACTTTATAGGCAAGCCAAGATTGGCTCAAATCTCCCCAGTTGCTTTCATGCCTAAGGCAGGACTAGAACCCCAGAGGCATGGGGTGAGGTATCATCAGTATGCGGATGATACCCAGTTATACATCTCCACCCCATGTCCAGTCAACAAAGCAGTGGAAGTGATGTGCCAGTGCCTGTGTTTGTTACGACCTATAAAGCCCTTCATGGCATCGGACCAGAATATCTCCGGGACCGCCTTCTGCCGCACGAATCCCAGCGACCGGTTAGGTCCCACAGAGTTGGCCTTCTCCGGGGTCCCGTCGACTAAACAATGTCGTTTGGCGGGACCCAGGAGAAGAGCCTTCTCTGTGGCGGCCCCAACCCTCTGGAACCAGCTCCCCCTGGAGATCAGAACTGCCCCCACCCTCCTTGCTTTTCATAAAGTTCTTAAGACCCATCTCTGCCGTCAGGCATGGGGGAACTGACACATCTCCCCCGTGCCTATACAGTTTATCCATGGTATGTTTGTGTGTATGCTTGTTTTTAATAATGGGGTTTTTAGTGTCTTTTAAATTATTAGATTTGTTTTTTACATTGTTCTTGTTATTGTTGTGAGCCGCCCCGAGTCTACGGAGAGGGGCGGCATACAAATCTAATAAATAATAATAATAATAATTGTTGTAGCCACCCCGAGTCTACGGAGAGGGGCGGCATACAAATCTAATAAATAATAATAATAATAATTGTTGTAGCCACCCCGAGTCTACGGAGAGGGGCGGCATACAAATCTAATAAATAAATAAATAAATAAATAAATAAATAAAATAAACTCACTTAATGGCTACACATTGGCTTTAATGCACATACATACAGGTATTCCTGGATTTGCGACCACAACCAAGTCCAAAATTTCCGTTGTTATGTGAGATATTTGTGTAATGTGTTTTAACAACATTTTATTCCCTTTCCTGCCTCAGTTGTTAAGTGAATCACTGTAATTAATAAGTTAGTAATCCTGTACACATATAAACCACTGCCTGTTGACAAATATAAAGAATACAGTATTCTCATTCTCATATTCCCTCTTGCTCTCTGTGTATGTGTATATGTGTGTGTATAATATATATACAGACAGAAACATATATGCAAAGCACCTATAAACTACAGAGACATGCGAAATGTGTTGCATGTTAAGCATGCACAACACACTTAAATTGGACTTTAGTATGTTTAATGGGTTTTAGGTTTTGAATTAGTCTTGTTTTAACTTCGATTTCTAATATGCTATGTCTATGTATTTACTTTTTATATAAAAAGTCGCCCTCAGTCTCCGGCCTAGAAATCGAAATAAAAAATAAATAAACACACAAAGCCCCTATACATAAACAAGCACACACAGGCTTATTTGCCCTCATCAGGTAGCCACACTCCTACTGGGATTTGAACCTGGGGCTCTGTCTTTAACAGTCTATATATAGACTGTTACCCAAGCAGCAGATCGCCACTCTCCACATCTCTGAGATATACTAACCTCCCCAGGCTTCATGTTCTGGGGAATCCAGAGCATGATATCATGGTCTTTCAAGACTGAAGGATGCCAATGCAATAGTTTATACATACATACATACTATACATGTCTCCTTTAATTTTCAAATTCAGCAAAAACATGTGACACACACACATACATACACATACACACACATATATATACTGTATACATATATATAAAGGAGCTGTGATGTTCCTTCAATACACCAGGGTGATTCGACACAAAAATATGTAACCCTTCCCTGGTGCAGAGCTGAAGGGATTGGATACTGTAGCCTAGAGGTTAATTCTCTGCCTTACAAGGCAAAGGTTGCAGGTTCAAGTCCCAGTGAGGGTATGGCTAGCTGATGAGGCCAAAATATGATGATGGTGAATGTGATTTCACCGAAAGGTCGCATAGACACTCAAAATATTACACTGGTTAAAACCTGAACTCAGAACAATCTACATATATATATATATACAGTACTGTATATGTAGAGAGAGAGAGATCATATTTTTGTAGTTTATATATGTATATGTGTATATATGTATATCTATATATATGTATCTATAACATATTTTTGCTGATAGTGAAAAGGAAGAGTGATTAGCATAGATCTGTTTCAAACTATTTGGCTCTCATCAGCTAGCCATACTCTTACCAGGATTTGAATCTGGGGAGTCTGCCTGTAAGGCATAGCTTTAACCTCTATGCCACAAGTTCTCCTCCTCTCATTTGTACCAAGGGAAAAAACATATATACATGTGTGTGAGCATGAGCACACACATATATATATACGTATGTGTGTGTCTATGTATGTATATGTATAATGTACATATACATATATATATACGTATGTGTGTGTGTTTGTGTGTTTTCATAGATATACTGTATTGGCATATGAGTCCAATAAGATATACAGTGATACCTCATCTTATGAACCTAATTGGTTTCGGGACGAGGTTTGTAAGGTGAAAAGTTTGTAAGACGAAACAATGTTTCCCATAGGAATCAATGGAAAAGCGATTAACGCATGCAAGCCCAAAACTCACCCTTTTTGCCAGCCGAAGCACCCATTTTTGCACTGCTGGGATTACCCTGAGGCTCCCCGCCATGGGAAACCCCACCTCCGGACTTCTGTGTTTTTGTGATGCTGCAGGGGAATCCCAGCAGGGGAATTCCCAGCAGCGCAAAAAAGGGTGCTTCGCTGGCAATGGAAGTCCGGAGGTGGGGCTTCGCAAAAACACGGAAGTCCTCAAAACCCCACCTCCGGACATCCGTTTTTGGTGATGCTGCGATTTCGCTGAGGCTCCCCTCGCCGGGAAACCCCACCTCCGGACTTCTGTTGCCAGTGAAGCGCCCGTTTTTGCGTTGCGGGGATTCCTCTGCAGTATCGCAAAAACAAAGAAGACCGGAGGTGGTGTTTCCCATGGAGGGGAGCCTCAGGGGAATCCCAGCAGCGCAAAAACGGGCACTTTGCTGCCAACAGAAGTCCGGAGGCGGGACATCCCAGTGGCGGTGGCTTGGGTTTGTAAGGTGAAAATAGTTTGGAAGAAGGCAAAACAATCTTAAACCTCGGGTTTGTATCTCGAAAGACGAGTTATCACTGTATTGGTATATTTTGTAGATATATTGGTATATAAGTCCAATAAGTCCAATGGTAGATATATTGGCATATAATGTCCATATTGGACATATGCCACCCCTCTCCCCGAACTGTAGAATAGAAATAATTAATTTAAAAATTATCTTTAAAACCTTGCAAAGCACCTATAAACTACACAAGTATACCCACAATGGCAAGGACAAGTGGAAGAGCCCTCTCGCAGCTATACAAGAGCAAGCAATGGTATCCTGCACCTGCATGTACACCCACGGGGGCTTCCCCCCCCCCCCCATCCTTGCACGGATACACGACCCAGCGACACGCCGAAAGGATGGCAGGGTTGCATTTGCACGACTTGACTCTTGCAACCCCCAGCCCCCCCCCCCCACGAAACGTGTGCACGCTTCGCAGGGGATTTATAAGAAGGGAACCCTGCACGTTTACAAAGGGGGGTGGACCCCCTCCTGCTGCCAAGCCCCCTGGTGGGGGTGGGAGGGGGTGCAGAGCCCCCAGAGCTCCCCCCTCCCCACTCCTAACAGAGCCCCCCCAAGGATGAAGCCCCCCGTGCAGCAGAGGGGGTTCCCCCCACCGGATGGAGTCACGTGGGGGGTGAGGGGAGACGCCCCCCGTCACGAGGGAGGGGGGAGGGCGCGGTTGCTAGGCGACGGCTCTTCCCATGCCCCCCCACCCGCACGCCCCCCCTCCGCGCTTCCCCCCCCCCTCGCGGCTTTCTCGCTCACCCTAGCCGGCCAGTGCGGGTAGCCCTTCATCTTGGCGAACACCAAGTCTCCGGCTTTGAAGCCGTGCGGCATCGCGGCAACGGGCGAGCAGGCCCCGGCCCAGGCCTCAGGCTTCGCCAGGCAACCGGGAGGGGCGTGGCCGCCGGCCTGTAGAGGGGAGGGAGGCGGGACGCGCGCCCGGCGGCGCCTCATTGGCCCGACCCGGGTGTCTTTTGGACGCCGACGCCACCCCGGATTGGCCGGCGGGGTGGCGGCACGCGCGGCCTCGCGCTCCCCTGACCGCCCGACCAATCGAGGCTCGTGGAAGGAAACGAAAGGCGGGGCGGGAGCAGATTGCGGGGAAACGAAGACGGGATTGGCTAGAAGAGGCGGGGGAGAGCGGCAGGGAGGGGCTTAAGGAGAGAGGCACGGAGGGGGCGGGCCGACTTGAGGGAAACTCTGCACATGCTCACTTTTTGCAAGGAGGCAATGAGCTCTACAGGTGGTCCACGACTGAAAACTCTTTAGTGACCGTTCAAAGTTGCAAGGGCACTGAAAAAAGAGAGTTATGGCCATTTTGCCCCACTTAATGACCATTGCACCCTCCTGTTGGATCATGTGACCAAAATTGGGCCTGACTCCTATTTTATGAGGGCTGCAGTGTCCAGGGGGGTCATGTGATCCCTTTTCGTGACCTGACAAGCAATCCAATCCCCCCCCCCCCGCTTAAAGAGATGAACAACCTACACCTAATTAAAAAATGTCCTATAATCTGCAACTCCTACACTGCATAAACATTTGGACCACATATCTTGACCAGGGAAAAGCAATAGAGGCAATTTGCATAGACTTCTGCCAAAGCCTTTGATTCAGTGGTAAATGACAAACTACTGTTAAACCTATGTTCTTAACACCATTTCCGGCCCCCTGCATAAATGGATAGCCTTGTTCCTGTCAAACAGGAAACAAGTACTCAAAATAGGGAGAACCCTCATCAAATCCACCAGCTAATAGCGCTGTCCTCCAAGGCAACATTGTAGGATTCAGACTCTTTCTGCTTTTTACATCAACAACCTATGCGGATCATATTAAAAGCAGCTGCGTCCTTTTTGCTGACAATGTAAAGTTGTTTAACACCACTAACAATGCTGCTGCCCTACAAAACGACCCTGATCGTGTGTCAGAATGGTCGTATGTTTGGCAACTCCAAATCTCAACCGACAAATGCTCTGTCCTACACATTGACAATCAAAATCAGAATACCAAATACAAACTGGGCGGATACGACCTCATAGATGACCCTCGCTCTGTCAAGGACCTAGGGGTACTCATCTCAAATGATCTAAGCCCCAAAGCTCATTGTAACAGCATTGCCAAAAAGGTTAAGAATTGTTAACTTAATTTTGCAAAGCTTCTCCAGCAACTGTGCCTTGCTAACTAGGGCATGCAAAACCTTTGCCAGACCAATTCTAGAATACAGCTCGTCTGCCTGGAATCCACACTATATCGGACATTGATACAGCTGAGCAGGTCCAGAGGTATTTCAAGATAAAAGTCCTCCACTCCTCTACTCACAGTAGAATCCTTCATGCCACCAGGCATTAGCCATTTTTGGGCTTGGACAATCTGGAACTGTACCGCCTGGGGTTTGATCTAAGCATAGTACATAAAATTGTCTGCTACAACATCTTACCTGTCAACAACTTCTTCAGCCTCAACCTCAATAATACACGGGCAAACAATCGATGCAAACTCAAGGTTAAACCGCTCCAAACTCAGTTGCAGGAAATATGAGTTCAGCAACAGAGTGGTCAACGCTTCAGATTATTACTATTATTATTATTATTATTATTATTATTATTATTATTAATTTATTAAATTTGTATGCCGCCCCTCTCCGTAGACTCGTGGCAGCTCACAACAAGTGGCAAAACAATGTAATACAAATCTAATAATTTAAACTAAAAACCCATACTTTAAAAACATGCACACAACACCCCATACATAAACAATATAGGCCTGGGGAAGTTATTTCAGTTTCCCCATGCTTGACGGCAGAGGTGGGTTTTAAGGAGTTTACGAAAGGCAAGGAGGGTGGGGGCAATTCTAATCTCAGGGGGGAGCTGGTTCCAGAGGATTGGGGCCGCCACAGAGAAGGCTCTTCCCCTGGGACCCACCAGACGACATTGTTTAGTTGACAGGACCCGGAGAAGGCCAACTCTAATCGGTTGCTGGGATTCGTGCGGCAGAAGGCGGTCCCGGAGATATTCTGGTCCGATCCCATGAAGGGTTTTATAGGTCAAAACCAACACTTTGAATTGTGACCGGAAATTGATCAGCAACCAGTGCAGACTGCGGAGTGTTGGTGTGACATGGGCATACTTTGGAAAGCCCACGATTGCTCTCGCAGCTGCATTCTGCACGATCTGATGCTCTACCTGACTCTGTTGTTGCATCCTAAAACCTCCACATCTTCAGCCTTCAACTGTGGACAGTTGTCTACTGCCTACCCCATTCCTCAAAGGCCCATAAAGAGGTTGTGCATAAGCGCACCAGTGTGCCAATGTCCCTGTCCCACTGTCCCCATTCATTTGTATACATTTCCTTCATGTCCATATTCATACTCAAAGTCAATGTGGAAGCCAGATTCACTTAATCCTGTCACTAAACAGTGATTCACTTCACAACGAAAGTCATAAAATGGGGCAAAGCTCCCTTAACAAATGTCTCACAACAACATAAATTGTGGTCGTACGTCAAGGACAACCTTTATCTGAGCAGCTGCTAAGGTTTGACCCCAATCTTATGGCACACAAATTGGCACAATCAGTTGTAAGGAAGGGGTGTATCCCACGGAGGCAACAGGGCGGGCATCTTCTGCCCCCCTGTGCACAACACCCCTGCAAGGCAGGCCAGTCTGAGAAGTCTACCTTTTCTGCCCCAAGTGGGGCATGTAGGCCTTGTCTTCCGCAACCTGGTAACTTCAGGGAGTGTGGGGCCAAACTCCACTAAGCACTCCACAGTGCTTTAGTATATACCAGTTGTGGCCCTATCTGGACTGGGACTCACTGCTTACAGTCACTCATGCCCTCATCACCTCGAGGTTCGACTACTGTAATGCTCTCTACATGGGGCTACCTTTGAAGAGTATTCGGAAACTTCAGATCGTGCAGAATGCAGCTGTGAGAGCAATCATGGGCTTTCCTAAATACGCCCATGTTACACAAACACTCCGCAGTCTGCATTGGCTGCCGATCCGTTTCCGGTCACAATTCAAAGTGTTGGTTATGACCTATAAAGCCCTTCATGGCATCGGGCCAGAATATCTCCGTGACCGCCTTCTGCCGCATGAATCCCAGCGACTGGTTAGGTCCCACAGAGTTGGCCTTCTCCGGGTCCCGTCAACTAAACAATGCCGTTTGGCGGGACCCAGGGAAAGAGCCTTCTCTGTGGCGGCCCCGACCCTCTGGAACCAGCTCCCCCCAGAGATTAGAACTGCCCCCACCCTCCTCGCCTTTCGTAAACTCCTTAAAACCCACCTCTGCCGTCACGCATGGAGGAATTGAAACATCTCCCCCGGGCCTATACAGTTTATGTATGATATGTTTGCTTTTAATAATGGGTTTTTTAGTGTTTCTCTTAAATTATTAGATTTGTTATCTATTGTTTATTATTGCTGTGAGCCGCCCCGAGTCTACGGAGAGGGGCAGCATACAAATCTAATAAATGAATGAATGAATGAATGAATGAATGAATGAATAAGTAGATAGATAGATAAATAGATAAATAAATAAATAAATAAATAAAAATACAAAAACAATAGAAAGAAGTCAAATATTCAAACTGAAACTATAAAACCCTGATTAAAAAACCCATAATTAAGCAATCAAGATAACATGCATATATACCATTCATATGGTTTTGCCATGATAGTTGTTAATTCATGGCCCCCAACATCTACCTTCAAAACTACGCTTATAGGGCTCTGCACACCAGAAGAATTAGGCACAAGGACAGTTTTTCCCAAACACCATCACTGCTAAACAACTAATTCCCCCAACACTCTCAAATAATTTACTAAGACTGCATTACTATCCTTCTTCTCATCCTTCCTAGTACCTATCTCTACCATGTTACCGGTATCTTTCAATATAAATTGTTTTATTTGTTTCCTAGTATGATTTGATTGCTTATTAATTTTTATTTATTTATTTATTTATTTATTTATTTATTTATTTATTTATTTATTTTGTCCAATACACAATGAGGGTTTTAGTGGGTATATATCTATATACACATAGTAAAATACATGAAGAAGGTTATAGAGGAGATACTCATAGTAAAATATATCTAAGAAATAATAGAAAAGAAGATATAGTAATAGAACTTATCAATGAAAGAATAGAAGAAGAGATATAGGAATAGAAGAAAGGTATAGGAAATATAGGAGAGCAATAGGACAGGGGACGGAAGGCACTCTTGTGCACTTGTACTCGCCCCTTACTGACCTCTTAGGAATCTGGATTGGTCAACGTAGATAATCTAAGGGTAAAGTGTTGGGGGTTTGGGGATGACACTATGGAGTCCGGTAATGAGTTCCACACTTCGACAACTCGGTTACTGAAGTAATATTGTTTACAGTCAAGTTTGGAGCGGTTAATATTAAGTTTAAATCTGTTGTGTGCTCTTGTGTTGTTGTGGTTGAAGCTGAAGTAGTCGCCGACAGGCAGGACGTTGCAGCATATGATCTTGTGGGCAATACTTAGATCTCATCTTAGTTCTAAACTTTCAAGGCCCAAGATTGAAAGTCTAATCTCGTAGGGTATTCTATCACTAAATCTTGTATCATGATTCAGGATTAATGTATTTTATTTATCTTTATGTACACTGAGAGCAAATGCACTAAATTCCTTATGTGTCCAATCACACTTGGCCAATAAACTATTCTATTCTATTCTATTCATCCCGGTAATCCTGGCCCATGAATGATATGGGTCTGACCAATGTCTGTAGCAAGAACGGGCTTGCTGTTCATGAACCCCAAGGGTGCAAAGTTGATAATGGCTTCTCCTGGTGGCCTCCACACCCACAGCAAACTTGCTCAGGGCTGCGAAAAGGACATTTCCCTTTGTTTACCCAGGAGGTGACAAAAGGGAGGAAGAACAAAGCCCAGCTAAGCCTGGGAAACAGTTGACTTTGGCATTACCCAACCGGTTTCCTGACTTCCTCTTCCCTCAGGATGAAAACGGCCTAATTAAATAAACTGCTGTTTGTGGGATGAGCCTGTCTCTCTGGCACTTGAATTGCAACAGCTAAGCTCGGATCTCATGCCAGGTGGGCATCAAACAAGGCCCCTCGGGGGACTGGCATATGGACACATAGATTCCTGCTGCCCCACTTCCTATTTGTGCCTCTTTAAAACTTAGCAACGGGAAACTAAACTTCTACATTTAGGCAAGAAAAACAAAATGCACAGGTATAGTATATGTGGTACCTTGTTCAACAGTAGTAACTGCGAGAGGGATCTTGGAGTCCTAGTGGACAGCCATCTAAATATGAGCCAGCCGTGTGCAGCAGCTGCCAAAAAAGCCATCACAGTTCTAGGCTGCATTAACAGAGGGATAGAATCAAGATCATGCAAAGCGTTAGTACCACTTTATAAGACCTTGGTAAGGCCACACTTGGAATACTACATTCAGTTTTGATCACCACAATGCAAAAAGTATATTGAGATTCCAGAAAAAGTGCAGAGAAAGCAACAAAGATTATTATTATTATTATTATTATTATTATTATTATTATTATTATTATTATTATTATTATTAATCTATTAATCTATTAATCTATTAATCTATTAATCTATTAATCTATTAATCTATTAATCTATTAATCTATTAATCTATTAATCTATTAATCTATTAATCTATTAATCAATTTATTTATTTATTTATTTATTTATTTGACTTCTATGCTACCCTTGTCTGAGAACTCAGGGCTCTCACCGGGTACAATACAAAAATAATGTGCATATAAATCTAATTAATTAAAACTATAAGCTAAGATCCTACTATGTTAGGGGACTGGAGGCTAAAACATATGAAGAACGGTTGCAGGAACTGGGAATGTCTAGTTTAATGAAAAGAAGGATTGGGGAGATATGATGCAAGTCTTCCAATATCTCGGGGACCGCCTTCTGCTGCACGAATCCCAGCGATCAGTTAGGTCCCACAGAGTGGGTCTTCTCCGGGTCCCATCAACTAAACAATGTTGCTTGGCAGGACCGAGGAGAAGAGCCTTCTCTGTGGCGGCCCTGGCCCTCTGGAACCAACTCCCCCCAGAGATTAGAATTGTCCCCATCCTCCTTGCCTTTCGTAAGCTTCTTAAAACCCATCTCTGCCGCCAGGCATGGGGGAACTGAGATACTCTTCCCCCCTAGGCCTTTACAATTTTATGCATGGTATGTCTGTATGTATGTTTGGTTTTATAATAAGGGTTTTTAACTGTTTTAATATTGGATTGTTATATGCTGTTTTTATTACTGTTGTTAGCCGCCCCGAGTCTACGGAGAGGGGCGGCATACAAATCCAATAAATAAATAAATAATAAATAAAGAAGAAGGAGTCAAACTATTCTCCAAAGCACCTGAGAGCAGGTAAAGAAGCAATGGGTGGAAACTAATAAAGGAGAGAAGCAACTTAGAAGGAAGGAGAAATTTCCTGACAATTAGAACAATTAATCAGTGGAACAGCTTGCCTCCAGAGATTGTGTACTCCAACACTGGAATTTTTAAAGAAGGGATTAGATAACAATTTGTCTGAAGTGCTGTAGGGTTTCCTGCCTAAGCAGGGGGTTGGATTAGAAGACCTCCAAGGTCCCTTCCAACTCTGTTATTCTGTTAAACAGTAGCCGAATTGGGAAGGAAAGGAAAAATTGATGTACAGGTAGTCCTGCATTTATTACCACAATTGAGCCCAAAGTTTCTGTTGTTAAGTGGAACATTGGTTAAGTGAGATTTGTGCCATTTAATGACTTTTATTGTCACAGATGTTCAGTGAAACAGTGCAGTTGACAAGTTAGTAACCCCGTTGTTTAGAGAATCTGGCTTCCCACCTTGACGAGGGGAAGGTAAGTCCTTGATTTCCGACTACAGCTGAGCCCAAAATTTATGTTCCCAAGCGAGATAGTTGTTAGGTAAGCTTTGCCCCATTTTACGACCTTGCTTGTCGCTGTTGTGACCCTGGGACACAGCAAAGGTCATAAATATGAACTACTGTAGTTGCCAAATGTTTGAATTTTGATCCTGCGACCATGGAGATGCTGCAAAGGTAGCAACCATGACAAATGTTCATAAGTCATATTTTTCAGTGCCCTTGAAACTGTTAACGGTCACTAAATTAACTGTTGTAAGTTAAGGACTGTGTGTAGTGGTTAAGGTACTGGCCTGGGAAATAGGATTCTAGTCCTGCTTGAGCAGCAGTGGGTTGCTCTCAGGTGAGACCGGTTCTTAGAACCTGTAGTGCTGGCGGCGTTAGTCTCCACCCACCTCCCAGGGGTGGACACATGTGCAAATTGGGTGGCAAAATGATTTACAACCCACCACTGTGCTTGAGGCATGAAAGCCAGCTGGATGACTTTGGACTAGTCCCTCTCTCTGAGCCCGTCCTACTGCACAGGGTTGTCGTTATTATGGGGAAAATAGGAGGAAGGAGGAATATTATGTATGTTTGCCATCTTGGATTACATTTCACCAAATATGTAAAAGTAAAACGGGAAAAGAAAGAAGTATGGAAAGGGGGAAATATGCCCCTCCCCCAAAAATGTTTTTTTTAAAAATAATGTTTATTAAAATATATACATTAAAAAAGAACAATACACAAAAATACAGTATACATAAATACAACCAACATTAACCCCAACACATCTGCAAAACAACAACAAGAATTTTAAAAATATATTTAAATTAAAATATTTCAGTGCATTAAACACATTATCTCTAAAAGAAAAGAACTTTTTTACGGCTGTTACAGCCGGTATAAAGAATTTGTTCTGGTTATTAATTTTATATACAGAAAAATATGTTCTTTAATGAGTTTTTGTGAGAACCCATAGAGAAGGACCTCCTATTGCCTAGAGTGCCTGGTTGAACGTTGTGATCGGCCACGAGATTCCTCCTCGCCCTTGGGCCACCCAATCAGCGCAGCTTCTTGCACACCGCCAACCAACCACCATCACGCCCCTCCTCTTAGGCTTCGGGCAGAGGTGACTTCCTCCCACGGCTCCGCGACGACGCCTCCCTTCCGTCCCTTGGCCTCTTGGAGTCAAAAATGGCGTCAGAAGTGGCGTCGGCACGTGACGGGAAGCTAAGTCGGCTTCCGTTTCCTGTTTTTCCTGCTGCTTCTTATTTATACGCCCCACAGTCGCCCCGTTTTACCGTTTCTAGGCCCGGCTGCGCTTTTTTCGGGTGGGCTTCGGAGGTCGCGGGCGGGCGGCGGACATGAAGAAGTTTTTCCAGGAAATCAAAGCGGATTTGAAGTTCAAAACGGCCGGGCCGGGCCAGAAACTCACCGAGTCGCCTAGGTAACCGCCCCCCTTCTAAACAGAGCCCCTGTTTTGGGTCCCCAACGTGGCGCCCGAGGGGGAGGTGGGGCTTCAGAGACCCCGCCCCCCGGGAGATAAGATCCTTCCAACCACAGGTGATGGGGGGGGGGGAGGAAACGGAATTTTAAAAAAGGATTAGGGGAGGGAGAGGCTGCAGGACCCCTCGAGGTCATCCAGTCCACCCCTGCATAGGCCAGGTTGGGAGCCCAGCCTTGATTTCTAGTTCTGACCTCATTTGCTTTTTTCCTCCCAAAAGAAGTAAAAAACTGAATTTGAAGAAGTTTCTTTGGGATGTGAGAAGCGGAACGTTTGCAAAGGGAAATACTGTAATAATGATGATGATTTAGTTATTTAGTTATTCTACTTCTATGCCACCCAATCCCGAAGGACTCAGGGCAGCTTACAAAATAATATACTGCTTAAAAAAACAGAATATAACTTCAAGTAAATCAAACTTCTGTGAAAGCATACTGTCCGCTTAGGAAGCAACACTGATTGACAGTCAATTTCACCTGCTGTTGTGCAAATGGAATAGTTGTACAAATGAAATATTCAATGAGAATATTTCATTCATTCATTCAGATCTAGAATGTGTTCTTTGAGTGTTCCCTTTATTTTTTTGAGCAATATATAATACAAGTACAAAAAGATACAGAGCAATAAGAAGTCAAATATAATATCTCAAACTAAAACCCCGTAATAAAAACCCATTTGTTATAAAAAACCCAGTCATAATCGCATCCGTACACACCATTCATACCATTTGGCCATGAAAGATGTACAATTCATGGCCCCAGGCCTGGCAGCAAGGCCAGGTCTTCATGGCCTTATGGAAGGCCATTAGGGTGGGAGCAGTATGGACATTGGGGTGGTGGTGTAGTTGATGTTGTTGTTATTGTTATTATTATTATTTTATTATTATTATTTATTAGATTTGTATGCCACCCTTTTTCGAGGACTCAGACGGCAGATTTGTTGTTGTTGAGGGCCCAAGAGTACAGTTTATTGATATCGCTGTACCCAGAAACTGATTGATTGATTGACTAATTGATTGATTGATTATATTTATATGCAGCTCATTCCAAAATGGTCTCAGAGCGGCTAACAAGTGACATAAATGCAACAAAAGTAAAATATGATCAGAATAAAGTCAGTAATACAATAAAACAATAATATCCTAAAAGAACCATACAAGAACCATGGAGCCGGGGTGGCGCAGCAGGTAGAGTGCTGTACTGAAGGCCACTGAAGCTGACTGTAGACCTGAAGGTCAGCGGTTCAAATCTCATCACCGGCTCAAGGTTGACTCAGCCTTCCATCCTTCCGAGGTGGGTAAAATGAGGACCTGGATTGTGGGGGCAATAGGCTGGCTCTGTTAAAAAGTGCTAACTTGTTGTAAGCTGCCCTGAGTCTAAGGAGAAGGGCGGCATAAAAATTGAATGAATGAATGAATGAATACATACATACACGCACACACTACAATCAATCTAATTCCAGGTCAGACAGAAAAACCAGGTCTTAACAGCTTTCCGGAAGACTGGTAGGGAGGAGAATCTCTGGGGGCAGTTGATTTCATAGGTCAGCGCTGCCACAGAGAAGGCTGTTCCCCAAGGTCCTGCCAACCAACATTGTTTGGTGGACGGGACCTGGAGAAGGCCGACTCTGTGGCCCTTTACTGGCCGCAATGAGGTACGAGGTTGGAGGTGGTCCCATAAATAGTCTGGCCCTCAGCCATTTAGGGCTTTAAAGGTGATAACCAACACCTTCAATTCCGTTCCGAAACCAACTTGCAACCAATGCAGCTTGCATAAAGATGGATTAATAAGGGCGAACCTTGGTATTCCAGAGTTGAAGAAAAAGATCAGTAAAAAAATTATGAAATATCGTGACCTGGATAACGAAACTATACGGTTGAGGATGAAACCTGCAACAGTGATGCCCATTGTCATCGGGGCACTTGGTACCATGCCCAAAAATTCCAACAAACACATCAAAAAATTGCAGCTTCCTGCAATAACACCAGCGGAGTTGCAAAAAACTTTGCTACTCGGAATATCCTATATTTTAAGAAGATAACTTGGTTGATACCTAGGACTCTGGCAGAAACCCATATCAACCGTTAGCACCAGCCAGTGCTATTTGTAAATTTTAAAAATGTCCTGTGTTTCATGTTTAATGAATAAAAGATAACAACAACAATAATAATCATGTCAAAAGAGAGACAGATGACTGTCTCCTCTTCCTCTTTGGGACATAAGACCTCCCAAGTATGCTAGCAAGCAGCCTCTTCTTATGAAAGGAAAACAGAAGTCTTAAGCCTCGGAGCTTTGTAGAGCTTTAATCCAGCTGGCTAATTGGGTTGCTAGGAATTTAAAACTGGACTGCCCAGAGTGACCCTCTGGCCCTTTATGATGCTGTAGGAAGAGATATGACACCAGGGAGGGGGGTGCATTGCATTGCTTGTTTACTGAGCCCGGGTACATCAGAATGAGCCACGGGGCCCCATTCAATTCCTTTCTTTGCATTTGCTACTGGAAAGTGTCCTGCGATTTGCCTGCGACTACCCCCTCTATATGAATAGGTTTGTACCTCTCTCTCTTTGGAATAGAATAATAGACTGAAGCTGGAAGGGACCTTAGAGGTCTTCTAGTTCAACCCCCTGCTCGGGCAGGAGACCCTACACTACCTTCAGACAAATGGTTATCCAACATCTTAAAAACTTCCAGTGTTGGAGCATTCACAACTTCTGGAGGCAAGCTGTTCCACGGATTAATTGTTCTCACTGCCAGGAAATTTATCTTTAGTTCTAAGTTGCTTCTGTCCTTGTTTAGTTTCCACCCATTGCTTCTTTTTCTACCCTTAGGTGCTTTGGAGAATAGGTTGACTCCCTCTTCTTTGTGGCAACCCCTGAGATATTGGAAGACTGCTATAATGTCTCCCATGGTCCTTCTTTTCATTAAACTAGCCATGCCCAGTTCCTGCAACTGTTCTTCCTATGTTTTAGCCTCCAGTCTCCTAATCATCTTGGTTGCTCTTCTCTGCACTCTTTCTAGAGTATCAACATCCTTTTTGCATCGTGGTAACCAAAACTGGATGCAATATTCCAAGTTGGGATCTTTATAACTCAGGGTTGAAATGTGGGGGTCCTTGGTGCTTTCTGAACTTGGTGGTTTACACATAGGAGGATGAAGAAAAAGGAAGGGGAGGGGGGATGAGGAAGGGGAGGAGGAGGATGGCTATGGCCCTTACCCTGTAAGGCAGAGGTCTTGAAACGTGGCAACTTGAAGACTTGTGGACTTCAACTCCCAGAATTCTCCACCCAGGAAAGCCTACTCTCTTATCCCTTCCTCTGCAATCTATCTACTTTAGGTGGTAAGAGAAAAGGAAATGGACACAACTGGCTGGAGAATTCTGGGAGTTGAAGTCCACAAGTCTTAAAGATGCCAAGTTTGAATACTTTTGCTTTAGGGCACCAGGGGCTGATTCTGTAGAGTGAGGTTTTTCTGCGCAGTCGGGGGTGTGTGGTTTCACTGCTTGCCGCAGATGGGGCTTCACTTGTTTGTACAGCCCATTTTCTGGCCTGCCACAGACCGGTACCGGTCCAGGGACTGGAAGTTGGAGGGCCCTAGATTATGGGGTTCTTGGTGTGCTCTCTGAGGTTGGAGGTTTTCTTTTGAAGTGTTATTGATTGTTAGAAACATAGAAACATAGAAGTCTGATGGCAGAAAAAGACCTCATGGTCCATCTAGTCTGCCCTTATACTATTTTCTGTATTTTATCTTAGGATGGATATATGTTTATCCCAGGCATGTTTAAATTCAGTTACTGTAGATTTATATACCATGTCTGCTGGAAGTTTATTCCAAGGATCTACTACTCTTTCAGTAAAATAATATTTTCTCATGTTGCTTTTGATCTTTCCCCCAACTAACTTCAGATTGTGTCCCCTTGTTCTTGTGTTCACTTTCCTATTAAAAACACTTCCCTCCTGGACCTTATTTAACCCTTTAACATATTTAAATGTTTCGATCATGTCCCCCCTTTTCCTTCTGTCCTCCAGACTATACAGATTGAGTTCATGAAGTCTTTCCTGATACGTTTTATGCTTAAGACCTTCCACCATTCTTGTAGCCCGTCTTTGGACCCGTTCAATTTTGTCAATATCTTTTTGTAGGTGAGGTCTCCAGAACTGAACACAGTATTCCAAATGTGGTCTCACCAGCGCTCTACATAGCGGGATCATAATCTCCCTCTTCCTGCTTGTTATACCTCTTGTTATTGTTATTATACCGCTTGTTATTGTTGGTCCGGTATTCATCTTGGTGTTGCTTATTCAGGTGTTGCTTGGTGGCGAGATGATGCCTTGTTTCCTTCTCGACTGTCCCTTTCGAACGGTGTGTAGACGTTGCTTATGTCTTTGTGCCTGTTGATGGCCAATGTGTCTGAGTGCCAGGGCACCCAGGAATTCTGTTGCATTTTGAACCCAACTTGGTTTAGGTCTGTTAGCTTCTGTTAAACTTTGGAGCAAAAGAAAGAATCCATGAATGGAGGCTAGTAAACAACAACACAGGCCAGCTCAGTTGTTGAATTTGTGGAGGGTTTGAAGTCTGTTTGGGCTCTGAGCCCTGTGAAGGATTTGTCTTCTGGTGGATCTGCTGAACATCTTCTTCACTGAGAAGAAGGTTGGGGAAAGAAAAACAAAATGCACAGGTACAGTATAGGGGGTTCATTGCTCAACAGCAGTAACTGCGAGAGGGATCTTGGAGTCCTAGTGGACGACCATTTAAATAGGAGCCAGCCATGTGCAGCAGCTGCCAAAAAAGCCAACGCAGTTCTAGGCTGCATTAACAGAGGGATAGAATCAAGATTACGTGAAGGTTTAATACCACTTTATAAGGCCTTGGTAAAGCACATCTGGAATACTGCATCCAGTTTTGGTCACCACGATGCAAAAAGGATGTTGATACTCTAGAAAGAGTGCAGAGAAGAGTGACAGAGATGATTAGGAGACTGGAGGCTAAAACATATGAAGAACAGTTGCAGGAATGAGTTTAATGGAGAGTTTAATGAAAAGAAACACCAGGGGAGACATGATAGCAGTGTTCCAATATTTCAGGGGTTGCCACAAAGAAGGAGTCAAACTATTCTTTAAAGAACCTGAGGGTAGAACAAGAAGCAATGGAAACTAAACAAGGACAGAAGTAACTTAGAACTAAGGAGAAATTTCCTGACAGTTAGAACAATTAAACCGTGGAACAGCTTGCCTCCAGAAGTTGTGAATGCTCCTACATCCCAGCGACCGATTAGGTCCTACAGAGTTGGCCTTCTCCTGGTCCCGTCAACAAAACAATGTCGTCAGGCAGGCCCCAGGGGAAGAGCCTTCTCTGTGGTGGCCCTGGCCCTCTGGGATCAACTCCTCCCAGAGATCAGGACTGTCCCCACCCTCCTTGCCTTTCACAAACTACTGAAACTGCAGCTATGCCGCCCGGTTTGGGGGACCTAATTGACCCGTAGCTGTTTCATTTTATGTATGGTTTGTTTGGATGGTATGACTGTTTTTATAACGGGCTTTTATAATTGTTTTTAATATTAGATTTGTGCTTTGTATTTTGTTGTGAGCCGCTCCGAGTCTTCAGAGAGGGGTGGCATACAAGTCTAATAAATTATTAAATAAATCATTATTGTTGTTGTTGTTGTTACTACACTGGAAGTTTTTAAGCAGATGTTGGATAACCATTTGTCTGAAGTGGTGAAGGGTTTCCTGCCTAAGCAGGAGGTTGGACTAGAAGACCTCCAAGGTCCCTTCCAACTCATTGTATTGTATTGTTTTCTATTCCATTCCATTTCACTCCACTCCATTCTATTCTATTCAACAGGGAAAAATCCACCAAGGAGAAACCCAAACCGGATACTGCCAAGTGTCGCCAAGGCCCCACCAATGAAGCTCAGATGGCTGCAGCCGCCGCCTTGGCCCGGCTGGAACAGAAGCCCAAAGCTCGCCCACCCTCGTCCCAAGATGCCATCCGGAATCAGGGTAAAAGTGTTTGGAGGAGCTTTAGAAGAAAGGGGCTGCTGTGTTGGGAGCAGCAACAGAAATATTTCAGACGCTGGGCGGGTTTACAGCAGCTGAAATCTTTCCAGCACCTGGTCCTGAAGCCATTGGCCAAACCTTGGCCTGCTTCACCCTGGTTGACGGATCAATCATAGAAACATAGAAACATAGAAGTCTGACGGCAGAAAAAGACCTCATGGTCCATCTAGTCTGCCCTTATACTATTTTCTGTATTTTATCTTAGGATGGATATATGTTTATCCCAGGCATGTTTAAATTCAGTTACTGTGGATTTATCTACCACGTCTGCTGGATGTTTGTTCCAAGGATCTACTACTCTTTCAGTAAAATAATATTTTCTCATGTTGCTTTTGATCTTTCCCCCAACTAACTTCAGACTGTGTCCCCTTGTTCTTGTGTTCACTTTCCTATTAAAAACACTTCCCACCTGGACCTTATTTAACCCTTTAATATATTTAAATGTTTCGATCATGTCCCCCCCTTTCCTGATACGTTTTATGCTTAAGACCTTCCACCATTCTTGTAGCTCGTCTTTGGACCCGTTCAATTTTGTCAATATCTTTTTGTAGGTGAGGTCTCCAGAACTGATCACAGTATTCCAAATGTGGTCTCACCAGCATTCTATATAGCGGGATCATAATCTCCCTCTTCCTGCTTGTTATACCTCTAGCTATGCAGCCAAGCATCCTACTTGCTTTCCCTACCGCCTGACTGCACTGTTCACCCATTTTGAGACTGTCAGAAATCGGCAGGCATTTTTCTGCAGGGGATGAAGAGCTGTAGGAAATAACATGAGTCCTTCACTAATCAACCCACCTGTTCGAATAGCAAGAGCACTTAGACTTATATAGGCTTCATGGTGCTTCTGCTGCACGAATCCCAGCGACCGGTTAGGTCCCACAGAGTGGGTCTTCTCCGGGTCCCGTCAACTAAACAATGCCGCTTGGCGGGACCCAGGGGAAGAGCCTTCTCTGTGGCGGCCCCGACCCTCTGGAACCAACTCCCCCCAGAGATTAGAATTGCCCCCACCCTCCTTGCCTTTCGTAAGCTACTTAAAACCCACCTCTGCCGCCAGGCATGGGGGAATTGAGATGCTCTTTCCCCCTAGGCCTTTACAATTTCATATATGGTATGTCTGTATGTATGGTTTTTTTATATTAATGGGTTTTTAATCATTTTTAGTATTTATTTGATTATTATTGTACATTGTTTTTATTATTGCTGTTAGCCGCCCCGAATCTCCGGAGAGGGGCGCCATACAAATCCAATAAATTAATAAATAAGGAAGGAAGGAAGGAAGGAAAGAAAGAAAGAAAGAAAGAAAAAAAAGAAAGAAAGAAAGAAAGAAAGAAAGAAAGCCCTCCCAGCAGTTTACGGAGTCAGCTGTTTGCCACAACAATCTGGGTCCTCATTTTACCAACCTTTGAAGGTTGGGAGGCTGAGTCAACCTTGAGCTGCACCACGGGAGAAGGGAGGAAGGGAGAGAGAGGGGGATAAAGATAAAGAGATAAATTGTAGATAAACAGAAGACAGAGAGAGAGGGGAGAGGGGTAGCAGTAGACACACATATATATTGCTTCCCAGTGCTTCCCAGCCCTCTCTAAGCAGTTTACAGAGTCAGCCTTTTGCCCCAACAATCTGGGACCTCATTTACCAACCTTGGAAGGATGAGTCAACTTTGAGCTGGTCAGAATCCAACTGCTGGCAATGGGCCAGGGGTGGCGCAGCAGGTAGAGTGCTGTACTGGAGGCCACTGAAGCTGACTGTAGATCTGAAGGTCAGCGGTTCAAATCTCACCACTGGCTCAAGGTTGACTCAGCCTTCCATCCTTCCGAGGTGGGTAAAATGAGGACCCGGATTGTGGGGGCAATAGGCTGGCTCTGTTAAAAAGTGCTATTGCTAACATGTTGTAAGCCACCCTGAGTCTAACGAGAAGGGCGGCATAAAAATTGAATAAATAAATAAAATAAATAAAAAATAAATAAATGGGCAGAATTAGCCTACAGTGCTGCATTCTAACCTCTGCGCCACCAAGACACTGGGGGAAAAAAGTAATGTTTATGACCAGTTTTCACACAGCTGAGCGTCGGTCCTGCGCAGTGAAGGGCTACCAAAATTTTTACTGCCACACTGTGGGTGTGGCTTATGCAGGACGCCCTGCATTTTCTTTCAACATCTTTCAGTGCAAATTGGGCGCCCTGGGGTGGAGCTCCATTTTCGCTACCCCACTGCGTTCCCGCCCCCTCCATCCAGGCAGTAGCCCACCCCCTGGTCACGCGATCAAAATTTGGACCTTCTGACAAGCAAGGTCAATGGGGAAGCCAGCGTCGCTTAATAACCTGTGGTGACTCACTAATATAAACATAATTTTTTCTTTCTTCTCTAAAAATTTCTTCTTTTTATATATATTTTTACAAACTTTGATATAGTTTTAGATTTAGAAACATAGAAACATAGAAGTCTGACGGCAGAAAAAGACCTCCTGGTCCATCTAGTCTGCCCTTATACTATTTTCTATATTTTATCTTAGGATGGATATATGTTTATCCCAGGCATGTTTAAATTCAGTTATTGTGGATTTACCAACCACGTCTGCTGGAAGTTTGTTCCAAGGATCTACTACTCTTTCAGTGAAATAATATTTTCTCACATCTAATCTTTCCCCCAACTAACTTCAGATTGTGCTCCCTTGTTCTTGTGTTCACTTTCCTATTAAAAACACTTCCCTCCTGAACCTTATTTAACCCTTTAACATATTTTAATTTTTTGATTATGTCCCCCCTTTCCCTTCTGTCCTCCAGACTATACAGATGGAGTTCATGAAGTCTTTCCTGATACATTCTATGCTTAAGACCTTCCACCATTCTTGTAGCCCGTCTTTGGACCTGTTCAATTTTGTCAAAAGATGGGCTACAAGAATGGTGGAAGGTCTTAAGCATAAAACGTATTTATTATATTAAAACTGATATTTTCACTTTATATATTTATATATATTTTATAGACGAAATTTTTCTTTTATTATTATGATGATGACTTCTACTTTGAGCGAAGCGACTGTAGCTCCACTAAATGTTGTATGTTATGTTTGTTGTTTGTTTTTTGAAAAATTAGTAAAATATATTTTTTAAAAAAGACAATGGTGGCAAGAGAGGTCGCAAAATGGGCAAAGCTCACTCAACAAATGTCTCCCTTGACAAGGGAAATTTTGGGTTCCCTTGTCGTAAGTCAAGAACTAAGGTAGTCTTGGACTTAAAACTGTTCCCTTAGTGACCCCTCAAAGTTACGGCAGCGCTGAAAAAAGGGCTTTTGATTAGTCCTCGCACTTGTGACCGTCACAGTATCTCCAGGATTGCCTTCTCAGCTGGCTTCCGACAAGCCAAATCAATGGGGGGGAGATGGATTTGCCTAATAACCACGCGATTCGCTAGTGATTCGCTTAACAACTGCAGTGATTTGCTTAACAACTGCATCCCCCACCCCTAAAGAGGTAAAATCAGGCCACAACTTGCTCAATTAGCAATGAAAATTGCCTCGTTTAGCAATGAAAATTCTGCTCCCTGTTGCAGTCATAGTTCCAGGACTTCCTGTCCTTCGCTTCTTCGATTTTAAGTCTTGTTAGAAACATAGAAGACTGACGGCAGAAAAAGACCTCATGATCCATCTAGTCTGCCCTTATACTATTTCCTGTATTTTATCTTACAATGGATCTATGTTTATACCAAGCATGTTTAAATTCAGTTACTGTGGATTTATCTACCACGTCTGCTGGAAGTTTGTTCCAAGGATCTACTACTCTTTCAGTAAAATAATATTTTCTCATGTTGCTTTTGATCTTTCCCCCAACTAACTTCAGATTGTGTCCCCTTGTTCTTGTGTTTACTTTCCTATTAAAAACACTTCCCTCCTGGACCTTATTTAACCCTTTAACATATTTAAATGTTTCGATCATGTCCCCCCTTTCCCTTCCGTCCTCCAGACTCTACAGATTGAGTTCATGAAGTCTTTCCTGATACGTTTTATGCTTAAGACCTTCCTCCATTCTTGTTACTCGTCAGCTTATTTTCTTTTTTTTTCTTTTCTTTTTTTTTTTGGTGCTTCAGTGAAAAAGGAGCTTATGGCTGAAGCGGCTGCGAGCGATGTGGATCAGAAGGTATGACAAAGAAAAAGAAATAGAATTCTTTATTGGCCAGGTGTGTGATTGGACAGACAAAGAATTTGGTGTAAACGCTCTCCGTGTACCTAAGGAGAATAAAATACATTCCTCAATAAAAAGATACAGCACTTAATCAAGGTTACTAATAAGCTATCAAATCGTACTAGGAAACAAATAAAAAATAAATAAATTGAAAGATACAGTCCTGCTGATACTCACACACAAACACTAACCATTTCACTTTTACTTACCTCTATACACTCACCACACACGACAAAACAACGGATCGTCAAACAAACTGCCTGCTAACTTGCAGGTACTATCTTCCCATCTCCCACCTGTCCCTTTCTATCGCTTCACTTATCCACCAAACCAGTGTTTTTCAACCAGTGTGCCGCGAAGCTCAGAGAGAGAAAGAAAGCAAGAGAGAGAGAAAGAAAGAGAAAGAAAGCAAGAGAGAGAGAGAAAGAAAGCAAGAGAGAGAAAGAAAGAAAGCAAGAGAGAGAGAAAGAAAGCAAGAGAGGGAAAGAGCGAGCGAGAGAGAAAGAGAGGGAGGGAAGGAGAGAGAGAGAAAGACATAGAGGGAGGTAGAGAGGGAGAGAGAAAGAGAGCAAAAAAGAGAGGAAGGAAGGAAGAGAAAGCAAGAGGGATGGAAAGAGAGAAAGAAAGGAAGGAAGGGAGAGAAAGAGGGAGAGAGAAATAGAGTGAAAGGGAGGGAGATAATTTTTTTGTCCAAACTTTTTTTAGCCTCCCCCCTCCCCCGGCCCCACTCAATGTGCCCCAGGGTTTTGTAAATGTAAAAAATGTGCCGTGACTCAAAAAAGGTTGGAAATCACTGCACCAAACAATATACTACTCTATCAACTCCAATTGTAAATTAATGTAAATATCAGATAAAAATATATAAACTTTAAATGTTGATAGCAATATGATTAACTACGATTTACTACTCTGAATAGACAATATTAATACACGTCGTATATTATAAACATCGATTTTGTATGGATATATGCTTTTTTTCAACACAACTGCAAATTTTTGAATGTAATAGAATTATGTCTAATTCAATATTATGAACTGATATATAACAAGCTATACATGTTATAGATGCTAACAGGATCGGTGTACAAATTTCTCTTTGTACCCCCTTTAATACCCTTCTTATTTTTCTTTACCCCCTGTTCCATCTCCCCCTTTTCAATAAATTAATAAATTATTTTTAAAAAAAGAAAGAAAGATACAAGCAACATGGTTATAGTACTAAGTGGGAAGAGATCAATACAGTGATCCCTCGATTATCGCGGGGGTTACGTTCCAAGACCTCCCGCGATAATCGATTTTCCGCGATATAGCGGCGCGGAAGTAAAAACACCATTTTTGGCTATGCACAGCCAAAACTACCCCTCTCACTGGCTTTCTTCGGACACGGGTCCTCCTGCAGCAGCGCTGGCAGCCACCATTCCCCATAGGCACCCGCCCGCCCGCCGTTTGCCCGCTCGCTGCTCGCCCGTTTGCCCGCCCGCTTGCCGCTCGCCCACCCACCCGCCGTTTGCCCACCCGCCGTTTGCCCGCCCGCGGGTGAAGAGAAAGAAAACAAGAGAGGGAAAGTGAGAAAAAGAGAGAGAGCAAGAGGGGGAGAGATAGAGAAAGATGGAGAATGACAGGAAAGAAAGAGAAAGAGACAGAGAAGTGATTCTTGGTGATGACGTATGACGTCATCGGGTGGGAAAAACCGTGGTATAGAAAAAAAAACGTGGAGTATTTTTTAATTATTATTTTTTGAAAAACCGTGGTATAGCGTTTCGCAAAAATCGAGACCGCGAAAATCGAGGGATCACTGTACTAGCAAAGGAAGAGAATAATAATAGTAATACAGTCTGAGTAAATTATTTGACAGTGTTTGTGGGAATTACATTTGCTAAGCAGAGTGATGGCAGGGGGGGGCTGTCATTGTACCTAATTGTTCTGGTGTGCAGGTAATGTATACTTAATTCTACGGGTTTTGAAGGTAGCGAGAATTGTATTTGCACAACACTGTAAAAATAAAGAAACCCCTTCAGATGAAAATAAACAAAAAAATATTCAGATTTTGGGCCTTATTGCCATCCATCCATCCATCCATCCATCTTATCTATCATCTATCTACCTATGCATGTATCATTTATCATCTATACTGATGGCCAACTTGCAATCTTTAAACCCTGCATCTGAAAGCCTCAATTGGGCACAACTGCTGAGAATCCGAGTACGTGCTTTCCACCATCTTAGAAACATAGAAGATTGACAGCAGAAAAAGACCTCATGTCTTTTTTTCTAGTCTGCCCTTATACTATTTTGTGTATTTTATCTTAGGATGGATCTATGTTTATCCCAGGCATGTTTAAATTTAGTTACTGTGGATTTATCAACCATGTCTGCTGGAAGTTTGTTCCAAGCATCTACTACTCTTTCAGTCAAATAATATTTTCTCATGTTGCTTTTGATCTTTCCCCCAACTAACTTCAGACTGTGTCCCCTTGTTCTTGTGTTCACTTTCCTATTAAAAAACACTTCCCTCCTGAACCTTATTTAACCCTTTAACATATTTAAATGTTTCGATCATGTCCCCCCTTTCCCTTCTGGCCTCCAGACTATACAGATTGAGTTCATGAAGTCTTTCCTGATACGTTTTATGCTTAAGACCTTCCACCATTCTTGTAGCCCGTCTTTGGACCCGTTCAATTTTGTCAATATCTTTTTGTAGGTGAGGCCTCCAGAACTGGACACAGTACTCCAAATGTGGTCTCACCAGCGCTCTATATAAGGGGATCACAATCTCCCTCTTCCTGCTTATTATACCTCTAGCTATGCAGCCAAGCATTCTACTTGCTTTCCCTACCGCCTGACTGCACTGTTCACCCATTTTGAGACTGTCAGAAATCACGACCCCTAAATCCTTCTCTTGTGAAGTTTTTGCTAACATAGAACTGCCAATACAATACTCAGATTGAGGATTCCTTTTGCCCAAGTGCATTATTTTACATTTGGAAACACAGAAGTTTGTTCTAAGCATCTATCATTCTTTCAAGTCAAATAATATTTTCTCACATTGCTTTTGATCTTTCCCCCAACTAACCTCAGATTGTGTCCCTTGTTCTTGTGTTCACTTTCCTATTAAAAAACACTTCCCTCCTGAACCTTATTTAACCCTTTCACATATTTAAATGTTTGGAAGGCAAGGATGACTGTTGTACAAGCTGCATACAGGCAGTTCACAGACTAAGAAGAGTTGGAAGGGACCTTGGAGGTCTTCTAGTCCAACCCCCTGATTAGGCAGGAAAGCCTACACCACTTCAGACTGCTTCACACAGATGGTTATCCAACATCTTAAAAACTTCTAGTGTTGGAGCATTCACAACTTCTGGAGGCAAGCTGTTCCATTGATTAACTGTTCCGACTGTCAGGAAATTTCTCCTTAGTTCTAAGTTGCTTTTCTCCTTGTTTAGTTTCCACCCATTGCTTCTTGTTCTACCCTCAGGTGCTTTGGAGAATAGGTTGATTCCTTCTTCTTTGTGGCAACCCCTTGAGATACTGGAACAGAGTTATCATATCTCCCCTGGTCCTTCTTTTCATTCAACTAGCCATGTGCAGTTCCTGCAACTGTTCTTCATATGTTTTAGCCTCCACTCCCCTAATCATCTTGATTGCTCGTCTCTGCACTCTTTCTAGAATCTCTTTTTTTTAAAAATAAACTTTATTTTAAAAAAATTAAATAAACTTTATTAAATTTTCATAAAAAGACAAACATAACGTACATACATGTAACAACTATTTGGGGTTACAGTTACCGCACTTGTTTTTGAAGTCTCACTAGTACAGGGAAAAAAATCACTCTTAGCTTATAAGATTAATGTAGCAAATTAGATATATAATTTTTTTTGTTATTATATCCTTATTTCGTGTAAAATTAACAAGATAAAACTATTTTTAATATCCATACATACTTTCAAATAATCAAAATTTTGTTTTTTCTCTTTTACTTAACCATATACTGTATACAATTTATTCCAGATCTCATAAAATTCTGATTCGTCCTGGTTATTTAACCGCCTTGTCATCATGTCCATTTAGAATCTCAATGGCCCTTTTACATTGTGGCAACCAAAACTGAAGGCAATATTCTAGGCCTGGCCTTAGCAAGGCATTATAAAAGGGTCCTAACAACTATTTTTTCACACAAAATTCCCAGGGTCACACTGGAGCAAAGAGTCAAAAACATTTCTCACCCGCGGTCTCGGTTTCTAAATTCTCCTAGCTAGGAATCCTTCACCCTTGTGCATTGCTGGCTGGCAAATTCATTTGTTTGACTTTTATGCCACCCAATCCCGAAGGACTCAGGGGGGCAGGGAATTCTGGGAGTTGAAGTCCATCCATTTCGAAGCTGCCCAGATTGAAAAACTCTTTGCTCTAACACAAAATAGTATCATGAGGATATAGAATAAGTCAGTGATATAGTTTTTTTCTAAAGTTTATTACGAGCAAATACTATGTATTGAATATATTACTTAATTTTTTTATCATGGTTTGCTATGATACCCTATATAATGCACTATCGGTCTTTTTTTTTCTTGTCTGTTTTGCCTTGTTTTGTTATACATGTTTGTTTTTTTTCCTGTTAGTTATTTGTATTTCTTTTTTAATGTATAACTAATAAAGTTTTTTTTTTTTTAAAAAAAGAAAAACTGCTGTAATTTAAAATGTTTTTTAGTAAATTTCCATGACTTTTTATAGTTATTTAATAATAATAATAATAATAATAATAATAATAATAATAATAATAATCAGACATCCTGATTGTGGAGAAAAATAAAGTATGGATCATCGACATCGCAATCCCAGGAGACAGCAGAATTGAGGAGAAGCAGCTAGAGAAATTAGTGAAATACGAAGATCTAAAAATCGAGCTGCAACGACTCTGGCATAAGCCCGTGAAAGTGGTCCCAATGGTACTTGGCACGGTGGGCGCAGTGCCAAAGGATCTCAGCGGACATTTGAAAACCATCGGAATTGACAAAATCTCCACCTGTCAATTGCAAAAGGCCACTATACTGGGATTGGCAAACATAATTCGCCGCTACATCACACAGTCCTAGGTGCTTGGGAAGCGCCCGACTGATGATGAAGTACGAAATCCAGCATAGTGATCTCGTTTGCTGTGTTGTATTGACATAATAATGATAATGATAATGATAATGATAATAATAATATAATAATAATAATAATAATAATAATTATTATTATTATTATTATTATTTATTAGATTTGTATGCTGCCCCTCTCAGGAGACTCGGAGAAAGTTACATAAGAAATTTAGATTTCTTATACAGTGATGCCTCATCTTACAAATGCCTCGTCATACAAACTTTTCGAGATACAAACCTGGGGTTAAGATTTTTTTGCCTCTTCTTACAAACTATTTTCACCTTACAAACCCACTGCTGCCACTGGGATGCCCCACCTCCGGACTTCCGTTGCCAGCGAAGCACCTGTTTTTGCGCTGCTGGGATTCTCCTGAGTCTCCCCTCCAAGGGAAACCACCACCTCCAGACTTCCGTGTTTTTGTGATGCCGCAGGGGAATCCCAGAATCGCAAAAACAGGTGCTTCGCTGGCAATGGAAGTCTGGAGGTGGGGTTTCCCAGCGAGGGGAGCCTCAGCGAAATCGCAGCATCGCAAAAACACAGAGGTCCGGAGGTGGGGTTTTGAGGACTTCGGTGTTTTTGCGATGCTGCAATTTCACTGATGCTCCCTTCGCTGCGAAACCCCACCTCCGGACTTCCGTTCCCAGCGAAGCACCCATTTTTGCGATGCTGGGATTCCCCTGAAGCAAAAAGACAGAAGTCCAGAGGTGGGGTTTCCCATGGAGAGGAGCCTCAGGGGAATCCCAGCAGTGCAAAAACAGGCGCTTCGGCTGGCAAAAGGGGTGAATTTTGGGCTTGCACGCATTAGTCGCTTTTCCATTGATTCCTATGGGAAACATTGTTTCGTCTTACAAACTTTTCACCTTAAGAACCTCGTCCCGGAGCCAATTAAGTTTGTAAGACAAGGTATCACTGTATATTGCTGTATTTAATGTTGTACACCGCCCAGAGTCGCCTCGAGAAGGGCGGCATAGAAATCTAAATAAATAAATGAATAATTCTGTTTTTTGTTTTTGCTTTTGATTAGAATTCCTTGCCTGAGGTCGAAGAAGACCCTTCCACCCTATCTGTCTCGGGCGTCTACTTCACTTGCCCGCTGACCGGCGTCACTGTCCGGAAAGACAAAAAAGAGGCGCAGATCAAAAACGCCATCCTCGAGGTTAAAGCTTTGTCCCTTTCCTCCCTTCCGGTGGGGGGGGATCTCCGCCGGTCCCTTGTCTCACCGGCTCTTCCTCTCCCCCACTCCAGCACGCTGGCAAAGATCCCGTGGCCGCCTCCATCATGCAGATCCACACGTTCAACAGGGACCGGGAAAAGGTCAAACTCGGCGTGGAGACCATCGCAAAGTAGGTGGTTTGTGGGGGTGAGAAATCTCCCTTTCCTTCCTTGGCTGGGCGTTCCAGCTCATAGAAACATAGAAGATTGACGACAGAAAAAGACCTCCTGGTCCACCTAGTCTGCCCTTATACTATTTCCTGTATTTCATCTTAGGATGGATATACATTAGAGAAACATCTTTCAGCGGTGGCGAGGGGGGCGTTTGCCCCTGTTCGCCTTGTGCACCAGTTGCGACCCTACTTGGACCGGGAGTCACTGCTCACAGTCACTCATGCCCTCATCACCTCGAGTCTCGACTACTGTAACGCTCTCTACATTTACGCATCATCTTCATTAACCATGTAGATGTGCCATTTTATGTCTCTTCAGACAATCTTTATTTTTCTACTTTTGAAAAGTGTTTGGAAACTTCAGATTGTGCAGAATGCAGCTGCGAGAGCAATCATGGGCTTCCCTAAATATGCCCATGTTACTCCAACACTCCGCAGTCTGCATTGGTTGCCGATCAGTTTCCGATCACAATTCAAAGTGTTGGTTATGACCTATAAAGCCCTTCATGGCACCGGGCCAGAATATCTCCGGGACCGCCTTCTGCCGCACGAATCCCAGCGACCAGTTAGGTCCCACAGAGTGGATCTTCTCTGGGTCCCTTCAACTAAAGAATGTCGATTGGCGGGACCCAGGGGAAGAGCCTTATCTGTGGCGGCCCCGGCCCTCTGGAACCAACTCCCCCCAAAGATTAGAACTGCCCCCACCCTCCTTGCCTTTCGTAAGCTGCTTAAAACCCACCTCTGCCGTCAGGCATGGGGGAATTGAGACCCTCTTCCCCCTCGGCCTTTACAATTCTATGCATGGTATGTATGTATGTATGTTTGGTTTTTTATATTAATGGGTTTTTAATTGTTTCTAACATCAGACTACTATTGTACACTGCTTTATTGTTGCTGTGAGTCTCCGGAGAGGGGCGGCATACAAATCCAATAAATAAATAAATAAAAAAAATATATGTTTATATCAGGCATGTTTAAATTCAGTGACTGTGGATTTAAAGGAATCTCAATCTGAGTATTGCATTGGCAGTTCTGTGTTAGCAAAAACTTCAGAAGAGAAGGATTTAGGGGTTGTGATTTCTGACAGTCTCAAAATGGGTGAGCAGTGTGGTCGGGTGGTAGGAAAAGCAAGTAGGATGCTTGGCTGCATAGCAAGAGGTATAACAAACAGGAAGAGGGAGATTGTGATCCCCTTATATAGAGCGCTGGTGAGACCACATTTGGAATACTGTGTTCAGTTCTGGGGACCTCACCTACAAAAAGATATTGACAAAACTGAACGGGTCCAAAGACGGGCTACAAGAATGGTGGAAGGTCTTAAGCATAAAACGTATCAGGAAAGACTTCATGAACTCAATCTGTATAGTCTGGAGGACAGAAGGGAAAGGGGGGACATGATCAAAACATTTAAATATGTTAAAGGGTTAAATAAGGTTCAGGAGGGAAGTGTTTTTAATAGGAAAGTGAACACAAGAACAAGGGGACACAATCTGAAGTTAGTTGAGGGAAAGATCAAAAGCAACATGAGAAAATATTATTTGACTGAAAGAGTAGTAGATCCTTGGAACAAACTTCCAGCAGACGTGGTTGGTAAATCCACAGGAACTGAATTTGAACATGCCTGGGATAAACATAGATCCATCCTAAGATAAAATACAGGAAATAGTATAAGGGCAGACTAGATGGACCATGAGGTCTTTTTCTGCCGTCAATCTTCTATGTTTCTATGTTTCTATTTGGGTGATTTCTTGCTCCTGCGCAATGGCAATTGAAAAACTGTCCACTGAGGGGGGCGGGGGCAGCTGCTTGAAAACCCCTGACCTCCATCGCCTCCCCCCCTCCACGGGACAAGGCAAGCACACCTCGCCGCTGACACAGGCGGTGGGGACCGCCCTGTCCCCCTTCAGGGCCTCTTTTTCTCCCCTTCCACCACCCCTGTCTGAATGTTGTTTGCCACTTAGGAGTGACCCTCTCTCGGGCTTGTTGTGGATGCTGCGCGGATGAGGGGGAAAGCCGTAAGCGCGAATTAGCAAAACCAGTTCAGCCTCTTCTTCCCCTCCTTACCGACTACTGAAGAAAAAAGAAGCTTCGTTGGGATTTTGGCTCTCCACAGAGACTTTCCAAATGTGCTTTTCCGGGCAGCCGGGCTTTCCCCCTCATCCACGCCGCATCCACAACAAGCCCGAGAGAGGGTCACTCCTAAGCGGCAAACTACATTCAGACAGGGGTGGTGGAAGGGGAGAAAAAAAAAAGCCCCAGAAAGCCAAGCAAACTTGCTGCAGCACGCTCGGTTCTCCCCTCCGCCTTCCGCCAAGTTGGAACTCTTTTTTTCTTTCTTCCCCCCCCCCCTTCCCCTCTTTGGAGGTGCAGATTTTTTCCCCTCTTCCCAATCAGCAGGCGCGCGTGTAGATAAGTCCAATCACTTCCACCCCACCACCCGTTCCTGCAGGAAGAGGTCGGGCACGCTACGCGGAGGTGGAGGTGGCGTGGGGCTGGGCGCTGGGCACCGTGGAGGGCGAAGGGGTGGGCGTGATTGCTGCCTCTTAGCTGGAAGTCCGGTACTCTCCGCTCTCGCTCTCTCTCTCTCTCAGCGCAGCTTAGAAGTAACAATGCCCAAGGACAGCAGCGGAGTTTGGAGGCTGCAGCAAAGCAGCACCAAGAAGGACTGTATGTTGGTCCTTTGAAACCACCGCCGCCTCCGTTCGGGTGAATTCAGGGGGTTAGCTGGAGAGCCGGACGGGGGCGGAGGCGACGGCGAAGTCCAGTGCTGGGGCCATGCAGAGCTGCTCATCCAGGGGTCCGTGGACTGGCAAGCCGCCCTCCGCTCTCTCTTTCGCTCTCTGTTGCCAGCGTGGTGTATGAGAGAGAGAGAGAAAAAGGAGGGGGGAGAGAGAGAAAGCAAGATAGAGAGAAAGTGAGAGAGAAAGAAAGCAAGAGAGAGAAAGAGGGAGAGATAGAGAGGGAGAGAGAAAGAGGGATAGAAATAGAGTGAGAAAGAAAGAGGGAGAGATAAAGAGGGAGAGATATAGAGTGGGAGAGGGAGGGAGGGAGAGAGGGAGAGATAGAAATAGAGTAAGAGAAAGCAAGCAACAGAAAAAGGGTGAAAGAGAGAGAAAAAGGAAGAGGGAGAGAGAAAGAGGGAGAGATACAAAGAGGAGAGAGAAAGAGTGAGTGAAAGAGACAGAGAGAGAAAGAGAAGAGAGAGGGACAGAGAGAGAAAGAGGGAGAGATAGAGAGGGAGAGAGAAAGGGGGATAGATGGAAAGAGTGAGAGAGAGAAAAAGAGAAAGAGAAAAATGAGAAAATTATGGAGAGAAAACGAGGGAGAGGAAAATGAAACAAATGAGAGAGAAGGAAGAAAAGAGAGGGAAGAGAGAAGTAGAGGGGAAGGAGGGAAGGAAGGAAGGAGAAATGGAGGGAGTTTCTTGATTTAAGTTTAAATTTACTTGTTAATAAAAATGTATAAGTTACTTTATTACTTCTTATTTTAAATATTGTATTTGTTCCCATTTTGTTTTTTACTTTAAATAAGATATGTGCAGTGTGCATAGGGATTTGTTCATAGGTTTTTTTTTATAGTCCGGCCCTCCAACAGTCTGAGGGTCAGTGAACTGGCCCCCTGTGTAAAAAGTTTGGGGACCCCTGCTGTATAGTCTGAAGGACAGAAGGAAAAGGGGGGACATGATCGAAACATTTAAATATATTAAAGAGTTAAATAAGGTCCAGGAGGGAAGTGTTTTCAATAGGAAAGTGAACACAAGAACAAGGGGACACAATCTGAAGTTAGTTGGGGGAAAGATCAAAGGCAACATGAGAAAATATTATTTGACTGAAAGAGTAGTAGATGCTTGGAACAAACTTCCAGCAGACGTGGTTGGTAAATCCACAGTAACTGAATTTAAACATGCCTGGGATAAATATATATCCATCGTAAGATAAAAATACAGGAAATAGTATAAGGGCAGACTAGATAGATCATGAGGTCTTTTTCTGCCGTCAGTCTTCTATGTTTCTATGTTTCAAAGTATCACTTTTCCTTCCCAGGTATCTTGACAATATCCATCTCCACCCGGAAGAGGAGAAATATCGGAAAATTAAGATGCAGAACAAAATTTTCCAGGTGAGCCAAACCTTTGGCAGTGGGAATTCATCCGCTAGTTCCCTCTGGAGATGACAGCTGTCAATTCTGGATGGTGCCTTTCCCAGCTTGTGTTGGAGAAGGCCTGGGTCAAGAGGTATCTGCCATCCAGCTGTTTCCCCATCAATGCTTGGCCTTCATTGTGTATTCTCATAACCAGTTTGTGCTTTTTAAAATTATATGATAATCATTAAGTGTTGTACCACATGATTCTTGACAATTGTATCTTTTCCTTTTGTGTACGCTGAGAGCATCTGCACCAAGACAAATTCCTTGTGTGTCCAATCACACTTGGCCAATAAAGAATTCTATTCTATTCTATTCTAAAATACAAAAAATACAAAACAAGTACAGTGATCCCTCGAGTTTCGCGATCTCGATCTTCGCGAAACGCTATATCGCGATTTTTAAAAAAATATTAATTAAAAAAAAAACCACTTCCGGGTTTGGCTTCGGGAGTCAGCTGGGAAGCGGCGCGGCTGTTTTAAAAGGTCGCGGCTGGCCTGGGGGGCTTCCCAGCACCCCCCCGAACCCCCAACCCGGGTTCGGGGGGGTGCTGGGAAGCCCCCCAGGCCGGCTGCGACCTTTTAAAACAGCCGTGCCGCTTCCCAGCTGAGTTCTGAAGCCAAACCCGGAAGTTCGGCGGCCGGACAAGCGGCGGCCAAGCGGCGGCCGGACAAGCGGTGGCTGGACAAGCGGCGGCCGGACAAGCGGCGGGCGCGGCAGCAGCGAGGAGCCGAAGATCGGGGTTTCCCGTTTGCGGCGCTGCCGAGCAGATCAGCTGCTGGGCGGCGGAAGGAACCTTCCCTGGGCCAGGTGTGGAAGTAAAAACACCATCTGCGCATGCGCGGCCATGGAAAAAATGGGCGCGCATGCGCAGATGGTATTTTTACTTCCGCACCACTATATTGCGAAAAATCGAGTATCGCGAGGGGTCTTGGAACGTAACCCTCGCGATACTCGAGGGATCACTGTAGTAGGAAACTGTGGGAAAAGAAAGGGGAAGAGAGAAGCATGGAAGAAAGGGTGGAAAGGAACAAAAAGACATTGATTTCTGATTTCTTTCTGTTGCAGCAGAATAAGGCATTAACATCAAACTTTATTACTTTTCCATAATAGCATAAGCTAGCCATTTCTATAAAATTCAATCTAATCGGTAAAACCCAAAATCAAAAACCCAAAGCCCAGAATTGGTTTCCAAATAATTGTGGTTTTTCCCCCTTTGATCAAAATGGTCAATTTAGCCATCTCTAACCCCATTGACCTTTGAACTCATCGTGGGAATCAAAATGTCCTCCCATTTTTGTGTGTCCTGTCATCTTGCTGCCGTCAACAAAGAATTGGATTTTATTAGATTAGATTAGATTAACGATAGAATAGAATAAAATAGTGAATAGAATAGAATAGTGAATAGAATAGAATATTGGAATGAAGAATAGATTAGATTAGAATAGAGTAGAGTAGAGTAGAGTAGAGTAGAATAGGATAGGGAAAAAAAATATAATTTTTATTGGCCAAGTGTGATTGGACATACAAGGAATTTGTCTTTGGTGCAGATGCTCTCAGTGTACATAAAAGAAAAGAGACATTTGTCAAGAATTATGAGGTACAACACTTAATGATTGTCATAGGGGTCAAATAAGCAATAAGGAAACTATCAATATTAATAAAAATCTTAAGAATACAAGCAACAAGTTACAATCATACAGTCAGGAATGATGAGAAAAAACTAGCAGAAATAGTAGTGCAGACTTAGTAAAAAGTTTGACGGTGTTGAGGGAATTATTTGTTTAGCAGAGTGATGGCATTCAGGAAAAAACTGTGTCTGATTGTCTTGGTGTGCAGTGCTCTGTTCTATTCCAATCTAGAATATTGGAATATAGAATTTTGGAATGAAGAATAGAATAGTGAATAGAATAGAACAGAACAGAAGAATTTGGATTGGATTGGATTCTTTATTGACCAAGTGTGATTGGACACACA